>NC_090662.1:31156750-31474634 GCF_013368605.1 Nyctibius grandis
TATCATTTCCATAGCAACCCCCTAACTATTAATTTTCAATTAAAGCAGACACAAAGCGGACAGCCTGAGGCTGGCAGACAGTGTCAAGAGCCCATCTCTGTAGGCAACAGTTTCACACAGCTATCAAGCGATAGGTGCCTCTTCCACAAAGCTGTATCAGAGGTACCTCAAGTTTGGCTAGTTAAAATGACATTAACCTTGAGTTCGGTCCTAAATATTTTATATCAGGCATTTACAAAGACAACAAAATACTGACCAAAGCCTGAGTCAGAAATAAACTAGCAAACAACAATTTCAAAGCCATATGCAGCACAGGGGGGTAAAAAAAAAAGTGTAATACACGGAAGTGTATTAATGGGAGGACATGCTTCTCAATGGCTCTGATACCTCTGCATTTGTCAAAAACCTTGTAATCCTCAGTATTCTCATCATCATCATCAGCTCCTAAAACACACTCCACACTCTTAAATAAAACAGTCAATACACCTACTCTATTATGCAGATTAGAATTAATTCTAAGGCACAAATTTTCCATAGATGTCACTACACTGGATACTATTCTGTAATTTAAAAACTAACATATTTTCAAGTATCAAGGAATTATGTTATTTCTCTCTCTCTTTCATTTGCCATCTTTCCACCAGAACCTGAAGTTTCCAGTTCCAAACTTCCACTCATTGCCACCAGCTTTCAGCCCATCTCCCTACTAACAACCTGGAGGTGCACTTTGTTTGCAGTGTTCTGCATTTACCATTCTCCCTTCTACACCGAATCCTTTCTGGCCCAACAGCAAACTCAGAAGACATTTGATTTCCTCTCCCAGGATCAAGACTGTGATTAGATTTTTCTTTTTTCTTCTTTTTAATCTCCCTGTATCTCCTTCCCTCCTTAATTGGGGCAGGTGGGCCCCTGTATGCAAATACAGACCGCTACAACAGCCGGGTCCTGTGCAGTCACATAGGTAGCCTAGACCTCAGGCTGCTACTGCATGGGATTTTTCACTCCAGGGTGCAGAGAAAACCCGCTGGCAGTGACAGGTATTATGTCACAGCCTGTTTTCTACCAAACAAAAGATGACAGGCAATGCAAACTGTTTTTCAGATGACAAGTTCCCGTCAAATGCGTTGCTCTAATTCTGCACCCTTCCTGCCCTTTTGCCTCCAGAAACAATTATGCAAAAGAACATATAACAGGTCAGGATCCCCCCAAACTCAGTATGATCACAGTTGTAATCCTCTGGACAACTGTCAGCTCTTGCAACAGTTGGATGCTGTCTCTAGTACCGCACGATCTATAAGCAAGCCTTGCACTGATAAGCCGAAGAACTGATTTAATAACAGTCCTGAGCACTAGAAGGAACTAAGAGGAAGAAATGTGAACAGTACATATTAAGTAATTAAGTAATACATATTAAGTACATTAAGTAATACAAATTCCAAGATGCACGGACAATATTTAGGGATTCCCTGTATTGATTTAAATACCAGTAACTAGAAATCATAGTTAACCCTGCAAAACCCTTACACATGTGAGAGGACAGACTACTTGAATAAGTAAGACTTGGAAGGAGACTTGACAATCATGGATTTACAGAATAATTAGCAGATTTAAATTGTATGCATTCGCATTATATAGTATATGTGATCACAGAATACACACCACCATATTTAATCCTTAAAAAAAATCCAAAGTAAAATTTTGTCACTTATTTCCTGGTATACAGATGCTGCTCCCTGTATTTACGATATTAAGATTAAACAGTTAAGATATCAGAATTGTACCATTTCTATTCAAACTGTATTTTAACAATGAGAACATAACAAGGATAATAAAATCAAAGAAGATGTAATGAACAACTTTAAAGCAGGCTCTCTACATTTCTAGTCTTTAAAGTTAAGCTTGCTTAGCAAGCTTCCCCCCCCCCAACTTACTCAATTAACAGCAATTAACACTGGCATCAATTAAACACATGCACAAGGAAGAGGAAGGATTGACCATTCAGCCCCTGTAAGCGACATACCAATTTCACAGTTTTCCAACAACGTCTATTGTTTGCTATGTGCAGACCTGAAGTGAGTAACACAGAAACCCTTGGATGCTCATTGTAGGTGGGTTTTCACTTTCCAAGGGTTTATTAGAGCCTGGCAGTGAAAAGTCACTGAGGAAACCCAAGCTCACCCTGCACTGCAGATGGTTTCACCACTGCTGCCCTCCAACCAGGGCGGTCTAGAAACACAGTTGGGAAAGTGTACGGTGGCTCTGGGACCTACGCCTACAATGCTTGTGAAGACACCACAAAGAAGCAAACCCTAAGCAAAAGCACTGGGGAGGACCGACACACGTACACACTGCTCAGGGCTGGGACCCTCTCAACGGGTGAGCTGCCATCTTGACAATTTATACAACTCAACCTGCAACTTCTTTGCACCCTAGGTCACTCCGAGATACAAAGTACAATCATTATTTTTCATTTATTTTCCAGTTTGAAGTGTCCTAAATATTGAGAGGATTGGGCCACAGATCAGCTGTGTGGGGTCTTATGGCATGATGACAATGGTGTGAGTTGTGTGTCCCTCAGCATGGCAGAGAGACACGTGAGGGCAAGCAAGGGCACAAGACTTGTCTTGAAGGATTGTCCTGGGTAAAGGGAGTCAGTCTGGCTGGAGTGGATCCAAGGGTGAACAATCATGTCTGCTCTAGTGCTCTGCTTCCTGGGGGGGAAAAGCTTCAGAAGAAAGCCTGGGTGGGAACTGGCAGAAATACAGTGAGGGTGATCGGGGGCCCCAGCAGGGAAGAAAGGAAAAGCCAGGAAGCCGATGTGTGTCACACGTGAAGTTCACGCACACGGGTTTTACTCAAAACACCTTTCACTTCATGAACGACTAAAAAGAAGTCTGTGCTTTCCGGTGGTGATTATGGTTGGTTCCACTCAAAACTCAAAGTCTTTAATTGTTAACATTGTGTCAACACTTACCTCTTTTTCTCCCTCAGAAGGTTAACCAACTACGTTACAAACAACTTTGGGGGAAAATTTAACTACTTACTAGGAGTTTAACATTTACTCTACATCAATTTATTATTATTTTTTAAAAAATTGAGCCAGTAAGAATGGTTAATTGCTTGACCATTCTGTAATTAACTGTTGTGGATACAAACCTCTGTACCTGTGTGAATCCAAGACTGATCCTGTTTGGTTGCAAACAGGAAGATGCCATCACAGTGCAACACACGGATAGTCAGGAACCAACTGGTTAATAATAGTTTTTACTTACAGCATGTGACCAAGGATACTAGATTAAAAACAAAGTGGGCAAATATATTCCTTAAAGCCTTTGTTTGCAATAAACTACAAATATGTTCTCGATCCAGGGTGTTCGTGGAACTCTGAGAGTTTTTGGCAATAAAACAAACTAGAACAGGTTGGAGGGAGGGAGGTGTCTACACTTCTGCTTTCCATTTCCCTCCCACACCCAATACTAGAGATCGGTGTGTGTCTACCAGGAGGAAGCTATGACTACTGTAGATCTAGAGACAGAACAAAGAAGAAAAGTGAGTTTCAATTCACTATTTACAACCCACTAATGAGTTGACTGTTGTTATTGTTCATAACCATTTATCACCAATATTTAATTCACAAAAAACTTGTTAGTATACCGACACCTTTTATCCAAGTAGGAAACTTAAAATAATCACTTGAAACTCCCAAAATTTATTCCAGCAAATTAAAGACGACATGAATAGTACTTGAAAAAAAAAAGCCGTATCGAAAGATACCATTCACATTTTAGTGAATTAGATATTCTATACCATCCAGTACTGAAGGCAGAATTCAAAAATCCTCTGTCATATACACAAGATATGAAAGAAGCTGGAATGGATTGGTGAAACCCTTCCCCTGAAAACAGAGTTTAGTTTTTCAGTATGAACTGAAACACCATCTGCCTCATTGATTCTGGCAATATTTACAATTTCACCAGAAAGACCAAAAAATTAACCGATCTCTTTTGCCTCTATCAGACCTTTGTAATTAGCGACCAGCTGCCAATGCCAATCTGCATTTCAGGCTGTTCTGAGAGCGCGCCAGAGCCTGCTGCCAGTGGGCACAAGAGGCAATCATAGGGGAAACTTATTTTCACCAGAAAACCCCAACGGTACCACTAAAACCATTTCTCCATCTTTAATTATTAAAGGACTCTCAAAACAGAACAAACTTGCAGGTATTTCTTGCCTTCACAGCAGCCAAGTTTGGAAGGTTCCCAGACTCTGGCTACATACATGCTAAAATGTCTGACGGGATAGAAAACAACATAGTTCTTTCTAATTTTCAGCTGCAAGAAAAAGGACTGGAAGTTCAATACGCTTTACAACTGTGAGGCAGGGGCCTTCTGCAACTGGAGACCCCTCAGGGAAGCACAGGGACATGGTCTTCGTAAATCCCAGCCCTTGCCTGCACCTGCCAAGGGGAGGATTAAGAGGCGCCATGCTCTCCTCCTCAATATCACCATCACTTTAATTTATCTCTGTTTGCTAGATTTGCTAGATTTTTTTTTCTTTTTACTTTTTCAAAGAGTAGACTGCACTATCACTGGTTCCTTCCAATGGCATTTACATACCTCCCTCCTCTCATTACATTCATGATGAAACGTATCACAGCAAAGCAAATCAAATGTTTTTTGAAGATCGCATTCAACCAGAAGTTTTGTTGCCTGCTCTCACCCAAAATAAGGTGCTTTCTGTCCTTCCTTGATGAAGGTCTGCAACAGCCTTCTCAGCTCATCTGCTCCTGGCCTCATTTATTCCAGCTCCACGTTCCTGATCTGAGCTCCAACTCATGGAGTTCGATTTGGTCTTTCTGCACTATTTTGGCTCTGACTTGACAGAGCAGTGACCTACTGAAGCTTTTTTTTCCATCCAGAATGAGGACTGAAAAGGAAGGCTTGGAGGTCTGGACATTACACCTCTGGTGATTTCAAACAGTGCCACCTACCAAGTCCCAGAAATCCTCACTCTTCCCAGTCACTTCGCAAAGTCTTTTACTCCCACATATATTTCCAAAATAGCTAGGTTCCACATACAAAAACCTTATACAGTGAAGAACAAATTTCTGATATATTTAAATAACAAGTTACTCCACTGCCTGTAGAAAAAAAATGCTATTTTAGTGAGGCCCACATAAACAAGGGTTTGAGCTCCCTCTGCAGGCTCCGGGTCTGTAATTAACTAAGAAATGCTTTTCCCACGGCCACGCAGTCATAAACGAATAATGATGATGTGCAGAAACAAAAATGTTTTGACAGGATTTGGCACGAGAGTAGTTGAAATTATCATTGATGTTGTTCTTTAAATGAGACATTTGGGGCAAATTCTCGCCTAGTATAAACAGGTGCACTCCACTGCAGCGAAAAGAGCGCCAGACACTTTGCTTCGAAATGGGTTTAGCTAATTTTGTGTTAGTCGGATGGCAACTTAAGTAAGTAATGATAGCTAACTACAAGAGCTAGTACCTGGGGAAAGCGTTAGGATAAAAGAGTGCCATCAAGACAGAACAGCAGGGAGATCTATTTAGAAGATTAACTTTTAACTTTAACTAGTAAAGCAGATTATGCTACTGCACCAGGCTTACACTGGTTTAGTGGTATGGAGTATATCTGGACTGTATGAAGTATTAAACTCACAAACAGAGAATTCTGTCCCACGTATCACCAGATCTACACAGTCAGGAGTTAAATCAGCTCTAAGTTTCACTGGAGCAACTATCTAATGGGATTTCATACAGGATTAGGCCAGAAATGTGGATTTCTTTGACGTTTCAACTCCAGTCATTAAAAACAAACCGTTTTCAAGATAATAGCTTTTTTTTTTTTTCCTTTTCACATTTGGGCCGGGAGGGAAATCAGGATTTACAGACCACATACAATCTTGGAAAAAGTTATTCAGATTATACAGTGATAAGAATATAAAAGACAGAAAATACATTTCATAAACAAAGCTACATGTTAAATTGAAATATATATCTGTGCTTACTAGTTGTCCTCTGACTCAACCTTTTACTGTATTTTAGCCCCAGTCTGTTCTTGCTGGGAGTTCAGGTGTGAAGCCCACAAGAACAGGATGGAACAATACAGCAAAGAGCTTCTTTAATAGCCACAGATCTCAGAAATACCAAACATAAAAAGTATCAGAAAACAAAGTGATAACTAAAGATTCAGCCCATATCTTTCTCAGCACACAAGAGAAAAAGTAAGATTTTGACTAGATAAAATTCATCTATTTCTTGTAGAAGACACTGTGTTTCTCATTAATAATTTCTAATTGACATTCAGGCAAAATTTTCCTTTATTTCAACTGTTTACATGTCATATTATACTCTTTTCCTATTCTTATATCTTTGAGGTCTATGCATGCTAACATTTTTAGATAACTGCCCTATTTTTGTACCGCAGCCTCTTAGAGGTAAGGCTGTATCACACTGTGTAGAAATCTATCATCTCTGGTATGCAGAAGAGCTCACACTTTCGGGCCAGAAACAGTATCGCGGATTCACTATGGTAGCTCAGCTCTGCTCATCAGCTCACACGCAGCTGACACCCTCTTTCTCGAACATGTCTTTTTTCTATTTGTTGAGATGAGCTGTATGAAAACACCTGGCAGCCAGATACTAGTGATGCTTCCCAGGAATGAGTACTGGGACCAATACTGTTCAAAATCTTCATCAACAGCCTGGGCAACAGAATGGAGTTAACCCTCAGCACGTCCACGGATGGTCCCAAATTGGGGGGTGTGGAAGGGATGTGGAAGCACTACTGGGCTGCTATTCAGAGGGAGCTCAACAGGCCAGAGGAGTGAGCTGGTGAAGAACCTCATGCAGAACTTCACCAAAAGCAAGTGCAAAGTATTGCAACTGGGCAGTAAGAACCCAATACTAGAGGTGAGGAGTCAACAAGATACAAAGCATCTTTTCAGAATAAGATCTGAGGAGTCTTGACAGACAAGCTGAACATGAGTTTGCATGTACCCTTGCAGCTAAGAAGGCCAGTTGCATACCATATTAGCAAAACTGTAGGCATCAGGTCAAAGGAAATTATTTATTCTCTGTTTGGCACTTGTGCCACTGCATCTGGAGTACTGTGCTATAGGCTTCTGTACAAGAAACCAACATACTATGGTGAGTCCAGCAGAAGACCATCAAGGTGCTAAGGGAGCCCCAACATAATGTATAGTGAGAGTTTGAGAGTATTGGGTTTGTTCAGCCTTCAGAAGAGAAAGCTATGTAAGGATCCCTCTACTGTCTTCAAGGACCCCCAATAGTAAGGCGTGCAAAGGTGGAACCAGAGGTGCACAGCGACACGACAAAAGGCAATGGACAACACAAGCTGCAACACAAGAGTTTCTGATTAGGTGATAGGAAAAAATCATTCACAGTGAAGTGCTCTAGCACTGCAACAAGTCTCCACCCTCAGAGAGATTCAAATTCAACTAGGAAAAGTCCTGATCAGCCTGATCTAAGTCATCTGTGCTTTGAGTGGGGCATGAGGCCCCATCATCACCTCCAGAGGGCCTTTTCTACCTAAATTCCACCAGAAGCCCATGATTTTATCCATTAGCAATCCTGGCTAACAGATATGCTTGACGACATTACCTGAGCCATCTCTGGGTGTCGCATGCAATGGACAGAGGATGTGTAGAAGCATTTGCAGAAGTTCCCTCTGTGTGCACAGACCAGCTCTTGCACTTCCTCAGCGAGCACAGTAACTCTGCCAAAGTAGGGACACGCCAGGCTTCCTGGCATGCTCAGACCACTGCTCCAGCGCCCGCAGAGCAAGTCGTGTCCTGTATATTAGCCAAGACAAACTTTGTGCAGTAGTGCTGTGCTACAACTGCATCAGTTGGTTCTGTGCCTGTACGGGGCTGCAGTAGGACATGCAGATCAAACCATTCACAGCTAACTTGGGTAGCTTTGCATCAACTTAGACAACACAGTTCTGGTAACTCCCGTCTCATTCTTATGCTGCATCTATCACAATGCATTAGAGCATCTGTTCCAAACAGCTTTAGACACGGTTTTAAAGAAACTACCTCGTCTAAAAATCTAACTAATAGTCAAACTATACATAGATGTTAAGTCCTTATCATGACCAAAAAAAAAAAATATATCTCTTTTTCTCACTGAAACCCTTCATGTTTGTTTTGGTTAACCAAGGCTCAGACTTAAATGGAATATTTTACCTGTAGTAAATCCTAGTTACAAATTCCATACTCTCACATTATAGCTACAAATTCATGAACCATTAGCTACCGACCTGGTGATCTGGTACCCTGCTTAAAATAGCACCCACATTTTGTAAAGCATTTTTCATCAGCAAGTCAGTATCATTATCCCCATTTTTTAACAGATGAAAAAAACTGAGGCATAAAATAAGAAACTGATTGGATCAAGGTCATGCAGCAAGCCAGCAGCAGAGACAGGAATAAAAACAAGGTGGCATAAGACCTAGTGCAATGTGCCTCACTGTCATTTCCTCACCCCAATGTCTCTTTTGTCTGGGTTCCTGCATTTCAATTTGCCCTCTCTCAAGTGTATTAACTTACTTTGAGGCAAAAATGTTCTAATTTTCTGGTTGTGTGACTGCTCCCTCTATTACGGTCTTTGTGGGTACTCGGATACCTTTCTAGATGGTTAAAATATAAAATAAAAGATATGGAAAATGAGATTATATATACACTTTCTAAGACTAACTTAATGATGACAGAATCTTGATTTCCTCATCTCTGTACAGATAGTTACCGTGTGCTGAAAGGTTTCCTTACTCCTTTAGCGCTCTTAGTGTTGACAACTCTAACCAATTAGTATCTTCTTTGGACTTCACTAACACGTTGTTTAGTAGTACTCTGAATAATTAATTAAATAAGAGCAGAGATGCCCGAAGGATCTGGGATTCACCAGTTGGTATCTTACTATATTGTTATTTACAGTCCTTCTAAAGAGCTTCATATTCTATTTTATTTTAGAGTTAGTGTTCATGAAAAACTTTGCCAAAAGTTATAACAAAATTGCTGGTTTAATTTTTTTTCTCGTTTTGCTCTCCAGATCTGTAATTCTGTCAAGAAAATAATTATATTTATTTGACAGAAGAGATGACAAATTTTTCGAACACTGAAGCTCCTCAGAATCCAGAGTGTCTCACTTGGAAGTCTAAAGGCATGACTACACACCGCAGTTAAATATAACACGAACCATCAGCATTCAAGCTAGCTGCAGAATGGAGCTCATAAACTCAGCAGGGCTTTTCAGCATTAATACCAAAATGAGCGTTTCTGCACAGACATACAGCTGTGCTGTGTAGAAGTACTCGCGTGTATCAGTACTACCTGAGGTAGAATGAGTATGTACTACATCACTTTCCATTGTACAACACAAACACATTGAAAGCATCTTTGAAAGACAGTCTCAGTTCCCACAGACAAGTTGCAAAACAGCAATTAAGTGTCTGAAATACCAGGTGGCACTGAGGCCTCTAAGTCTATGAAAGTAATCCAACGCTTCGCCTCCCTGGATGCAAAGACTTCACTTAAATGCCAGAAGTTGTGACACTGTGTGTGCTGAGAGGCACCACTGTGACAGCCCCACACACCGGAGGCAGTTAGTGATTCACAAATTTGCACGTAGGACCCTTCAGAGACACAAAGCTCGCAGGGATTATGCCTAGCAGCCAAGAACTGTGCATCGAGCACGAAGCACAGCAGCATGGGTACTGTTCTTCAAAAGTGCAGCAAGAAGAGGAGTGAAAAGTGGTGAAAAAGCTGCAAGCCCTATAATAAATGCTGTCCAGTCCTGCAAAATGCCATGTTTGACATGGTAAATAAAAATGTTACTGAATATCTAAGTAACTACATCGCTCCTGGTGGCTCATGTAATATCTACTCCCCTATTATGATCTGATTCAGCAAGGTATTCAAAACATGTTCACAACTAAAACTTTCCAAGTATTCCCACCAGCTTCACTACAAATAGTCAGTCCCCTGAAGTTTCTCACAATGCTGAACTGAGGATGTTTGACATACGTCCTTACCTGTAACTGATATATCAAACACTACTTACTTAAAACTTCAATTGTGGCCAAGAAGGCCAATGGCATCCTGGGGTGTATTAGAAGGGGTGTGGTTAGCAGGTCGAGAGAGGTTCTCCTCCCCCTCTACTCTGCCCTGGTGAGGCCGCATCTGGAATATTGTGTCCAGTTCTGGGCCCCTCAGTTCAAGAAGGACAGGGAACTGCTAGAGAGAGTCCAGCGCAGAGCCACGAAGATGATTAAGGGGGTGGAACATCTCCCTTATGAGGAGAGGCTGAGGGAGCTGGGTCTCTTTAGCTTAGAGAAGAGGAGACTGAGGGGTAACCTCATTAATGTTTATAAATATGTAAAGTGTCATGAGGATGGAGCCAGGCTCTTCTCAGTGACATCCCTTGACAGGACAACGGGCAATGGGTGCAAGCTGGAACACAGGAGGTTCCACATAAATATGAGGAAAAACTTCTTTACGGTGAGGGTGACCGAACACTGGAACAGGCTGCCCAGAGAGGTTGTGGAGTCTCCTTCTCTGGAGACATTCAAAACCCGCCTGGACGCGTTCCTGTGTGATATGGTCTAGGCAATCCTGCTCCGGCAGGGGGATTGGACTAGATGATCTTTCGAGGTCCCTTCCAATCCCTAACATTCTGTGATTCTGTGATTCTGTGATATAGGTGTAAACGTTGCAGTGACTCTTCACTTTCTCATTAATTCATAAAGGTAAGATTCATTGCACATGGCATTGAAAAGGAGTTCTTTCGCAATTCTTCAAACATTTTGCAATAATAAGAAGTTACTGCTTTGCGCTGGGATGAAACCAAGTTTGATTTTTAAATCAAGATTGTTTTTTTAAATAGAAAGGAGATCGTAAGAAACATCCCACTTATCCCACCGTAACATTTAAGAATTTTCATTACAAATACATACCACTTGTCTTTAAGTTCCTGCTCTTAATTACTCACGAAAAATGGAACATCTCCAGAAGAGATAAGAAAAGATGGACTGCATGATTCTCAACACCTCAGAAGTCTCACACAAGTGGTCTACCCACACCAGATCTCTGGCGAGATGGAAGAGGAACACCAACCACAATTTCAAGGGCATAGCTCGTGGTTATCTCTTACCAAGTGATAAACACAATGACAAATCTGGGCCAAAACAATGAATGAAATATGGAAGATGAGACACGGGGGAAAAACAGTACAAACTCAAGCTTTCTGAGAGAAGAGCAAGGCCCAAAAGAATATAACCAAATCTTGATATGTGATGGGAAAAGCCACAGCTGAACATGGAGCAATAAACTGAAGAAAGGCAGAGAAAACAGCAGCCCAAAAGGAATCCTTTTCTTGTTAACAACCACAGTCCCACTCAGTCAAAATACGAACAAACCTGAAAATGAGAAAGTAGAAGGAAGAAAACTAAATTTTAAGGAAGATGCCCAAAGTCACCATTTGCTTGCACTTCCAGGGACCTGGCAGCTTGATCTATACTAGTAAATCAATACAGCCCAGAAACACTCCTGAGCACTAGAATATGATCACCTATGTTTTAAATGGTTAAAATTGCTCTTGAAATGCTTTTCACTCATTCCAGCCAGCACTCTCCTAGACAATTTGCAGGCACAGTTCAGAAGTGAGAACATTTCAGGAACCATTCCAAATAAGCAGGTGGATCTTGCCACAAATTGCTTTGAAAGCTCACAGAATTTACACCATAGACATCAGATGTTGCATGCAGTGGGACTCAGAGCATGGGAATGATCCTGAATATGTCTTATTTAACAGTCTAGACACAGCCCAAAAATCTAGTTGCAGTGGTACCCCCGTGAAACCAAGGCTCATTCTTGAACACATAGCTGCCAGCAAAATAAAAAACACTTGCACACATTTCCGTAATATTTTCCAATGTTCCTGAGCAATCCTTGGGTTCTGAACTATCCTGAAGCTCTCCATCTCCTCATAAGGGTACTCTTCAGTATCTTTCTTTTCTTCAAGTGATTTTCCATTAATCTGGGTAATCCCCTTCTGATAATACAGTACAAACAGTTTTTCTCAAGCCTGATCTGGTTTGACCATCGCATGATCCTTCAGTGCACCTGCCTGATGAGTTATCCTGCTATGGCCGCAGAACTTCACACAAATTGATGACCATACAGTTGGCAGATCATGGGCTTAGCCTTGCATTGGAAGATACAAGAAAGATTCACACACACAAAATGCCAGCCAATTAAGTATACAACTGGAAGAGATGATCATTTCAGAAAATAGCACTGAGTTGACGATAAGGAGTTAAAAAAGCGGTTTGGGGCTCTCCTTCTTTTCTGAGTTTGGGTATCTCAGTTTCTTATCTAGAAAGAATAGGTAGAAACTCTTTCTTGAACCTCCCTGAATGTAGTATACGCTGAAGAGAAGTTTTAAAGTTTTTTGAGTCAAAATTACTTTCTCTCAATACTCTTGATGAAAAACAAATGAGACTGACAGCTTCTTGGACCTTTCACTTTGGGTTTTAAGGCATGAGGGAAGAGAATATCCCTCTGTGAGCTAAGCATACACTGGAATAGATTTTTCATCTATTTTTAACAGTAATTTATCTAATTGCTCTGCATTATGCTACAGCACATCATCTGAAACTGCATTTTTATGTGGCTGCATTACAGTTTCAGACATTTTATTACGTAATCTACAACACCATTTTACTTGCTATATTCATCCTGCAAGAACAATGCAAAAATGGCTACAACAATGCAAATGCAGTTCTCATATCATGCCTGCTTAGGATACAGGGATAATGTTATACAGTACTTATCAATGCTTTCTCAGTCAATATGTTATGATGTACTGAATTCTTTGTGTCATGGGCCTCAATTGCTTAGATTTGTCAGTCAAATGAAATGATAAGAAATAAAAAACAGTCTAATCAAACATAAATGTGATCCTAAATTTTTATTGACTGCATTTATCCAGTGTTATCCATTAGGGCAGGAATCTGACTGAGAGGAGAAAGGTGGAGAAGTGGTTGAAGTGAGTGAAAAAGACACGTCCTTTCTGCTTTCAGTAAAAGTCAAAAGTTTGGGGAGGGGACTGCTGTTTAAACTCCATTTTCTTTGCATGGGTGACCTAATTTTTAAAAGAACTATTGCCTCTTGAGTGTTCACATACTTATTTACATGTAAAACTGTATTTGAGATATGATACGTAATCATATGGAAAACAGCAGTATCTTTGTTAGTCAGGTATGAGATGTATAAAACATGCAAGTGAACCAGGACTGGTACTATGCATGGCACAACACTGTAGTGACCATTTTTTTAAAAAAATTGCCTCCTAAACGTTACTAATATTTGATCAAGCATCCTGTTCTAAAAATTATGCATTCAGATTTCATTTCACCGGTTATTATGACCTTACAAAATACCTCTGTTCCTGCAGCACTCTAAAAGGTTGTGCATCACTATCAGCCGTATACATCTTTGATTTACGCTTTTAAAATAAACTGCCATATTAACGAGCAATAAGCAAACAGATTCTTTTAAGAGGAGAAAGGGCGCCTTTCCTGGAACTAGTCCTTTTTTACCTATTATGTCAACAAATGCCTCGAGTGGAAGCCTGGCAGAAGATACTAGAATTCCTTGTAGCATCTCTTCCTTTTTCCTGAAGATAATCAAGGACAAGGTGGCATGAGATAATTAGCTACAAGTATCATTAGCTCCTTGAATCATCTCCACGACTGATACCTAGCTCCTGCAGGCAGCCCTGGCTTACAGTCTGCAACTCCCAGGGAAGATATTTCAACAGAAGAAAGAGGCCCTACATCGGGGGAAGAAGGAGCTATGCATATGGATGACTATGTCTTGCCCGGCTGATAGGAGAACTCCTCAGTATTTCTAGCTCCTCTCTGCTGGGGTAAAGCAGCTTACCATAGGGATACCACACTGCTTCTTTGACCTCTGTCTTTTGCATTTGGGAGTGTCTTCAAATAGGACCACTGTCTCAAAAAGCCTCCATTTACCAACTCTAGAATAACTGTGGGGTTTTTTTAAATAAATAGGTAGGGAGCTCCTTACATCAACTAAGTAAATAATTGGCCTGCATTTGTAATTAATAACATCTGTAGACAAAGTGCTGTATTGGAGATGTAAGACTGGAGTTTTGCCCACAAGGCTTATACCCCAATTTTACTGTACTGTTGATGTAGATCCCTGTTTTGAAACTGCATACCTGGAGGCAAGCTCATAATTCCCTTAGATATCTCAACAAAAGGTTCTAATTCTTAAAGGGGTGAAATAGTTCCTTACTCCTGAAAATAACACCTAAATATGAATTTAAGAGCTTAACTTCAGAAAATGAAGTTTAAAATTTTAATCTTAGCAATCCACTCAATTTCTTCATCTTTAAAACTACTGAGTTTTTCATAAAGTGATTTTATTTTCTTGAATAAGAAGCTCTGCATCTGCTACATATTCTTATTTACTACTATTAAAATGTTTGCCACTTTTGCATTTTACAAGGTAAGTCTTTACAAGTAACATGAAATAAGACTTTTTTTCATGTGGCATCTTATCTTTAAGCAGGACAACATTGTTAATAAAAACAATTTTATATCTAATATAGACAATTTCACTACAAAAATTTCAGAATGCATACATTTATGTTAGAACCGAATTTGACAAGTATCCATGAAAAATAATTACATTTTTTATTTTGCACATCTAGTTTCCATGCAAGTGACATATGTAAGAATGTGTCCTGATGCAAAACCATTCATCTTGTCAATACTTACCAATTCTCCAGTAAAATACTAAAGAATGCTGTTGGTACAATGAAGGATATGGCACACACACAATTTCACTACACTGACTTTAATGCTTTAATACTACTAGATCTTACCAGTAGGCAGCACTGTTACATCTTTTTAGATGTTAGCAATGTTAATGACATACAGTGCCATCTGCAACTTTCTACATAATATCTGACCTTTACTTCCATTCAACCCTCATTATTTTTTCTTCACGCAGTGTTTCTGTCTCTCAGATTTTATTTCATAAAAGAAAATAAGAAGAAAATGAAAATGCTGGAATATTTTTTAGCACATAAAAATGGGAAATGGATATTGGAATGGTATATTATTGGATTGCATTAGTCAATTACCATGGCTGTCACTATTTAAAATATGGCAATATCTATATCAAATGATGAATTATCTTAGGCATATATCTCAGTAACAGAAATTATTCATTCCAGTATTGATTAAATCATTTAGACCTTTAAGATCTTAAAAGAACAAACTGATAGAATAAACAATGGTCCTGATCCAGAAAACCCTTGTTCAAATGAAGAGCACATGAGCCTTCAGTTATGAGAGTCGTATCTTGAATTGGGCTATTCTTCTCAAGAAGGATTTAAAGTGTAAAATTCAGAACCAGTAAGTGTTATAAACCAAATATTCTGTTCTAATTACTATTTTAAAAATAGCCAAACCTAAATATACAAACGTACAATGCCCTCGTAACTGATAATTTTCAGTTTTTCCATTCCACAGAGTTTGTATCATCAGCTAATTGGACCTTGATCCTATATTTGCTAAAAATTAAAATTCAATACTGAGTTCAATAGGATTTTTGAATGTACAAGAAAGGAAGAATTTTGTGCCGAATATACGTGTACCCAGCTGCAAAGGTTACTGGCAGGGGTTAATAAGTGTATTTTCAAAGCACAGATAATGAATACTTACATTAGAATATGTATCTATTTTACATATATTTATACGTGTAAACACATGCACGTGCCCACACAGGCACACACACATATTTATATGAGTAAAAGTTTAAAAAAAAACCAGTATTCTTTTAGTTCATTGGTAAACAAGATATACTAGCTTAAACATCTTAGCAGTGCCAAAAATTTTTTTCCACTTTCTGTCCTACTTTCACACCAAAATTATAATTTCATATTTCATAAAAAGGCACTGAAACGTAAAATGGGCCAACATCAAAATATAACAAGGAAGCAAAGATAAATTAGAGGAATTCTTTGGTTCTTTCACTAACTAATCAGAGATATACAGAAAAGGACCTTTTAAGTTTAATGATACCTGCTCATTAAATGATGCTAAACACTAAAATACCACGAACAGCAGGGAATTTCAGTTTACATTAGAGAAAAAAATAAAAGGGTAAAAATGACTGAAGTTGGTCAGTTCAAGCTGATAGGGCACTTCAAATGAATAACAGAAGAATAAAAGAGACACTCTAGGTTAAATTAGGTTCTCCTATGCCTTTTCTTGAAAGTGCTTAACTTCACAAATTTTATTTGAATTAACTAACCTGCCAAAATCAAAGACTTGAATAGGGGTAAAGTTAAACAAGCAACTATACTTCACAGTAAGTTTACCCATTAAACAGCAGATAAAACCTCTGCATAAGAAAAGATGGGGGAAACAGGTTTAGAATGTGCATTTTTTTCCTTCTCTAGTCAGGGAAAATGTCATCCCTTTTATATTCTTGAAGTAAAGCTGTACTTCAGAACAAAATTATTCAGATATGGGACTTAATTCTTCTAATAATTTGTTTGTAAGAATCCTGTTTTTCTAAGTTCAGCACAGTTTTCTTTCCATTTGAAATATATAATACTTGAGTATTACCATTTTAGTGCAGCATTAAAGATATTAAACAATTAATTATACCGTATTACCTGACTAATAACTTTTGGAAATGCACTGTAAAGCATTTAAAGGTAAATAAGCTATTTGAAGAAATCGTCAAGGTTGAAGGTAAAAAAGAATTGTTAATAAGAAGGCGGCTTCAAATCTTTCTCAAAATACATGCTATACCCTATGTTAATTTTGTTTGAAGGTGATTACATTTATCATTAAAAAGAATAAAAGAGTTCCATTCTGTTTTTTTCTGTGCTAGCAGCTGTAACATACTAATAAAAATACATATTTCACATATATTCAATCTGTTCCTCATGCTTCCATCAAATTTTCTTTCTGTCCTTAAATTAAAAGAAAAAAAAAGACAAAACTCGCTTTATTAAGCAGGTGAACTTCTCCTAACAGACAAGTTTTAACTGCAAAAACATCAGAACTGAAAGTGGATCCTTGTAGGCTGTACAACCTGCTTTAAAGACTCTGTTGTAAGATCAGCCTGCTCACTGACTAGCATTTGTTTTTAATTTTTATTACAGACAATACTTCTAGATTTAGTTAGATATTTTTAGCTAGCATTTTAGCAGTTTGGGAGAGGGGTAGAGTCAAAGAAAGAGGAGAAAGGAGCAAAAATATATTGGGTGCATACAGGTAGCAAGCAACTCTCCCCATCTAGGTCTGTCTCAGGCAAAGTGAGTGTCTCTGTTTCTTAACGTCCCTCCCAGAAACCCCCCACCTTTGCGGGCTAATGCTTGGCCTGAGAATGCAGCACTGGATGGGGACACAAGAGCCATGACTTTGGTCACTGTCAGAAAAATAATTTTGGATTTGATTTTCAGAGATGATAAGCAGTCATGGTTGCCAAGCATGTCTCCAATCCAGCCCATTCATCTCACAGACTTAAATGCTAACCCACAAGATACAGGTAATGATTGTCTACCTCACTGAGGGACTGCGAGATTATTCTCATGGCTTTGAAACACTCCAAATACGGTTAAGCATGGCAGGAATGCAAACAAATACAATCCCAAAGTAAGAGGTGCAGAGACGTTTGTTCTTTTTGGTCACTGACTGACAGAGGACCCTTAAGATAGCCAGCTCCAAGGGGATGAATCTATGCCTCCACCTAGATAAGTGCCATCACCTTTCAACTTTATTCTCCAAAATAAAGTTGTATTGAAATACCATTACAGAAAGATGCTGAGTGATGATGGATGCTGTGTCAGCCTCAGAAGAAACACTAGATTGCTTTAATATGCCACAGCTATAACTGGCAAGAAGTAGGAGAGCATCACCCATGTGGGAGCAATCTTAACAACTAAAAAAGGTGCAGTAGCAGTTGTAGAATAACAGCGTAGATATGGTGATAGATGCACTAAAACATATGAGAAAGATCTCTCCTCTAGAAAAGTTGCCATAAAAAGACAAGACAAATTAAGGATGGGGATGAGATAAATAACATGATGACCATTATGATATAGGATTCATTGTATTCCCCACTTTAACTGTTACTTCCATTTTATCTTTAAGAAAGTGAATTGTTCATCCTGTGACAAAAGCCAGGCAAATCTCTTGGCACTTGCAACCAATCTTACAGCATCGATCAAGGAACAATCTCATGTGTATGCTTGGAAGTACATAAAGGCTGTCCTACAGTTCACTGCGAACAAGTAAGCTTACTGTAGCATAAAGAACAGTGAGTTACATCTCCTCATGCCTTAGGAATACAATCAGAGCTAACAAGGACACGGTAGCTCAGATATGACTTTTTTGTTCACACCTGCACCGGGTTAACTCAAGTGAATACACCCAAGCATCTTCCCATTCGTGTGAAACTTCTCCCAGTCAGAATACCATCAGCATGCATCTGAAAAAAGTGTTGGTGGCACTCCGTCTGTACCTGTCTTCTCAGTCCATTCCAGATAACACACTGGAGAGTATTTCATGCTAAAGGCCTAAGCAGAGCATGAAAAAGATGAAATAGCACTACCAGTCTCATTAAACTAAAAATAGTATACCATCTCAGAACGAAATTTAGGAGGTGAGTGTGGACTTTTTCATTCAGTGAGAGGGAAGGAACCAATTTAATCTTTTTTGTGGTCACCAACATCATGAAGAAAACAACTTTTTAATCAAGAAATATAAAGTTACAGGAAATACAGGAAATGAGCTGCTAGAAAAAGTTTCCCTTGCTTGTTAGGAAAACCAGCAAAGGATTAGTTAAGATTAGTTAGACTTCATTGAGAAAGTAATCTGTAAAACAGCATTGACGACTATGTAATTACAACATCAGATACACTGAGTTAGTAGCCTATTCATTCTGCTAGTAAATATGGATGAGAACAAACAGGATGTTATCTTAATTCTCATTAGTATTTTACTACAAGTGGCTGGAAGCATCAGCTGAGAGGCCCCACTGATACAAACACTCTATGAACCACAGCAAGAGACATGACCACCAAAGAACTCATAGCCTGATCAAAGGCACCTTGCAGAATAATTTAAAAGAATTTTATCCTTTCCCTAACTTGCACATTTTATTCTAATTATTTTTGCAGCGTATCTTACAACAAATATTTCCTGATCCATTATTCTTAACTAATTCTCCTCCTATTCTTAAATCATATTAAATCATGTCATTGCTTTTCACAAGCAAAAACTCCCTCCTGTAGCATTTTGGATGCCCCCTCCCTGCAAGTGTTCAAGGACAGATTGGATGGGGCTTTGAGCAACCTGGTCCAGTGGAAATGTGTCCCTGCCCATGGCAGGGGGGTTGGAACTAAATGATCTTTAAGGTCCCTTCCGACCCAAACCATTCTATGGTTCTATGATAAAAGCAGAGCTGGAAAATCGGGGTTGTTCAGCTAAAAAGGACAGGAACTTATAAACTAAAAATGCACCCCTCGTGTTCACTTTGCAAATGCACAATCCATGACTAACTAAGTCTACCTGGTCCCCTGTTTTTCCCAGAGAGGGAACAGAAGTGTGAACCCTGAATACCATCTGCATCCCTGACTGCCTCTCCCTGTGACCTCTTTGAGAATGCTACGGTGTGTTTCCCGCAGAGTGGAACAGAAATGCACAGGGCAAACACTGTTTATCCACTTGGGGATTGGAAAGGAGGGATAGATATATCTTTAAGGAAGAAGTCCCAGTATAACCAAAATTGATTCATGGAAGTTAAGGCTGGATAAGTCTGATGTATGTAGTCTGAAGGAATGTTTTACAGTTATTGTTAGAATACCGATACATGCCACTGCATTACACTCCACAAACATTTATATGATATTTTAATTAGACCCTTTAGCTACATATTACATGACATTCAAGCTCTAACTGATGTCTTTAAATAGCATGTAGAGATAGGAAAAAAATTCACTACACCATCGATGAAGTTCATGCTACTTAAAAGCCAATATGCTCTTTCAAAAAAGTGATGTATCAAATATTGCAACTATTACTGTACTTTGTCAAAAAGTTGAGAAGTGCTTTGGTGATGCAAGAATAAATGTTCTGAAATTAAGACTGGGGGGATTACCTGCTGCCTTGGCAAGTAATTTGCAAAACCACTTTGCTCACCTGCCTGCCCAAGAATGTCCAACTATTTTAGCCAAGTCATGAGAGCAATGGCTCTCCTTTCGAGCCCACCAAATTTACACTTATCTAAACTAGACATGCTGAAATGTGTGCAGTCTATACTACACAAATGAGAAATTCTATCTCAGGTTACTTGCATCTTTCTATTATTTTACTTCATTACCTCTGTTTTTTCTTATATATATTAGACTTTTGTTTATACGCATCTGATTGTTGATCCTAGAATTAATTTTCTTTTCTCTTACGTTGCCCACATTCCCTTTAATTTCATTCTCCTCCTTTATCTAATTTTTTCACTCTGCTTTTCCCTTAGTCTCCTGTTTGATCCAGTTACTTCTCTATTCTGAAAAAAACCTGACTTAATACTGAAGAACGTATTAGTAAGTAATTCTTTTCTATTTTGCTTTTCTGGTTTCACTTCTCTCTCTCTTCTCTCTCCTCTCTTACCTCCCTCCTCCTTCCCATCTCAGTTATTTATCCTAGAGTCTCTGTTCCTTTCAGTCCCTTCTGCCCTTAAAATCTGTGCATCTTTAGTGAAAATATTACTTATTGGCTTATTCAAAGTTGTGAAAAAGCAAGACCTAACACAGCATGGGTCTAACTGGATAAACCCGTATCTAGCATCTTATCACGTATCTCAGCGAAGGCAATCTGAATGGCATTTGGTCCATCTTGAAGGACAGTGTGGTAGCCAGATGACTAAAACAAACATGTCCTCTTTTTGACCAAATTAATACCCTCTATATTGTTACAAACCCTCTTTGCTATCACAGGTTGAAGGATAGCATTTTCTTCTTTTGAAATAATTTATAAGCTTCTGATACTATTTTCAGATACGTCCCCAGAACATACTCATTTAAGAGGGAACTTATCGACTGAACTTTCCCTGACTGTATGAATTGGAATTCCTTTTTTTTTGAGCGGGAGGCTACCAAAATATACTAAATAACATCAGAACTGCTACAGACTGTGGAACAACCCTGCATAGCATTAGATCCAAGGAATGCATACAATGTCCATTATAAATTATAAAATTATTTACACTTGAAAGCAATCACAGTGTGCTAGGTGCTTTCCAAACAGAGCAGAAGTGATGTGGCTAGCATGTAGTCCCAGCTAAATGAAGTTATGTTTCTTCATTTCCAAACTGGGAATAGTGGAACCTGCCTTCTTTGGAAATCACATTAACAAAAGTGAGAAATCACACTTCCAGAGCTAGGTATTGCTATCATAAGCCCAAAATTATTCTTGCCAAATGCCAACATCTAAAGAGAATACATATTAAAAGACTAAAGTAAAGCATTATCTTAAAACAGATTGGCCAGTATGGTGGCTATGTTAACAATAATAGGAGTCGTACTCATGCTTCCTCTCATTCTCCCCACCATTATTTATTTGCTTCCTGCACAGATTCTGAAATAATTTAAGCTGCTTACAAACCACATTTTTTGTAACAGGAAGAGGCGAACAAAATCTTCCAAAATCAAAAAGGAGCAGGAAACATATCCCTCTGTACTACTGTATATGGCAATGGATTGAAGCTGGCCATTGAGATAGGAATGCACATGATCACCTCAACTCCTTTAGATGGAAGAGAAAGGTCAGAAACTTATCTAGGAAAAAGTCTAGATGAGGTGATACAGAGGCTTCCTTTATGCTGGTTTTAAAGAATTTAATCAGAAAGTGGTACGTGACCCTACCAAAGGTAAGCAGCATCCAGGGACTGTCTTTAAAAGTTAGTATTTCTCAACAGTTACCTAAAAATTCAATTTGGGATTGCACCACTTTCCATTACAACTAGAACAAAAAACAAGACAGTGCATTGTTCTTTAGCATTTCTTCACTTTACCACAACAAAATTTGATACCTGAGTTGCATCTTTCTGATCTATTTTTCATAGATAAACCTTAGTCTTGCATCATGGACAAATACCCTTAATGTATTTTGACAGTTTAGCAATAACTAATTTAGATTTAAAATACTCTTATATACCAGGGAAAAAAATTTCTGTATTATTTGGACTTTGTATTTTCAGAGAGAAGTAAGAAGGCAGGACTTAAGATTCACATTAAAGCATTTAAATTTAGGTCTTCACATGTATGTTTGGTTTCTAATCATCTATTACAATCAAGAAAAATCTGTACTTTCTTCTACAGTCTGTACAGTCAATGGAGACTAGAAGAAATGAAACTGTCCATTCACAAGGGCTCTTAGTTACCTAAATGTAGGTATCCATTGTTATTTTTAGATGATCTAGGGTATCAAGCCCAATTTTTAGCTGCGAACCTAGGAGGACAGAGGTCTCCCATTGGTCCTGTGTCAGATCTGCTAACCCTCTGTGGACATCTCAGATATCTAAAGGCATCTCTAGTGACACTAGAAACATTTGTTTAGGCAAATAAATCCCACTCTAGACACCTACTTAAGTGCAAGCAAAATCACTCTCCAGACTCGGTTGACTGTATTGGTTAAAGTGGGAGCTCCGTTCATTACAAATTGAAACTTTGCCACGTACTGCAAGTGCAGACACCTAGGACTGCACATTTATATTCAGGAGCCTCACTCTGAGAGCTGAACCTTATTCAAGATGCCTTCAGGTTTGTCAGCTGGACAGCATGGCTAAAAATAATTAAAACCAATATACATTCAATATAAAAAGAAACTGGCCTATATATGTCTGACAGGGCCACGTATAAATTACCGCTGCTCAAATGAACCTTTTTTGTAGAAAAGTAACATCTCCCTTGGATTTCTTTTTACCAAAATTTAATATAATTAGATTTCAAGAAATTAATATCCAGCTCAGTTACACCTCAGACAATGAAATTGTTCTCTATTTTTTCTCTTGTGCAAGCCTGTAGTAGTTCTTCTTGTTTCCCCTATTTAAATATGCATCCCTGTTTTTCATATACATAAACATATTGTTTAAGAAAACACAAGTTAGATTTGTATGTCACTTTATTAGTCCAGTTGTGTAAGAGATCTGCATGATCATATTTTGCATGTCAGTCAACCATCAATATCTCCTTCAAATGTGACAGAGCTTCAACCATCTGAAGTCACTCCAAGTTTAATGAAAAAGGAAGACAAAGATGTTATTAATGTACCCACCAAAATAAAGGCTGTGCCACAACTGTTGTGCCACACGGACATCAGAGATTTCACGTGGATTCTACTGCTCATATAAATGTTTGGTGTTTTTTTTAGAAATAAGACTAGTTTCTGTACCTTAGAACAGCAAAATTTACATGATCATATTAAAATCCAGCTGCCAGAATTAGAAAGCTAAGCGGATACTAACGGCTTATAAACAGGAGCTTTCGATTTCCTACCTCCTGTTAAAATGGAAAAACTTACAAAGAATATCTGAAATGCAACCAACAATGAATTTGAAAGCTGAAGACAATCAGATCTTCAGTACTGTTATATATTTTGAACAATGTTATACACTGGCAGATCCCAGCTGCAGAGATTTTTCTATGTAACAGGGTTCTTCTTAGACACCCATTTTTTTCTAAAGCTTATCTATTGTGGGTAGTGTATTTCTTTGCTACTGCAAGCAGTGTTTGATAACTGTAAGGGGCTCACCAGTATCAATGCAGGACTGCAGAAAAGACAAAAGGTCTCTTCCTGAGTTATAAAATAACATCCTTCACTCTAAAGAAAACCTATGAGGTAACATATTCTGCTTATCTTCCATGACACTACTAGTATCAGTAAAGAATATTATAAAAGGGGAAAATAAGAGGGAAAGCATCTTACCTTTATCCAGATCAGGATAAGCAGTTGGACTGCTATTACAAAACAGAGGAGAAGAAGAGAAATGCTGCACCACCACTGGTACAGAGCTGCTGTTGAAACAACAACTACTTGTGCTGGGGTTTGTCCCCTTGGAACAAATACTGACAGGATTCATGGGCAGGGACCGTAAGAGCTGGTGAACTCTTGGCCAATCCAATGAACAAGTAAGGGAGGACATTTGTTCCTCGTCTGTGAACTTTAGGAAAAGGGAAACAGAAAAGCAAACAGCGTATTTGGGAGAGTAGTGCAAGAGACTCCAGAAGCGTGGGCGAATGGGAAGCATATACTGGGAAATATGTATTAGTCCCCCAATATAGTGACACTCTCTGTAGAGTATATCAGACAGTAAAAATCTTCCTCATATATCTCCAACGTCAGGTTTTTCCCACACCACTCAAATCCTCAGGTTCCCTTACATACATTCATGTCTGTCAGCATGAATGTCTCCAATCAGCACTTGAGACCTTGTTCTGCCATAGGTTTTAAGTCTGTACATCAATGAGAGATTTAAAAATCCAAGAACCATTCTCACATCTACCACAGAGTGATTACTACCAACTCCTAATAATATCAATGTGTAAGAGAACATTTATACACTACATCTGATACACTGATGACTGTACATTCATATTCATCATTACACTGTGGCCTCACGTGAGGTTTCCTAATCAGCAACGGGTTTGTTTTTTTTCTTTCCTTTCTGGATAATAATTTAGGAAGTCTGTCCACTTCACAAATTTGTGAGGGTCTTTATCTTGCACAGATACTCTGCAAAGGGAGCATTCACCTATTCTGATATTCTTCATAATTATGCAACTTTGTAAAGACAGCATCACTAAATCCACTGTCATTTTTCAGCTACTCTGGAAAACAGATATGCTATGTACATCCTCTTTTTTTCTGCCACAGCAGCTGCTAAAATCCTTCATAAACCAGTGAAGCAGAGGGTAAATTGGCAATACCAGACATGACAGGAATAGCCGTGACTCCATTCATGTCAACAGTGTTCATAGGGACAGAAGCTCTTTTTCCAGTCAGAAAAAATAAGGCTAGTGCATATCTGGAGGAGAAATAAAGCCTCCAGAAAAAAGGTTCTGCTCCGCAACACAGAGCAATGCTTTCCCTTATTCACAGCAGATTAGCACAAAATAAAATACAAAATACTACCTTTTGTAATTGCATTGAATCCAGTGAGTCAATGTTAAGGATTTGAGTAAAAGTAGCCACAAATACCTTGTAAGCTATACAGATATTGCAGAATACTTAGAGATTACTTACCTCATAAAATTCAAAAGCAGCTAGAAGCTCAAGGTGGTGATCAAACTGGGTTTACAATTGATTTTGTTCTTTTTCTTAGCAGATGACAGTGATGCTAGAAATCTTGGATTAAAAGGTATGATTTCAGATCTCAGGAGAATGAAGTCAATAGGACAGCACCATGGGAAAAACAGGTAGAAAGGCAATAACATCAGGTCAGTGCTACAGGGCTCTGGGGTTTCAAAGAAACCTTATGTCTACAAGGGGGACTTTGAGAATGATATTGGGGAATAAGGAGGAGGTGGAGAAGAAATCTGAGCAGGCAGAAGGGCATCTATTTCATATGACTGCACTCACCAACAGAGGCCACACAACACTTACTCACAGATACGTCTTTGCAGCAATTAACATTTGTTCCCTATCATTTTGGAGGGTGTTTCCAGAACCTAAACTACGCTGACAAGGTCTAGAATAATCCCTCATTTATCAACGTTTGGAGTAACTTGGGTGAATCTAAATGCTTGGTCATTGGTTACCTTCCTTGAAAGAAATAAAATCCACCTTGTCACAATAGGAGGAGGTTTTGGAAGCATTCCTCTTCTTGCCTCTTATAGTAAAATATGCTCTTGTAGTTCTGCCTAGCAGCTACATGCCATCACTCAAACTGACGCTACCTCAGTCAGAAGAATTAAAAAAGTTGCCAAGAAGCAACTGCATGTGTAGATGAATGAGGTGTGAGAAAGCAGTGGAAAACTAACGACAATGGAACAATTAAACTAATAATACAGGTGTAGTAATGAAAACTATATTAGTGTAAATGACTCCCAAATAAAATCCTTTAACTTCTATGGTAAATTAAAGCAAATTAATTAAATTGTAAATTGTGTTCTGCGTGTCCATGTCTTAATCTGAAAAGAAGAAAAAGAAAAAGAAAAATCCTAAACATGCAAAAAAATTCCAAAGCCTTTTCAATGTAAGCAAAGTTCTTGACATTCATCAACGAACTGGAAACCTAAAGAGGGGTTTAAGTTAATACTACATATGATATTCACAGAATCACTACATATATGATTTTGTTTTTCCTGAATAGGTGAATGATGCTACAAGTTGACCACCTAGAACAGAAAGGAAAGATCTTTTTAGACAACATAAAATGGAAGGACGTGGAACACTTGTGGGTTTTGTCAGTGCTCACCACTTATTAGAATAAAAACTTCAAAACAATGGGAATTATAGAGCAGAAATAAAGCAAAGGAAGAGAAAGGCACAAAACCAGTACTGTAAAACCCCATGTACTGATTCCAACTTTAAAAAAAGACAACAGAACCAAATAAATCACAAGTGAAGGAAAGGATAGTCTTAAGAGGCTGCAAGGTTTTTTTAGAAACACACAGAGAGTTAACGATATTTTAGTCACACTATAGCATCTAGGCTATTCTGCTTCGGAAAGGCCTGATGTAAGAGACACAGGGATAGCTTGAAGGTAGGCAGTCTGAGCGGGGGCTGAGAGCTGTGAGTGATGTGCCCGTTAAGAAACTGACATTCAAAGGACAGCCCAAAATCTCTTCTGTGCAGGCCAGGGTGAGCACTACATGCTTTATTTATCTCCTCTATCCCAAATAAAATTTGAGACTACACCTGTGAAACAGGCCACATTTAAAAAAGGTAAGGTGGGTAAGTTGATTAGCTAATTAACTAAGCTCTTATATACAACCCATAGGGAGCATCTCAAATGCATAGGACATTTTTTGTTATTAAAAAAATAGGACAAGGAAGATTTATCATTAAAATATATTTTACTAATTATACCACCTGGAGTTCCTTCCACAAAACAAACTTTTAATTAGAAAATTTGGGTTTATAGAAAATGTTTGGTATAAAAGTTTGATTGTTTATTAAAAGTAGAATGTGGAGAGTTCCTTGCATGCTAAGGAGCAAGCACAGCTGTACCGCTTCAGAGGGTGTATTTTGTCTATTTAAATGGCTCAGGAATCTCTTCAGAAACTATTGGCACTTACTTTTTGTATCCTCTTTAGGAACAGGAGAGGCTAGATAAAATGGTTATTTGTTTTTACATGATGGAAGAGCTTCACTAATTGTAGACATATAAATTATTTCCTCTTTAAGGAAGCAGTAAAACCTGATGATACATTTAACGTGAGCCAACCTCAGATGTTGAATACTCAAGTCCCATACAGGCCCTTTGTATCACCTAAGTGTAGCAAAGTAGCTGCTCTCTTCCCAGAAGTCTCAATTGTCTTGTTCTCCATGCCTGGAGAAACTCAGCTCATTCATATACTGCAATGAACTATCTGTTGCAAAGCACAGCCTTGCACTAGAGATGTAGCTGCATCTGCCATGTATAAAATCACTTAAATTGCTTATAGAGCGTTTTAAGGGAAAAGCAGCAAAGTACTGCTTTTCAGGTATGCTGCAGAAAACAGCACAGACACATGGGAGCGTTTTTGATGCCCATCTTCATGCTCTTAAAGTAACACTTCATCTATTTCTTTTACTGTATAAACATCCTTTTGAAAATAGTATTAGTTAAAATTTTTCTGAATCGGGTTTTTTTTCTGAATATTTGTATTCAACAAGGAGTTAAGAGAAAGTTAGTGGACAGGCAAGGGAAAGCTGCATGACTGTCTATACGTGGTATCAAAGGGACAAATCCCTCTTTCACATATTCCCTAACTTGGTCCTCGTACGAGGGAAGAACCGTGAGGTCCCATCTCTGGGGCTAGAAAAAGGAAGCGAACAGCAGTCCTCCAAAACTGGGAACGATCAAGGAAAGAACAATGACCTGCATTTATTGCCGGGTAGTGCTCCCAGTTGAGTTAATAAAGTTGTGGCCTAATTAAATTGAGCACTTCACATCTTGTTTTTCTTCTTGCATGGCCAGGACAATTAAGCATCCTTTGATGTAGAGTGCTCTGAGGAAATCTCCCAATTACTTTATGAACAATTTTTGTTATAAAGCCTGAGAGAATTTATTGAAACCACCTACACTGGAATGAGGCCAGAACCAATCAACACTGGATGACCAGACTTAGGGATAAGGATTTTAATCTAGAGGCCACTAAGACCACAAGCAACACATTAGACAGAGAAATTTAAGCTCTAGGAAGTGCTAGTCGGGTACAGTAAGCTGAACAAAATTCTGTGGAAATTACTCAGTTTCACTCCTTGAGCAGCAAGTGTTGACAATTACTGATTTTCTGTGTACTGGACGTTGTATTATACTCTGACTGTATTCCAACTGAAAACTAAATTAATAGTACATGTAACTGCTCTACTTCATCCAGTTGGAAAAGACATTTTGTTACTTTTTACCAAAAAATAAGCAAGGGTATTAGTAATTCCACATATTAGTAATGTAAAATAATAGTTCATGAACCTAAAGTGTTATGGACATAGGATAATAAGGATTGTGTGCACCTTCAAATCTACTGTTTTCATAGGCAACCATGCTGTATATTTTCCTCTATAAACTGATCCATTTCCACCTTAAAACTAGTCAGGTTAACTAACATACCTGAAAAATTAAAAATACAGAAGAAATAGTCTTAGAAAGCAATATGCATACATATTCCAAGTATATATATTTAAACCTTAAACTGTGTATTTCTTATTTTAAGCATCAAATACTCTTTTTCATTAATTGGTAAATGCAATTCATCTGAATTCAGATACACCATAAATACAACTTTTTTTAAAAGCAATTTTCAGATGGCAGTAATAGGGAAATAATAATTTAAAACATTAAACAGAATTGATTATAGTGCCTTTCAGCTTTAAGAAAAGTATTACTTTCATACCGTGCTAACATTTAAAAAATGTTAGGTCCAAACTATTGTCTCCATTCAGTGTCCACTTGTGGAGACAAAAACAACCCAAAACTTAAAGAGAACAATTATGCAATTGGAACAACTAAAATATACTTTCTTTCTAGCATAATAAAAGTATAGTATTTTAAACCCTCATCTGTTATTACTTATTTTGTGCATGGGGCAAAATTTGTTTTCTGAAATTTGTTTTGATTGTCTGGATAACTCGGCTCTCTGGCACTGAGTGTTTACAATTAAAATGTGAATTAAGTTTTAAAGATAGTGCTATTATTCACGTAACTGACACAAACTGGGCAGAAAATAAATACATAATAAAAAAACGTAAAATCCCCTATAAGGCAATTCATCATTAGTACAAATTAACTCTGAAACGCATCACAATCACAGGCAAGTAAAAAAAGCTTCAATTATTTTTGCCTTACAGTATAATAATGAGTCTTGACTAGGAAAAAAAGATACAGTAATTTAGTAGTGTTAAGATCTACCCCCTGAAAAACACCACTACTGCTGTTGAAATATTTTAAGACATATATTCCATTCAACTCCCCAAACAAATAGCAGACTGTACTTCAAATGCATTGCAAGACTATTAGGTAATCTTTTTCTTTGTTTAGATTCAGTAGGGTTCAGTGACAAACATTCATCTTCTCTTTCTATAAAAGTTCCTGTTCTTTTCCTTAGTTAAGAATTGCTTTAGTTTTAGTAGCAACTCACAATTTACTTCACCATTGATTAGCCTCACGCAATAAACTTCAAACAAAATGCAAAAATTATCATTTAACCATTTTAAAATTATGAATTATTTGTTCTGTGTTTAGATCACACAGTGGAAAGAGCAGTTACATCTGTAGGTAGACTAATAGAATCAGACACAAAGCTTCTGAAATAAACCAATACCAGCTGCTCCCATGCCTCATTACTCGGCAGTAGCTGCTAGCCTGAAATATTGTACGTTGCAGAATCGTTGGCTTTCAAAAGCCACACAGACTTTTGAGAAGATGTAGCAGTACAAAACAGACACTTCCCTCAGACAGAAAGAAAAAAAAAGAAAAGTCCTACTTCAGGGTATGTGTTCAACTATTTTCCATTCCAAGGCACACATTTTTTCCACCACCGCGCCTTTTACTTATTTTAACAGGTGAAAGCAATTGGATTTAAAAATTACTACATTGTCAACGTTCCTACTTCTAAAAGAATAATTTAAAAATTCTAAAACTAACGAAACACCTTTTTGATTAGTAACACATACTTTGTGTTTACAGAGGATACTGAAGCAGGAATGACAGTATCATAACCAGTATCTAATCATTTAGTTCACCAAGAGAAGATACCTTAATGAAAAAAACCAGTTTGGCTCCAGATATACAGTGCAGTCAAAAATGCTACGCACACACAACATTTTGTATAGCTATAAACATGCTGTACAAAACCAGAACTTCTAAAAAATAAGCAATTTTCAAAATCCTTATTAAATTTGTTGGACTTGCTGTACTCTGCAAACATTAGATTGCAACTGCTAAAACTCTCAGTAAAAGCTACTGTCAGACCCTCATCATCTCAAATGGTCATTAAGAAAGCCTAAAGAGATTCACCTTCTTGAAACACAGATGTAATTTTAATGCAAAAGTTTACACAATTAAAACTACAGAGGTTTAATTTCCAACAAGCCCCAAAGAATTCAGCATTCCATGGCTCTCAGGACTCACCTTCAACACAGACGGTTAGTTTTAAACGTTTATGTAATACATTTGGGTTTAGAATTAAAAACCGGAGTATGTTTGAAAGACCATTTATATATTCTAACCGCAATCAATTGTATACTTCTAATTTGCCTACTCTGAAGATAACATTTTGATATACACAAATTAATTAGGCAGAAAAATTAAATCAGACTTCTGTTTTATTTAAAAAAATATTCAACATTGTGTTCTGCACGTAATCTGGAGTATCATTTAGAGGCAGTATGTCACAATATCATTCTTAATTTTAAAATACTAAAATAATGAAAAGGAAGTTCTGTGATGGTATATGTTTTAGAACAGCATTGTCTTTTTATATCAATCATTAAGTGTTTTTTTCCAGTATTTCATATCTCTGAAACTGTCCTCTGCATAAGAAAATAAATTCACCTCACCATTTTCAGAATAAGAAGTGCTTACTGAGTATTATTTGCCTTACTCTTAAGTGGAAAATTATGGAAATTATTATATGAGATCTAAAACATAAGCAGTTGCTAGTAGTAAGCATTTTAGGTAAGGCAATACCTTATAAGTTCATCAGATAAACTGTTACACGTTTATAGAGATTTTCTTGTCTATTCAATGGTATGATATAGTCAGCATTATATCTTAGAAGACTATTTCATCAATTTTTAAATTGCTTTAATTTAAAAACTCCCTAATAAATAAAACACACAAATCCAAGCTGAAAAATACTGAATATTTCATTTAAAATATAATATTCAGCTACTTTGAAGTAATAACACTATTTTCAGTGAAATGAGGCCTCTCTTTCTTCTGTATTCATCAGAGTTTAAATAAATTGTACTCAATATCCTGGATTGCCTTTGACAAATAAAAAATACCTGTGAAAATTATCACCAAATAGTAAGAGGAAAAAAAAGTCTCTCGGCCCAGAAAGGTGGGACAGCATCCAGACAGTGCAAACCTGGAACACAGGTGATCTTCCCACTGCTGGACACTCATCTTATGAAGCAATCGGACATAATTTGCTTCACCTCTAGCGGAATTACAGCATAGCCCAGCTAAGGAGTATGGCAATAAACCAGTTCAAAATTCAACATTTACAGTGATTCCCTTATACTAATGACACATCCATGTCTGAATGCCATAAATTCCTTAACAAGTGAAGACAGAGAACGAGAGAGTTGTCATTTTTTGGCATTACTGTGTCATGGCACTTAAAAGCCATCTGAAAGTGTAACTACATTCCCAAACCGGAAAGTTGCCTAACAAAACCTGAGTCATTGTCAACAGAAGGTTGGTTAAATCATGGCTTTACCTGCCATTGCTTCACTTAATCTCAGGAAGCCCAGTCCTATCTATACTTCTAAGGAGATATCGATAGACTTTGGATCAGACAAGACAGCATATTCAAGCTGGATGTGTTCATTAACATACTTCAAACACTTCATATTTGATCTCTAAGCAGAAAACAAAGGTCCATTAGTAATGCTACAAGTGCAGTCTCTGTGCTACACGCCAGCCAGATCCCTAAAGTGGAAGTTGTTAGCAAAGAAAGTACATTGGGTTTGCGTGACAAGGTTTTGGTAGCCAGGGATCTACAGGGGTGGCTTCTGTGAGAAGCTGCTAGAAGCTTCCCCTATGTCTGATAGAGCCAATGCCAGCCGGCTCTAAGACAGACCCACCGCTGGCCAAGGCTGAGCCCATCAGCGATGGTGGTAGCACCTCTGGGATACATATTTAAGAAGAGGAAAAAGTTGCCATGAAACAGCAACTGCAGCAGTCAGAAGAGAGGAGTGAGAATATGTGAGAGCAACAACTCTGCAGACACCAAGGTAGTGAAGCAGGAGGGGGAGGAGGTGGTCCAGGCGCCAGAGCAGATATTCCCCCACAGCCCATGGTGAAGACCACGGTGAGGCAGGCTGTGCCCCTGCAGCCCATGGAGGTTAACAGTGGAGCAGATACCCACCTGCAGCCCGTGGAGGACCCCACGCTAGAGCAGGTGGATGTGCCCAAAGGCGGCTTTGACCCTGTGGGAAGCCTGTGCTGGAGCAGGCTCCTGGCAGGACCTGTGGGCCCATGGAGAGAAGAGCCCATGCTGGAGCAGGTTTGGTGGCAGGACTTGTGACCTGTGGGGGACCCACACTGGAGCAGTTCATTAAGAACTGCAGCCGTGGGAAAGACTCATGTTGGAGAGGTTCATGGAGGACTGTGTCTCGTGGGGGGGACCCCATGCTGGAGCAGGGGAAGAGTGTGAGGAGGAAGGAGCAGCAGAGACAACGTGTGATGAATTGACCGCAACATTCCCCATCCCCCTGTGCCGCGCAGGGGGAGGAGGGAGAGAAATCGGGAGTAAAGTTAAGCCCAGGGAGAAGGGAGGGGTGGGGGGAAGGTGTTTTAAGATTTAGTTTTTGTTTTCCCATTACCCTACTCTGATTTTGATTGATAATAAATTAATTTCCCCAAGCTGAGCCTTTTTTGCCTGTGACGGTAATTGCTGAGTGATCTCTCCCTGTCCTTATCTCGACCCACGAGCCTTTCATTATATTTTCTCTCCCCTGTCCAGCTGAGGAGGGGAGTGATAGAGCGGCTTGGTGGGCACCTGGCGTCCAGCCAGGGTCAACCCACCACAGAAAGGCATATGAGTCAGAGGAAAACCAAAAGATGTCAGTAAAAATCCACAACCATTAGGGCTTAAGAAAATAACAACAAATTCTTAAAATGTAATTGGGAAAGAATAAGCATTTAGCAAATCTCAATTTGGAAAAAGGAGGACGTTTTAATAAGATCCAGAGAGATAACTTATACCCCAAAAGTATTAAAGCCATTGGAGAGCAATTAAAGCAAAAGGAATTCACTGAAACATTAATGCAAGCTTTTAACAAATCTTGGAATACTCTACAAGATCAAGAGAACTGCAAAAACTCAGTGTGGTGTTCGTGTTTATGAAGATCAAACCTGAGAAACTATAGGCAGGCTGACATCAAGCCGGTATAAATTCTGGAAAGGTTGAGCAGTAAATAATTAAGAAATGATAGCATAATTCATTCACTTGTAAGTCTTGTCAACTACACTCGATACCATTTTTTATGCTATAACAAGTTTGGCTAATAACATTAACTTGTATTGTCATAGTACACTTAGATTGCTATAAGATTTAATCTTGCATGACATTTTTCAAGCACCATACAAAATCAATACTCTACATTACATGGATTAAAACTGTTTAAATACACAGATCTTGAAAACTCTAAGTGGAAAATTGTCTGACAATGTAGGTTCTCTGAAGAACTTTTATTGTCCCAAATTTATTACTTCCATTGTAAATCAGAGATTAATTTTTTCAGATGACCTCTGCCTTGATACAATGGGAAATATCCATCAAACAGATGGGCCCATCTTTCTCAGTATAACTCATCTGAGCATCATACGGCTAAAATGTACCTCTCAAAAAGGAATATTAAAACTATAATCCAGTTCATTTATACACCAAAGGGTTAACAGATAACTTGCTTACCAACTGTAAGTATCTATAAGGCAAGAGATACCTAAGAGTAGACAGCTGTTTAATTTATCAGAAAAAAAGAGCATTTTGGAATCCAATGGTAGAAAGCTATTACTTGGCTGTGTTCATGTAAAAGTCACATTTCTTTATATCTAAACAATGAAAATAAATAGTCTACTAGCACCAACTGTTGACAGATATGGTATTTTATCCACCTTTCCAAATCTTTACAAAAAGCTTTGATATCTTTTTAAAAGAGATGTCACATTTCAAGTGGAAGTTACAGTCTCAAGGAATACACAAAGTCTTTCTGGAGGTTCCGAGACCCACACTAAGCAGTCTCAAAGTGAATTAGTAGGACTACATTACCAGTCTTGCCACACAGCAACCCACAAAAGGCAAGAGAGAAAAGCAAAATTTGGCCTTGACACGCATGTGCCAGAAGTTCTCGAGAACAGGAAGAAGTCAGTAACTTAAACAAAAGGAATCGTTTATAGCTACTTAATAACTCCATCTTCTGGTTTTCTCCACAAGAGCCAGTGCTGAGAGTGAATCTACAACTGGAAAGTTTGACAGTAGTCAAATCTAGACTGTATTACTAGTTTATCTACACTTAAGATTGCAGGTTTTTTACTTCAGCAAAGTAGTTTAGAGCAGCAGCCATAACAAGACTGGACTGGCCCATTTATTCCAGCCCAGCTGTGCCTTAAGGATACCGGCTGGCTAGTTGCATTACAGGTTATGAAGGATTTTTACACATGTACTTCTTACCGCAACTTCAGAAGCAACCATATTTTACAAAGACCATATTTTATGAAGATGGAAAGGAAAACTTAATTAGTTTTAATGTGTTTAGAAGGAGGGACGGAGAAATGGCAAAGGAACTTAAAGAAAACACAAGACTGAGACTCCTTTCAGCAACAGAAGAATTGAATCTCCAGTACTTACCAAAATATGCTAGGGATATATATGCATAAAAAGAGACAGATCTGAGAACAAAAAAGGAAAACTGCATTTGTTATTTATCTGATTAACATTCTAATAGAGACACAGCATATAGAAAGTGCAACATTTTCTGTGATGAAATAACCAAGTTTGTCTGTGAGCAGCAGAACTAGAAAAGCTCAGGTTTCTTCAGAAACAGTTTCTTCCAATTTCCTCATGCAAGATGTATCGCTTCTCCTCCCTTTTTACTGCGATGACTTTAAGTTCCTCCCCTCTTCCTTAATTCCTTCTCTTTTCCTATCCTTTCTATTCCCTTTCCATAAGAGAATTCTCCCAGCTCTCTTCTACCTCAAGTAACTCCTGGCTGACCAAGAGCCAGCACGTGCTCTGAAGACTTCCATATCGACATGCTGATTTGCTGCTGAATACCGATATACTGACTACGGGACTAAAAGAACAGCTAACAACAGTTACTGAGCATAAACTCAGCTTGGGTGTCATATTGACATATTGGTTAGGAAACCAATCTAAAAATAACTTTTTTCTTTTTCCTGCTGGAGATCATTTGGTTTAATAGGCTGGTACAAATGCTTTTCGATTCCTGAATATTTGATTCCAAATATCACAATCTGATCACACACACACACACACACACACACAGAATCTTGGTTTAGACTCTATTGAACACTATTATACAACTGTGACGAAATTTGGCAATACAGTCCCACTTCCCACTACCTGGAATCTCCTCAGAAATAACAACAAAAAACAGTCAATTATTACATTTGTGGCACATACTGATTAGGATAGCCAGATTTTAAAATGAATACGCATAAACACATTCCTCACTCACATTCTCACTGACTAAGCCTTCCTTTTTCTTATCTGCCAAGCAAAACCTGTACTTCAAATTCCTTTTTAAAATCCTTTTTAAAATCCACTTCTTTAGGAAGTCTTTTCATCTTTTGTCCATTTTACCTCATGTTTGTATTACACTGTACAAAATTGCAGTGCTATTTTTTCTTCTGCTGCTTTAAGTAAGGATTCAATAGAGAAGAACTCAAAAGCTGAAGGGTATCTTATTCTGCCAGATCTGAGAAGCAAATCATATTGCAGGTACAGGACATGGGTTCTGGGGGCTTCTAGAGCATGAAGAAGGGTTTCACTTTTAGCTGATGAGGAGGTCATAAGCGAAGGCACAAACCCCCAAAGTAGTGAGCTTGTACCAACAATTTTTTTGTTGTCGGGTTGGGGGAGGTGGGTGGGTGTTCACAGCACTTAAGCCACGAAGTTCTGTTGATGGGCAGAAACTCTCCAAAAACATGTATTTGTGTCATTGGGAAGCACGGTGGTATACCTTGGAGCTTGCAGAGAGACTTCTATAAGAAGACTTGTTATTTATCTATAAAATAAATAGTATCGAGTACATGTGTAGGTCCTGCTTCACTTGCACTTTTTTTGATCCAACTTCTCCTCTTCCATTAAAAGTTGTCTCTTAAAAACTTTAGCGTGTATTTGAGAGGTAGACATGTATTTTTTAATTCAACTCTCTGAGTACACTAACATACAATGGACTGGTACTACAACCCTAGAAGCTTTCTAGGTGATCCAGAAATATACCATCCAGACAAATGAGAATACCTGTTCACCTTACTGTGGATAGATATATATTGATAGAACTATGTAAGAAAACTTGTTAAATCCTTGCACATTTACAGATTAATATTTGTGACTTTTAAAAAATTGTTCCACTTATTAGAAGATAAGTTGAATAATGCCAAATTAACCACACAAAATTGGTACTATCTTAGAATGTATTTTAAATACTGATGAACTTTGTCTTTTTTCTCTGAGGTGTAGATTCCTCACTGATTATATTATGCTCACTAGAAGAACACCATACACAAATTCCATACAATAGAGAACAATTCCCTACAGATCTCTAGAGTTTTTAAAATCTCTTTTTTTATTAACAAAAGGTTTTAAATAAGAAGTGTTATAGGTTTACAGAAACCATTCAGAACTGAAAGTCTAGAGCTCTCAAAAGGGAAATGCATGTTTATTTATAACCAACTCTAACTATGTGTACATTTAGCTTGTTAATAAGAATAAAATCCACAGTGATTAACAATCTAACAATGACAACAACAAGAATAATGTATTTTACTAAACTCAAATTTAAAATTTAAATAAGAGGCATTTAAAATAGATTTAAAATTTCATTGGAATTAAAATAGCCTATTTTTAAGTATGGACTCACTATATGACATTCACATAAATCTAACAAAAGCAGTACTAACAGTAAAGTTTTAAAGAAAAAGAATCAAACCAGCAATCTATTAAAAATCACCACGTATAAAATTAGAACCAGATTTCACTGAAGTGATAATCAGGTTTTCAAACCAGGAACCTTTCAGGAAGGGCAAAATACTTTCCCCATTTCATTGCAGTTCAGATCCTTCCTAATTCAATTGGTTCATATGAACAGCTAAATGAAAAAGCTGAGAAGGGAGAGACTGGATGAGCCGTACTTTTTTTCCAAAATATTGAAAGAAGTATATCAGAATCAGTTTAGACTAATCAGTTAGTGTAAACAACTAATAATATATAATAGTTTGTTAAATACCAGTTTTACAAGCAAATGTTTTTTGTGACAGCTTTGTAACAGATTTTTCTTACTATCTAATTAAGATGAGGGTCTTTTACTTAGAAGAATTTTAATTTACTTTCTGTGCATTTCTAATCCTTTTCCAGTTTTCTCTGGAATGAAATGGTACAAAATAAATACAAAATGCTTCATTTTTAAAGAATTTAATGTTAAAAAAGTATATCTGAGAATCAAAATAAAGGGAGGATTTATAAGTACTATAATAAAGGTTGATTAAAAAAAAGCAGCATCACGTTGAGGAAAACAACTGAAGCAGAAAAACTAACATGGTTAAATTAACTTACAAAGTTAAACTAAACTAGATCACCATCTATTAAAGAAAAAGCATTTGTTGTTATTTTCTTTTAAGAAAAATATAACGCTTGCAAATATATTGGGGTAGTACCATTTTAAAGAAGTGACCATAATGCAAAAAGTAGACAACAACATTCAGACTTTTTGGGTATGTAATTTGGCATCATTTAAGATCAATGTACACTGAAAAACAAACCTATTTTCAATGTAATCCACCAGTATAACCTTGAAAAGGGAATTCGCATTTAATAGTAATTTCTATTTTCCTCTAAAAAAAGATAGTAGCAATATAGAATTTCTTGCTAGTCTACCTGAAAGCAAAACATTTATTTCAGAGCTGTGATTTTTGTAGTTTCTAGCTCATTCTAAAAAGTAGATATTCATAAAGGCCTGTATTTATTTTGAATTCACACACTGGATTAAAAAGTACTGTTTGTTCTTATTTTGTAAATCACTTGTGAAAACATCTGAGAGAAAAATAGCAAAATAATATGTAATGCATTTTCAAACAAAAATCACTCATAAAAGTTCTAAGTCAGGATGCTGTAAGCACCTGTTGGAAACATTCATTCCAAAGTCTAGAAGAAATGAGTATTTTCTCAGTAAAAGGGTGTACTATGCAAACCTAAATATAGTTATCTTTTGAAATCACATGTGAGCTTTAATCAATATGTAATTTGCAATTAAGCAATTATTTTCTGATTTACAAGCATTACAAGCATAACAAATATGATTAACCTAGTATTTCAGACACAAATTAGCTCAATGAATATACCCCACCTATATGCCACTATGAATCTATGTACATTTTGCCATTTTGATTTTTAATTGGATATGAAACCTAGCTCTAGCATACAACTAAAGATTTAAAGCTAAATTATTTGAGCACCTATACGTTCATGTTAATGTAATGATGCAAGTGTAATGTTTTGTGTAGATGAACTATGTAACATGTTGAACACATTTCTAAATCAAATCAGAATATACCAACAAAATACCACATATGCTCACGAGAGTTACAAGATGAAAAGTGATTAATAAAAAAAATCTCCTTAAAACAAAGTAATTCTGTTCTCTGTGCTTTAGGGAGTAAGAGTTATCATTCCTGAGATAATGTAGGCAGCCATGTCATAATCTAGCTCAAAGAGCTATAAACTCTTTTACATCCTGACTCACCAAAACCAGTTCAGACATCTGAACTGTATCATCTCGTCTCAGGCTGAGATGAGTCCTTCTTTATAAATGTCTGTTTCTTTCCATTGACTATAATGAGTGTCTAGATGATGTTCTCAGATCTAGATATCTACACTATGGGCACCTGAAGTTAAGCAAGATGAATCCCATCTTAGGTTTCAACAATATATTTGGATGATAATTGAATTAGTATCTTATTCTTCATTATTATTCTGTTATTTAATTAATATTTATTCAAGTATTCCTTGTTCATTTGTTTAACTGTCCTTTGTACAGTGCAGTTGAACAGGTACATAAAGCAGTATTTTTCCTATCTTTATCTGTCTAAGAAGAAAGGATAGATCAAAAATGTATGAACTTAGCAGAGTTCAAAAGCTAATTAATGTTTCAAATGGGAAGAGACAGAAGGTTTGCTATTCAGTCACGCTATTTGGCAAAAACATGTAATAACTACACAGACAAAAGTCTGTTAGAATTATCTGTGTATCTGAGTTAACTCAGTCAATAATTCCTATTCGCCCCTAAATATGGGGTGTACCAATTAATTTATCTTTTTCAGGATTTTGAAAGAAAACAAATGAGACATTTGAGATTCAAGGAAAACATTTTTAATTGAGTTCAAACTCAGTATTTACTTTAATTCTGTCAGCTAAATAACTGATTTCAGTTCAACCGGAACATTATAAAATTTTAGTTCATCCATGACAGCTAAGAATTTTATGGGAAGTAGGCTCCAACTTCATTTAAAATACAAAAAGATATATGTCTCCAAGTATCACTCTATATAAATATATGTATCAAGTTCACAAAATACCATACTATCAGACAAGTTAGCTCTTATAAAAGGAAAATCCATGCAAACTCTAAAATCTACACAAGATTGATTAAATTCTAAAAAACTGATGCCTACATGTGCTCAGATGAGTTGCATGAAATAAATATTTTGAAGTCTTTTATCTTATTTTAATAATACTCCACTACATCACAGCTCCTAAATAATAAATAAAGTGGAAGATAGGTCAAAAGGAAGACATCCAGAAAACATCTAGCTCAGACTGAAGTAAATGCCCATTGACTCATCAGTTGTATCACTGATCGGATACTTTCAAACAGCATTAAACAACAGTCTTTACCAAAGGCACAAAGAAAGTGGTCTTCTATAGGATAAAAGAGAAGATCACGGCATAGATAAATAATTGAATAAAAAATGGAAAATAAAGTGTAAAGATAAGAAAATACACGATGAGTAAAATTAAGTTATATTAATTTATTTATGATTTGAAGATGGGCCCAGTGTCAGGTGATGTGTTGATGTAAAAAGCTGTCCCAACTTTATCTACATGATGACAGACACAGATGACCAATGACCACTAAAGAATCAGTTCTTGGGTTATAAATGAGAGTTGAACAAAACCAACATATTAAAACTGTGATCAAAAAAGCAAATCTAGCATTATCAAGTGTTAGAAAAGAGAACAGAAGAAGATAAGAGAAATCACTAATACACCAGCTACGATGCACCTGCCTCTGGTATTTGTGTGCAGACCCTCCCTGCCCCAATTCCAAAGATATGGTAAAACTGGAAAATATGTGTAAAAAAGGCACACAAGCGTGATCAAATGCAATAGTTTTGACTAATTTAACTACTACTTATTAGTCTGGGGAAGAGATGATTGAGAGCACATATAAAAGAAGCAAATAAAACTGTCACAAGGAAAAGATAAGCAAGGGATGACTGTCCATTGCCTCTTTCCATATGAATATAAGATGGCATCAAATGATGCTGATATTGGGTTCAAAACACACTAAAGCAGGTGGTTCAATAATGTAATTCCTTGCTGTAAGACGCTGTGGATGCTAGAAGTCACTTGAATTAAAAAAAAAAAAAACAAAAAAAAAACAACCAAAAAAAACACCAAACATTAAAAAGCCAAAACAAAACAAACAAACAAAAAAACACAAAAAATCCCCTAGGATAAAATTATGGGGGAAAAAAAAATCACCAATATAAATTGGCATCAAGCATCTTCTCTGGCTAAGGAAGTCTTGAGTTGTGAAAATATTCCACCTGTTTGACGTGCTCATTCTCTCCTCCCTAGGATATGCTGTTGGACACTGTTGGTGACAGACCACAGGAGGGATGGGGTCTCTGCTTTGACCCTGAGCAACCACTCACTCCTACAGACAAGCACAGATACTGAAGTTGGTTTAGTGGCATTCTCGAGTACTGGACTAACTCCACCTTTATCACAAGAGTTTTTGTGTGGTACTAAACAAGTGTTAAACTCTTTTTTTTCCCTCAGGCTGACACAAATTTATGCTTTCCTTTCTGAGGGCTCTAATCATCAGCCTGATGTGCTTGACATGACAGGACGTTAATGAAAGCGGTGTGCTGGAGAAACAAAGTTTTTGTAACACTCAGTACTCAAAAAAAATTAGATCACAGATGCCCCTGTGTCTTAGTTTGCCATTCATAGAACACGAATAATACCAACGCATCTCTCAAACGATTGTGGAAATTATTCTGGAAATGTTTAGAAAGCATTCACAAACTACAGTGAACGGTAATGTCAAAAAGCTCACCAGAACAGCTCAAATGATGCTTGCCATGAAGAAGGCAAGCTGTCAAACGTTTCTGATACTGAACTAAAATACTGGGCAGCTTCTTATTAAACAGTCACTAAACATTGTGAGAACTGAATGAAGCAAGGAGCCCTGCAAAACTATATATAACGTGATTGAATCACAGCTTGTACGCACCAAAGGACTAAATCAGGACTGCACTAACTATATTTCCACATTTTTGAGCATTACTTTATAACCTTAACAAAGACCTTTAAAAACAGGGTTACTTGCCATAAATGTATTATTTTGTCTGAAATAGAAACTCCTGTTATTGCATGATATACCAGAGGAAAGTCTCCACTTCATGACAAACATGTCTCAAGCAATATCTCTGCAATTTTCATATATGACATCCATGTTAACAAACAGACAAAGGAATAAGAGTGGACCAATATGACCCATACCGCAAGTTCATCTTCCACTTTATATATCCTGTGGTGAATTTCACTTCAGTCTGGTCCAATGTCTTGAATGTTATCTAGATGATGGAGCCCACTTGATGTGCTCTTGGAGAGCATGTTTCAGTTTACTTTCATCTAAAGGCATCCAATGTACACAAGCCAAGACAGCTCTGCAATGTAGATCCAGGCACAGTAGCAGGGATGATTGGGAGATGTGCCTCAAAAGTGCACTTATACAAACTAAATTTAAAAGAATAATTACAAAATTATCTAAAATTATAACAAAGTAGATATTGTAAATAAAAAATGTAAGAAAGTAGGCAATGATATTGTCATGTCATCTTTATGTTGTTTTATTCTCCTAGAATGAAGCTGGGATGCATAATAAAAGTAAAGAGCATCTGAACACAGCACACAACAACTTATACTAAGGTTATGCTAATTAGTGACACATAGGGAAAAGATTTGTGGATGCCTCATAAAGATAAGATTATCTAGAAGCTAACGTGATATTAATGTCATAAAACAAATTATTTGAGGGAAAGCAATGAATTCAACAAGTACATTTTTATTCTGATTTGCACCTATGAAATACTAACTCGAAATTAGTGAGCCTGCTATTTCAGTTTATTTGGGTTTAATTTAGAAAAGTGGATAATAAAGTGCAACCAAATGACTGACATTTATTTGTGGACTCATAATACCATCATCTAATCATTCAGAAACAGAACCTAGAATTTGGGAATTGTATTAGCATTACCTATTCTACTTTACTAGAGATGTTATCTATAGTTAAACTTAACATTACAAACAAGGTTCCTAGCTGCCTTATTTTTACTTCATATCTTTTTCTAATCAAGAAAATGAAGGACATGTTAAAGTGTTTTTAATGAAAGGGTTAATTTTTTTAACCAAAGCTAAAAAGAATTGCTATTGATTTTAAAAGAGGTCTATGAAGTTCTAAAATTATCATGTTCTTCATGCTTTTAAAAAAATGGAAAAGAAATTCCTGTAATGATTTTTTTTTCTAATATCCAAAGGGCTTAGAGGGTTGGAGCACCTCTCCTATGAAGACAGGCTGAGACAGTTGGGGCTCTTCAGCCTGGAGAAGAGAAGGCTCCGGGGAGACCTTCTAGCAGCCTTCCAGTACCTGAACGGGGCCTACAGGAAAGCTGGAGAGGGACTTTTTACAAGGGCATGTAGTGATAGGACGAGGGGAAACGGTTTAAACTGAAAGACGGTAGATTTAGATTAGATATTAGGAAGAAATTCTTTACTGTGAGGGTGGTGAGACACTGGAACAGGTTGCCCAGAGAGGCTGTGGCTGCCCCCTCCCTGGCCGTGTTTAAGGCCAGATTGGATGGGGCTTTGAGTAATCTGGTCTAGTGGAAGGTGTCCCTGCCTGTGGCAGGGGGGTTGGAACTAGATGATCTTTAAGGTCCCTTCCAACTCAAACCATTCTATGGTTTTATGATCCGGAAGTTTTTTGCATACTAATTTTTCCTATTATTTAGCACCTACAGAATATGTGTAGTACATAAAAGCATTATTTTTTAAAAAGGCAAAAAAAATACTATTCATAATTCAGTTACTCAACTTTTAATGAAAATTATTATATGGAAAACTTAAAAATTAATTCCTTATATCAATTCAAAACTTTTGCATAAATTGTTTGCTAGGGGTATTATATCCCTTTTACAAAAGTATTTATTTGAACATCTTAGTTTTCCACATTACTCCTAAAGGCTAGATAAATTCAAAATTCTGTTTTTTATCCATTCTCTTAGCACACAACAGATCAAAATTTCAGAACGTTTTCTGACTCTGTAGACATCCAGTCTGGGGTAAAAATTACATTGGAGTATTCGTATAGATTTCAGTAACTAACAGAGTAATCCTTAGCTGCAAAACTCCCAACACCATCAGACCAGGATTTTATCAAGGTAAGAACAATACATCATTTTAAGCACCATTTATAATTACACTTTCATTACAAACACCTTGTTTTACCCTTCTACATCTCACAAACTTTGATGGCTTTGAGTCCTGATCAATGAACTTCAACCTCCTTAGCTTCACTATGTGAAAAGGGAGAATAATTTAAATTTTAGAACAACTATGCTGTCTCTTTGAGGATTAGTTCGACAGCCCAGCCTCTCTCTCCATTAAACTGACTCACCAGTGACCAAATGGAAGAAGCATTCCCACTTAGAGGTGCAGATTCAGACATGAGACAAGCAGACTACCTCTGGATCTGACAGTAAAAGGATTAAGAAGAGAATAAAACTCAGGCTTCAATGAACTCAGTGGTAAAAGACTGTAGAGGTTTGGGTTAAGTGAGAAGGGGCACGATCTTGTGCCACTGAGCAGTCTGAGCAACCCAGGCTTTGACCAAGGGTTAAGCCCAGAGCTAGCGACCTTGGACTCCCCTTGCACGGTGCAGAACAAAGAACCCCGTGGTGCCTGCTTTGCAGGAAGCAAAACTACATCCAGGAGGGGGGGGGGCGGTCATGGCTCTGTATATGTAAACCTATGGACCAATCACAAGTGCGATCGGGGCGCGTGATTAACATATGCATAGTCTATATAACCACTGCTTTCTTTGTTAATAAACGAGAAGCTTCCATACTCACATTTAGATCACATAGCTTACTCCAGACCGTTCCCCAGCACCCGCGAGCGCGCCTCCCCCGGTTTTCCCCGTACTACAACTGGTAGCAGAGGATGGTTCCCTTCGGCGTGCTCTCTCCGAGACTGCGGTAAGCAGCGAAAAGGAGGTGTTGGGAAAAAGACGGCTGGGAGCGGTGCTGTTCGGGTCAAAAAGGGCAGAGCAGTCACTGGAAGAGTTGGCCACTCAGCTCCCAGAGTTCAGGTGCTGTTCAGGTTCAATTAAGGACAGAGCAGACACTGGAAAAGGGGCAGCCACAGAGACAGAGGCTGCAGCCGTGCTGCTTGCAGATATTCTCTCTAAGAGAGGGAGCGAGACAGCGGAGAAACAGCTAATTAAGCTGATAAAGTTGGGCCAGCGCTGGGGACATTTTAAAGACACAGCGCTTGTGTTTTCTGTGGAGGAATGGAAAGAAGTGGGAGACATTATGTGGGAAAAGACTGATGAGAGGGACCCCGAGGAAAAAGAAATTAAGGAGGTGCGTGAACTCTGGCAAAACGTGATAGAGACTTTAAAAACTATGAGGGCAGCAAGAGAGGTCGCCCGCGCGGCTGCTGAGATGCGGCCGGCGCCGCCGGAGTCCACCCCCCCCGCTAAAACAGAAAAACCTGGGGTTCTGGCTCGTTTCTTCGGGTTACCGGCAGTTAAGGGCATGTCGGCAAACATAAAGCCATCCGTGGCTGAGGTCCGTACGGCGGTAGAAGCGGCGAGCTCCCGGGAGAAATGGCGCAGTAAGAATTTAGAGGAGGAGGTTGCGAACAAAGAACCACGTGGCGCTCCTAGGACTGCATGGCAAGGGGAGAGGAAACAGGAGGGGGAGGGGTGGTCAGCCCCTCCAGACGCTGCGCGGCTGGCCGGCGGAGAGGCGGGCAGGCTCATCCCCTCCGCGCCACCGGAGTACCCGCCCCTTCTGCCCTCGCCCTGTCAATCAAGATCTACACCACCTGACCGTGGGAACCCGGAAACGGATGTCACGAGTCTCCTGCAACAGGTTTTGCGGGAATTACAGGATTTAAAGGTACAGCGACCCGAATTAAGAGCATCTGCTCCTGGATTACAAAACAAAGACAACTCCAGGGATGCTCCGCTTCCACCTGCACCTAGGGCACAGAGGTGGAGTGGGGTGATTCGTGATGCCATATCAGGACACTGGAGTGCAGCAGCAAATCTAGGAGGAGTAGGAGCTTTTCCAGTGCTACAACAGAATGGAGTAGCTACTTGGGAACCACATGATTGGAAAATTCTCCAACAAGCGAAAGCTGCAGTTACACAGTATGGAGTAAAATCAGATGCTACAAGGAATATAGTCTCCTGGATTTTTTCTGCGGATCTTTTATGCCCGCATGACTCCCGGAATTTAATGAAACTGTTGCTGACACCTACTCAGTTCCTGTTGTGGGGTTCAGAATGGGCACAACGAGCAGCCAATGAAGCTGCGCGGAGAATGAACAATCCAAATGATCCTTTACATGGAGTTACTATGGACATTCTCACAGGACAAGGAGCTTACTCTATGGTGCAAGCACAGTTACAGTTACCAGCAGTAGTACTACAAAAATCTGCACAGCTTACATTTGAAGCATTCCAAGCCTTGCCTGGCTCCGCGATCCCGTCATTCGGATCTGTGGTTCAAGGAGCTACGGAGAAATATGAGAACTTTATTAATAGACTATGGGAAGCCGTAATGAATCATCCTGATCTTGATGAGGATAACAGGCAGCAGATGTTAAAGATCCTGGCTTTTGATAACGCAAACAGACAAACTAAACAGTTGCTCGCTAGCTTACCTAAAGGTGCAGGAGTGGAAGAAATGGTGAAGCGAGTCGAACGTGCTGATATGCAGAGAGCTAACAATACCGTTGCTGCTGCCGTACAAAGTGCCATTAAGGAGGTGGTTCAACCTTTGGCAGCGCTGGTACAACAAAGAGGGACATGACGACCAACACGAGTGGGACAATCCTTTCAAGGAAATTGCTATCGATGTGGAGAGAACGGACATGTCAGAAAAGATTGCTGAGCTGCTGTCTGGTGTGATACCTGCCAGAGGAATAATCATACAACTAAGCTGTGTCAGGGAAACTTCCAAAGGAGCGCGGAGAGGGGCCGCATGAGGAAACAAGTCAACCCATCATATGAACCAAAGGCTTTTTACAACAACACCAACCAGCAACCCGAGGAAGCCTGGGGTTCGACGTGGAAATTACAGTAGATGTCACCTTGCGAAGTCAAGAAGTACAGAAGGTCCCTACTAATGTACAGGGTCCGCTAAGTGGGGATTTCGATCCCATGGGAGGACTTCTGTTAGGACGATCTTCTGCTGGTATAAAAGGACTTATAATACTTCCAGGAGTCATAGATGCAGACTATACCGGGATCGTATATATTATGATGTATACACTTAATCCACCTATGTTTGTGCCAAAAGGTAGTCGAGTTGGACAAATAATCCCCCTTTCTGCCTATCAACAAGGTGCTAATACGACTACCTACCGTGGAGATCGTGGATTTGGCTCCACAGGACCAGCGGTATGTTTTACCACGAGAATGGACAACAGACCAAATATGTCAATCACAATGTCTCAGAACAACACTCGTATAAAGGTACAGGCCTTGTTGGATACAGGTGCCGACGTCACCATTGTCAGTCGACACGTCTGGCCAAGGAATTGGACACTAGAAACACCTGATTCACATATTGCTGGCGTTGGCGGGAATTCTATGACAGCTGTTAGTCATCACCCTGTGACCTTACACTTTCCAGAGGGACAGCGTGTAACTTTGAAAGTTTATGTCTTGTCCTTGCCTGGGGTTTTGGAAGCACTCATAGGGCGAGATGTTTTAAGTCAGATTGGTGCAGTTCTTACAACCACCCATTTTTGATAATGGCCGCTGGTGAGCAGTTGCCCAATCCACCTTTGACTTGGTTATCAGATGAGCCTGTGTGGGTTGACCAGTGGCCTATGACTGAAGAGCGACTGCAGATTACTAAGGGACTGGTAGAGGAACAGTTAAAAGCAGGACATATCAAACCCTCAGTTAGGCCTTGGAATACACCCATTTTTGTCATCCCTAAGAAAAGTGGAAAGTGGAGATTATTACATGATTTACGGAAAATTAATGAGCAAATGCAAGCAATGGGAGCATTGCAACCAGGTATTCCGTCACCTAACATGTTACCAGCAGGATGGCATATATTGATTGTAGACTTGAAGGACTGTTTTTTCACCATATCTTTACATCCTCAGGACACCATGAGGTTTGACTTTTCTATTCCTGTTATCAACAAAGCGGAACCAGCTCAAAGGTATGAATGGGTAGTTCTACCGCAGGGCATGAAAAATTCACCTACGTTATGTCAGCTTTATGTGGCATGGGCACTGAAACCATTGCGCCAGCTATGGCCACAGACTATCATCTATCATTATATGGATGATATTTTGTTATGTCAGGCCGATCCTTTTTCAGAAGAAAGTCTCCACAAACTAACAACAACGTTGGTGGAGAAAGGTCTCGTGATTGCACCAAAAAAGATTCAACGAACTGATCCCTGGAAATACTTAGGATGGACAATTTCGGATGCTCAAATCCGACCTCAAAAGGTGGAGCTACATACAGATTTGAAGAACCTGAAGGATGTACAAACACTTCTCGGAGATATTCAGTGGGTCCGTAACTGTGTCGGTATCTCGAACACCGAGATTGCCCCCCTCACCGAACTGCTGCGACGATCACACCCTGCTGACACCATACAGCTGTCTGAGACTCAACAAAGCGCGTTGCGGTCAATCATCGCCAAATTACAAACTGCATGGTCGTCGCGACGCATTCGTGAACTACCTGTGTCTCTGCTTGTAATTAACAGTGAAAATATGGTTTGTGGTGTCATTTGTCAGTGGCAAAACAAAAAGGGGGAACTCCCCCAGGGCTACAACCAATGCCACTACAAATGCCACGATAAAGATGAAGTTTTTGGGTGTTGGAATGGGTATTCCTTAGTGTACAACCAAAGACAAGCATACAGACTAGACCAGAAGCCATAGGGGAACTAGTGAGAAAGGGTAGATCTAGGATTATAGAATTAACGGGACTGGATCCAGCGGATATTAGTATTCCTGTTAATGCTGTAGACCTAGAATGGTGGTTCCGCAATTCTCGACCCATTCAGGAGGCGTTTTTGGGGTACGAAGGAAGAGTCCATTCACAGCAACCGAAAGGTAAATTATGGCAGATACTACAGAAAAATCAATGGATAGAAAAATCTAAAGTACAGAAAACACCAGTAGTGGAAGGGTTAACGGTCTATACAGATGCGGGAAAGAAACAGCGCAAAGCGGTGTGTGTGTGGCAGGAAGAAGGGAATTGGATACACCACATGCTGTATGGTCAGACCGATGATACCTTACAGACTCTGGAACTATCTGCCGTAGGCTGGGCCTTAACAAATTGGCTGGATGGGGCTATAAATATAGTCACAGATTCTATGTACGTAGCAGGTGTCATCCCACGCTTGGAGGAGGCATTGCTCCGAAACACACAAAATCCCCGCCTTGGACAGTTATTCTTGCAATTACGGTCTATTATGCGACAACGCAGTGCGCCTTGTTGCATAATACATGTGCGGAGTCATCAATGGGATCTTGGTTTGGGGAAGGGCAATCAGGTGGCAGACTCTCTGGTTAGTCCTGCTTGCCATATTCCTCCTTTAGACAAATTTCAACAAGCTAGACAAAGTCATGAGCATTTCCATCAAAATGCAAAAGGAATACAGAGACAATTTGGAATAACAGAAAATGAAGCAAAATCTATTGTTCAGGCATGTCCGAGGTGTGGGGCTCAGGGACCAGGCATTGGTATTGGTGTAAACCCGAAGGGTTTGGCAGCACTTGAGCTATGGCAGATGGATGTAACACATATTCCAGAGTTCGGGAGACAAAAATATGTACATGTCACAGTAGATACTTTCTCGAGGTTAATCTGGGCATCTGCAATGTCCGGAGAAAAGGCGCAACAGGTTTGTAAACATTTGTTGGCGTGTTTTGCCATTATGGGGGTGCCAGAACAGATCAAAACAGATAATGGGCCAGCATATACCAGCCAAAAGTTTCGTGTATTTTTAACACGCTGGGGAGTGAAACATGTTACTGGTATACCACGCTCCCTGACAGGTCAAGGGATCATCGAACGCACCCATAGAACCATAAAGGAATATTTAAGGAGACAGAAGGAGGTAGATACTGATCCAACATCGCGGTTGCATAAAGTGTTGTTTACTTTGAATTTTCTGTGTTTAACAGGGGACCGAGAAGAACCACCGGTTGTTGTACATCACCAGCAGTTGAAATTTAATAATAACACCATTATACCTCAGTTACAGGTGATTTATCGGGAACCTGCTACAGGGGAGTGGAAAGGACCGGTGCCAGTGAACCTTAGTGGCCGGGGATATATGTGCGTGGCCACCGACCAGGGACCACTTTGGGTGCCGAGCTGATCAGTAAAACCACACCTCCCCGAGAAATCGGATGGGTGATGGAACTGGTAAAAATGGTTCTTACAGGAGTTCTTGTGATTGCAGTTATCTTGTTAATGTTACCATGTTTATTTTCTTGTTTGCAGAAAGCTTTAATGAAACTTGTGAATCAGGCCTGGCTTGCTCACAAACAAGAAGGGGGAATTGTAGAGGTTTGGGTTAAGTGAGAAGGGGCACGATCTTGTGCCACTGAGCAGTCTGAGCAATCCAGGCTTTGAGCTTACCAGAGCTAGCGACCTTGGACTCCCCTTGCACGGTGCAGAACAAAGAACCCCGTGGTGCCTGCTTCGCGGGAAGCAAAACTACATCCAGGAGGGGGGGGGGGCGGTCACGGCTCTGAATATGTAAACCTATGGACCAATCACAAGTGCGATCGGGGCGCGTGATTAACATATGCATAGTCTATATAACCACTGCTTTCTTTGTTAATAAACGAGAAGCTTCCATACTCACATTGAGATCGTGTAGCTTACTCCAGACCGTTCCCCAGCACCCGCGAGCGCGCCTCCCCCGGTTTTCCCCTTACTACAAAAGACTCCAATCATTTTCAATAGCCAGACCATTTCACCCATTGATGTACATAAACCGATTTTACTTTTCATAGTATAACTTTGGATAACATACTTAGGGCTTTACTTGAAATCTCACAATGTTTGGTATTTTCCTTAAAGCTTCAACTGTTGGAATCTAGAAATTTTAGAAGAATTCCTCCTTTTTTAAAAAAATATAAATTTACAGTTCTCATAGTTACAAATTACAAGTTTAAAATCCTAAAACCTAAAAGGTTCAGAGCCCAAAACTCAGAAGAAAAAAAGAATAAAGAGTATACATTTTAAAAGGCCTCCTAACACATAAAAGCCAAACATCAAAATTTGAGGAGGCCAACTTGTGATTTCATTAAACTATTTAAATATCACAAAATTTTTTAACTGACACCGCAAGAGCTAAAAGCTTTCTTTTCAGTTTTCGTTCCTTCTCTGTTGGCAATATGTATTGCTACAATACTCATATACTTACTCTTACATCTGATCCTCATTATGAGTGGAATCAATTCTCAGTCATGGTTTTCATAACCACACTCTGAATAGCTGCTCCATCGCTAGCAGTTAAGCGGTATTCAACAGTGGTTCAGAGAAACCTGTTGTTGAAGCTTACTGTCAACAAAAAGCACTTTCTCAGTGATGGCAGAACCTATATATAGAGCTGAAAGGATGAGTCACAGTGAACGAGTATACAACGAATTTAGCACTACATTGTGTTTATCCTTTATTCACAAAAAGGAATGATATTTTGGAAAACTCTTCATCGTTTGGACCTATCTGTTCAAACAAAACTCAGATTAGGACTTCGTCATGTGCTGGCTACTATTATTTTTTCTATTTCGAACTGAATGACCCAACAGCAGAAGTTCAGGAGGGGTGTGTGTTTGTCATCAACAGGTTACGGTTTTTACTGTTTGCTTCTCATTTGCTTTCAGAGAACAGTTCAAAATGCTTCTCAAAATTGTTGATACATTGTGAATAAAATCTTGCTGATGTGCTTAATAGCAAAGATTGCTGCTTTTTCATTACAAACACTCAAATGCTTCTTCAGCTTTTCCCCTTCTGAAATCTCAGGCATACCTATTGCAGAAAACACACACACACACACACGCTCCTCAGATTAATCTGAAACCACTAACTACTATGCTAACCTCCTATGTAACACAAAACAGTAATACAGTGACTACCACCTGATCAATTCGTAACCATAATATTGGTGTTTATTGTTTTGGCTTTATGCAAAAGCAAAGGATTTCTTTTGCAACTCGTTCTACTGACAATAAACCTCACTGTATTTAAGAACACACAGAAAATTGATCATAGAATTGAAGACTGGTAAAAACCGTTCAATTTCTTTTGACTTCTTTTACTTGGTCATTTAAAAGAGCAACCTTCAACTATTTGTGTCTGACATATTACTCCACAGATCCACAAATAGTTGCTTATACTTTGATTTTACAGAAGTGGCAACTAGTATGAATATCCATGTTTTGACTTAGAAAATTCAAAACTACTTTAAAACTTCCCAAGTTATGACTGAAATACCATTTCTTAAAGTACTTTTAGCTTGCATTCTGGATAATCTGGATAGTGCCCACCCAAACTCTAAAGGACTGCTTTCTCTCTTTCTAGACAAGGAAGGGACAGGAGGAATCTCAGTACAGAAGGATAAATGTATTTAAGCATCAATAATAGTTATCTTGATGAAACAGTTATGAAGCCACTACTTTCCGGAGCACATAAAGCTTGAATCACCAAAACCACACTTTATAATTTCCACATTTGCCATCTTTCTTTAAAAATAGTATTATGTAGCAAAATTTGTAATATACATTATTATATTCTTTCCAAAATATTTTAATGCCGTACAGTAATATTTATTCATCCACATTGCAAGATAGATATTTTTCATCTTTATTTGAACCATGGCTAAAGAACTTGGTTTTCTCTTTTTTCTTCCAAGTCTACAGTAGTTCCGTTTCCATATGGTATAATATACAGATATAAGCCCTAGTATAAGCAATTGAACTTTTCACACCCTCAAAAGCCGCAAAATCAGATGGTCTGTGGTTTTTGCAGCTGGTGCACTGCACTCATATCGGGTAGCGTCATATGAAAAATATTTCACTCCCCAAGCCCTAAACAGAGTCACTCATTAATGAAATGCAGGCAGTACAATGAGATCATATAAGGTATAGATTTCAACAGCCATACTAAAACCAGTAAAGGAACACTGAACAAGAACACAAATCAAGTTCCACTGCCAAAACAGGATTTTTTTTAAAGGAATGTCTTCTTAGATTTAACATTTGCTTTGAAAACAACTGCTAACCACTACCCAGAAAAACCTTTAGTACAAGTGTTAGCAGACTAAACAATCACAATTTGGCAGGGGAAAAACAGTAAATAACTTCAGACATAGCTACATTACAGGATGTCTCACCCCAATAAGCCACTATCAAATCACAAAATCATTTACTTAATGCCACATGTGGAATCTGCTTACTAAAGAAAATAAGCTGTCACCAGCGAAACTTTGTTTAAAAATAATTTCAGGGCTGAGGTTTATCGAATTTCCCTTCAGTTTGTTTTTACAGAAAACTAAAAAAAAAAAAAAAAGTAAGGCAATCTAGTTGAGAAAATATTATATTAAGCCCATTTACACAGAAAATGTATTCTTAGGCAGAATTTTTTAACTCTATTACTAGTACTATTCATTAAAAGAATGACCATGACTTTGCAACGTATGTCATGATATTTTATTTCAGTAAAATATATCAGAATATATCATTTCATTTCTGTCTTTCCCAAATAATACCCATCTGCTTTCCTCAATCTAAAATCTTTCTTTAACTAAGAAAAGCCTCAGTGGCAGAAATAAACACCAGACAATACAGCAATGGTACATTATGGACTTGATTTTCTTCTCCCTGATTCCGATAAAACTCTGTGGACTTTAGTGGCCTGAATATGATAGCTGTAACTGAGCTAAGTATCAGGCTCTGTGCAACTACTTTATAAATCTAAGGATTATAGCAAGTTTGTTTTATCTGGAGAGAATATCTGGGGGGAAAGCATATCCAAGCAGAATAGATTATAGCTTCTATCTTTCCCTCAACAGCCAATGAGGGTATATTGGTAACAAATGGCCAACTGCATTTGTATCTCGTATTACATATTTATTTAACTTCCAAAACAACAGCATTCTGAAAATCTCGTGCAATTGGGATAACCCTTTAATATAAATACAAAGAAAATGGACTACCTGTAATTTAGTAATTGGAGACCAGGAGACTCGAAAGTTTTTTTCCTGCTACTCCTCACTCTTCTATGCTTTTCTTCTACAATGTAGAAGAAAAGTTTTCACTGCAATGCTTTTGAGAAGCAATTTTGTATTTTATGTGTAAGAAGTTATGATTTTTCTCTCTTTGCAGTAATTACTCTTGTAGTAATTTAGATGCTTTTAATTGTTCAATATTAGTCAGCACAGAGGATGCTAAAGGCTGTATCTCTTAGCCAAACAAGTATACAGTGCATGAGATAAATTCCTCCATTTATCTGCATCTGTTGTCCATAAAATGTTTATACCCCTCATTCCTGCCACCTGGCAATAAACTCTAGCTTACACTTGAAACACTACATGGAGCTGAAATAATCCATAGTACCACAGCTCAATACAGAGAATTAAATATGAGCTAAGAATAGAGCTGCTTTCATATTAATCCTGTCTCAGTACTGATGCAAAAGCCTAGCAGGAGTCGTAAATACCACATAGACCAGGAAACAACATTTTGCATGTTTTTCAGACACGTATTTTGCCACAAGTTTCCACAATTACAAGCTACCTGTTCCAAAAAAACAAACAAAAAAACCAAACAACAACAATAACAACAACAACAACAACAAAAAAATCAATCCCCAAAACACAATTATATTGTAAAGCAACAGAATCATAGAATATATCAGGTTGGAAGGGACCCATAAGAATCGACTCCAACTCCTTGACTGTTAATATTACTATTAATTAATAATTTTTACCAATTACTAATTATTACTAATTACTAATTAATAGTAATAATAATAAAAAATCAGGAACTGAACTTTACTGTGAACTTCAATTGGACAGAATATTAATGATGCATGTAAAGTTCTCCAATACCTCTTACTATAAGTATCTCATAAGAAATTGTATTACACACTGTGATCATGATGCTTTTATATATTGTTTATTTTTAAAGTTGCACAGTAAATATGCCAAGTTTATTAACTAACTTAAATCTAGAAAAATTGTTCCTCTTAATTGAGAAAATTATATAAAGTAAAATTGGAAACAGTTTTCTCTAAATATAGACTGACTCTGTGGTTTTTATATCATATATCAATAGAGTATCATGCCTCTTAAATACAGAAGTTAGGAATTTTTAGAGTAACTTTGCTTATAGCAATAAAAACTGACCACTGTGTGTTCAAACAAGATATTCAGGCGTATAATCTACAGCCATCTTTTACTTACACCTGGTTTTAAGCAAACTATCCCACTTGACTTCAGTGAAAAATACTTTCTGTGTGTTAGCTTGCAGAGCACCACTCCAGGACTTCAAAGCAAGAATGATACAAAATTAACATCAAAAATATGTTATGGATTAGAATGGATTAGAAACAGGCAAATCAGTAAGTCTCAGAATGTAATTGCAAACAGGGAGTTACATTAAGGGCATTGGTAAGAGAGATCTGCCGTGATAGGTTACTGGTCTCGTACTGTTTCACACTTTTATCAACGACCTTCAAGAAAATGTAAATTCATTACTGATGACGTTTGTGACAACACAGCAAATGATAATGAGGAGAGCCAGCTACTGGAATAAAATGATCTGAATCTCTGAAAATGCTCTACTTAAAAGGAATACTTTTCCTACTATCACATGTGTAAAGCTGTACTTCTAGCTACAAAGAAAGAAGTCCATATTCAGAGGATGAAACATGGTATCTTAGAAAAATTACAGACTTGGAGTTACGATGCATAGCTAAGTCCCATGGCACACTGGTCAAATGGGCAAAGATCCTTGACAGCATAAAGAATGGGAAAAGGAAGGTTATGCTTCTTTAAATCTCAAGGTAACATAACCATTGCAGAACACTGTGACCAGTTTTAATGTTCACTGTAAATTGGAAGAGTTTAAAAGACAATCCAGATAACATGAAAAAAAATCTTATATATTGAACTCCAGGAGTATTCCTCTATTCAAGTCCTCAAAAGGAAGGTTAAAAGCATGTGATAAACAGAAAGTTCTTCACTTCATCACATGAAGATCCAATGACTGCAGTTTGAACCTAGAGACACTCAGATGAGAAAAAATACTCCTTTCTTAGCACTGAAATTAATTACAAAATATCTATGTATAGAGCAGCATTTTAAAACTTCAGGAGTCACCTTCATCTCCAGTGGACTATCTTAACTGATCTGCCAGGCAGATGAAGAAAATCTGTAAGCAACGGCTTTACCTTGAATAAAATAACTGCCTTTCCGTACGAAATGTGATTGCCTATTACACTCTCCCGCAATCCCATTCCAAAAGCAGCTCCAGGGTACAGTCACCATTATCTTTTAAGACAAAGATGCAGCTATTTTATGGTGGCTATGGGAATGCACGATGACCCAGCTACCGTTCATACTGATGTTAAAGCCATTGTAGATACCTGGTCACAAGGAATTCAATACCAGATCAAACAATACAGTTACTGACTGAATTGCACCCTTCTGTTTCATAAAGCACAAGAGGAGGTGCAGTCTGTAACATTACCCACTAAAAGTATCATATTTACATTGTAAAAGAATGTAATTTGAAAATTTAAGCATACATAATAAAAGAAGAAGTAGGCATAGTAAAATTTTGTAGCAGTGATCTCCTCTGAGTAAGGAAATAGAATGATTTGAAAATGAAAATGAGTGTCTACTGAAGATCAGAAGACCAGGTAGGAAAATAAAAATCTTCAAAGACTATTAATGCTTCATTGAAACTGAAGGCGTTGTATTCACAGGATACCTTCACTTACCCAAATATCTGCTGGGTAACAAAATAAAGTCTCACCACAAAATGCCCTGGCTTGTGCAGACACAAGCTTGTATTACAATAGTAAAAAATCCCAGAGAACCTTTCACATGCAAACCTCTCATAAACAAAACCAGGATGTTAAAGGCATGATTAAACTTTAAAAAATTAAGTATACGATAAAGAATAAATCCATGACTATGCAAAAGTCCTCATATACTGAAATAGTACTTTTGTAGGATCTTAAACTAGTGCAAAATTTTATGCATATCATGACACTCACATGATCAGAATATGACTGGATATGAACAACCAGAATAATGATAGATGATAGAAACCAGAGGATGGAAAAGAAGTTCACTGATATATCACAACATCCAGTTAGTAGTTATCTGAGATCCTTAATGATCTGGAAATGAATGTGAATACCAGCACCAAAATTGGCAGTTTGTAGTAAACTGGAAAACACTGCAAACTGCCAACGTAAACATAAAAATCATTATTTTAAAGAAAGACCTTAAGGAAGATTAAAAACATTACTTCAGCAGCACAACACAAACTTTTTCTACTAGAAGAAAAATAATGAAAATCTCAGATTCAATGCAATGGAATAACTGTCATAATAATATTCAAACATCCCTAAGTGTGCTCCTTGATAGCAAATCAGACATGAAAATTAATAAAAGCACACAGAAACACAAAAACATATAGGAATACCATTGTCTGGAAAAAGAGGTCTCCTGTACCTTTTTATACACTTGGTAAGATACCACTTATGCTTAACTGGAGTGCCAGCGTACTGTAAAGCCCTAGGGTAGCTGGAGTCCCAAAGGATTGCACATCTTCTTAAAGGAAGAGATTAATCTCTTTGCTTTTCTACAGCACACAGCACAGGAGAACCCATGCTAATCAAAGCTGCTACTTGGATTCCTATCCCAGTGAACAGCCATAGCAGGCCAAGGAAATATCAGACCAATGACCAGAAGAAAGATACAGTAAAAAGGAGGACAGTAAAAGACTGGGCTTTCAGACAAAATGGTATACTCAGGGAATATACAAGCTCTGGATCTGACCAGAAATGTTCGATGTAAAACAAATTACAGAAAAGTAGTTGGCCTAAATAGCAATGAGTGAATCTTTCACCTGTTTGTAATAACCAATAACCACCAATTACATCTACTTAAATTCATTTAATAACAACCATACAAGATGCACTGATCTAACTGCATCTATCTTGTATGGAACAGGAGAACCATGCAAAAAGCTTGCAAGTATATGCAAAAAACCCCTGCCCAATGAGATTATTTCATTTTTCCAAATTTACCACTAGCTCTGCATATAACAGTTCTTCACATATAAACCATGGTTACCGAGGAGACCTTCTTTTGACTTGCTCTCAACTTCAACATCAGAATTCATAGCAAGGCAATGATCAGTTGCATATGTTGTGTGAACCTGTGAAAATCTAACCCAAAATATAAAGAGGATGGTTTAAAACTCTGTACCTACAGGGATGGGATCCCTGTTTTGGTTTCCTCCTCTGAGCTGCAGTCCGCTGGGATGCCCTTTGCAACACCCATGAAGAACTCAACCTGCTTCATTTTCCTCCACGCCATCTCTAGACAGCAGCAGCAGCAGCTGAGGCTCCTAGCATCAAGCCATCTGCGGTGAGGCTAGAGTGACTATGCTAACAGAAATGTATGTTTAGTTATAAAAAGGAGAATTTCTCTTCTGACCTTTCACAAAAAAATGGCTCTTCTTTAATTACCATATTTAGAGGTGATTAGAGATGTCAAATTGTGGTCCAGCTACTAAATGCTCAATCCAATTAGAATGTTGCTGAACTAAAAAGAAATTTTAATAAACTCATTGTATTTCAACCAGGTTCAATCCCTTCATAAGCACAGATGAGGACATGGTCCTCATTTCTTGGAAACAAAATAAAACAAACGCCCCAACACACACTGTCTGAGTTGGGCAAACTAAATAACATGGCAAATATGCCTGAAAGCCAGACTGTTTCCACAGTTTCAAAGAGGAAATGAATATGCATGATCCTCATTTCACTGATAGGCGATCATATCAAATTACAAATTTAGACAAAAATAATTCCTAAAATTCCTAAATAATTCCAAAAGTCCCATTTGTTAAAACAACTGAAACAGCATGACAAGAACTGGTCTCAGTAAATACCACAATATTTGTAGCTTCCCCAGGTGTTTCTGCTTCCAGCCCACCATGGAGAGAGCATTCCTGAGCTGCAAGGCAACAGGGGCTGCTGGAGAGGTGACACCAGCCGAGCAGGGGCTTTTGCAGGATGAGGCAAAGGAAATCCAATCAGGGCAATCCAATCTCCAAGTCTCTCCTTCTCCCAACTCAGAATTAAAGAGGAGAGATCCCTTAGAAGATCTTTAGTAGGAAAAAAATGAAATATGCAGGGGGAACCCAGACATGGGCTAGATGGTTAGAAGAACCTGTAGAAGCAGCAGCAGCTGCAACACCAGCTCCCTGAGAGAAATTTCAGTAGGTTTTACAGCAGCAACTCTGTCCTATTTTGGCTGGACATTTGGTCCAACTCTCTCTTATATCCCTCAGAATTTCTTCCCATAAAACTTAAGCTCATACTTCTTAGTTTCTTCTCCCTGGCCCTCCCTTAAATTTCAGCAAACCAAGCAAAAAAAAAATCAACACATTTCATGTATATTAATTAATTTCTAGGGTTTCTTCTGGAAGAAGGTAAGCAAGGTAACTAGTTGTTTTCAAGCAGAAATTCAGACACAGTTAAAAGGACAACCAGTTTCTGGGTCTGCACCAGGTCAACAGCATGGAGCTGAACCATGTCATCCTCGGTGCCCTAAACCTGGAGCCTGCAGCATCGTTCTGCAAGAATCACACGTGCTGCAAGACAACGGTCACGTTGTTTCAGGCACTCTGAACCAATTCCCCCCAAAATACAAAATCTGCCTTAAGCCACAGAGGTAGCATACCTGATTCAAAAGCTGGACTTATAGAACAGCACAGGCTTAAGCATCATACTGCAATTGCCCATTACCATTTAATCCTGGCCAGTGCCAACTAGCACTGTCCCAGGCAATGCTCAGCCATAAGCTGTGAGTCTGCACAAGCAGGGACTGCTCTCAACACACAGTATGGTGGAGGCTGCCCTGTTTGGGCAGTGGGGATGGGCTGTGAAGGGAAAGACAGTGTAAAGATAAGGACAGAAGACACTGTGCCGCCTTCCTTCAGGCGTGGAGAACTGGCCCTGGCTCAAAGAGACCCAGGCCACATGCTCCATGCAGGACACGCAGCGTCAGGCTGCTCAACCAAGGACCGGCCTTTTTCTAAATGGGCACAAGTCACTCCACACAACCTTGCTGGGCCCAAAGACTGCTCACTGGGATGGCCTTTAGCACTGTAAATGCAGCCCCATCATTCTCCACCTGCCTATATGTGCTACCTGCTCTTTCTTCCTCCACATCCTATGTAACTCATGGCAGGGTCTGTCTGATATCTTCTGATTTTATACACTAACATTACCACAATAAACGTAAGCTGATATTCACAACGTTCTGTAGGACTACTTACAAAAAGTACGCTTCAATTCACTATTTCCTTCTGAAGAAGTTTGGCTTTGTGGTCGTAACTGTGACACACAGGCAGGAGAAGGGAAAGCATACCTATGTTCGGAAGCAGTGTGTACAAAACGAAAGCACGTTTACACGTTTATTCCTAACACTATACTACTCCTCCCATATACATCTTTAACAGAAGTCCATGGCTTTGGGCTTTTTACAAGAAATGCAAGAACTCTGATAAGAATCACAGAATCACAGAAAGATTTTGCTTCTTAAATTCAGTTTCTTCACATATCCAGGCTTCCTACTGCTGTTAACACCCATCATATGGAACAGCTGTATCAGCTGGGGATCCTACTCATCCTTCATGTAAGGCAGTTTATTGGCCTGTTATTCTGCACAATGACACCCTGAATGGGCAAATCTCCCTTTGTCCCACAGTGACTCCTATTTCTCACGGTAACAAGAAGAATATCTTTGTGTGCTGCTCCCTGAGAAAATGAACTACACTCTGCAAATTCGGACTCCCAAAGTCTTCACTACAGCGAATACACAGACTTATTTTAAAACAAAGTACAAAAAGAAAATAATATCAAGTGTAGACATATCACTTTTGGAGGAATTTTCTTCATGCGCAAACCAGAAGATACTGGTCCAACTGAAAATCATGAGCTATCAGCCATCCAATCACAATACTCTCCATTACATTGTAACACACTTATAAAACTTCTACCCAAACTGGGGAACTCTGCTGCTTTTATTAACAATAGACATTAAAGGACTTGAGCTGAAAACTATGCAAAATTCATAATAACCAATATGAACTGTGGCAGTACAATCACATCATACTGCCTTTAGGAAATAAGTAGAACAAACTATGGAAACACATTAGGGAAAATGGTTACAATCACAGACTGTACATGTTTAAAAGATAAAAGGATCATTTTGCCCCACTTTTCAGCCCTAATACTTAAATTATGGCAAAAGAAGAAAATAAAATGCAAAGAAAAAAATCTTGAGTGTGTAAAAGAACAGCAATCTTATTACTATTGCCTATAAGAGCAAGAATAAAATAAAATACATTTCCAGAGATTTAATAATATGCCAAGTAGAGACAAGAAAAAAAAATGAAGTGCCCCTATTTTTCCCAGGAAGACCTTTTTCTCTAAAGTTACAGAACTAGCAAAACAATTAGATTAGTGAAGTCCTCTTATAAATTTGTTTTTACAAAGACTTCTTAAATAGACTTGGTTTAAAGTCACGGCCAAACACGACGGGTTTAGAAAGGTTCAGTGTATATTTGAGAACTGATGCAGTTCTCCGAACTGTTTCATGTGCATTATATATGGCACACCTTAAGGCAGTGCAGCCATCATACGGCAAAGGAGGAAATCTCTTTAGGAATTAATCGTATGTTTTCTTACTTGTTTCTTTTCAAAGGTGAAAAACACCTACATAAAAGAGTTTATGTTTTTCACTTCTTTCTTTCTTTATGATGTAGAAAAAGGCCAAAAAGAAATTTCCCCAGACCTCTCTCTCAAAAACACATGAAACAGAGACAGAGGTTACCTGGTTTCTTAGTTTAGACTCAGGAGGATAATCACATCTCTCCCTGCATTTTTTTCTGAAAGAGCGGAACGTCAAAAGAATTGGAATAGGAACTTCCCAGTTGGAGGGATGAAAATATTGTGGGGTTTTTTAGTAAAACCTGATTTTATTTTTCAAAGCAAAGCAAGTTAAATCAAGTTAGGTTAATTTAAATGAATTCTAAAATTTTAGCAAATAGTCTCTCTCCTGTAACTTTCTGCATTTCCCTAGTGAACATGATACCATCATCTTACTCATTTTCCAACCGTCTAGAAAAAATTGAAGTTAAATCCTCCCCACCAAAAAAAAAAAAAAGAAAAAAAAAGAAGGAAAAAAGAGAGACAGATAAAAATGATAAGAACTGAATTGCTGAAGGATCAGGAACATCACATGTAGGACAATGCTAAGCATTCATTAAGTATTTATATCAGGGTATTAGCCTTTAATAGCACAAGTCTGCATACAAGTCTTACTTTCAGAAACTGCAGTGTAATAAATTATAAAGAACAAAAGTAACAGTTTTAGGAAACTCGATTAATAAAAGAAGTCACGTGGTGAGAGATAATTATCTTGGAACAATGCATCTGAACAAGTATGTTGAAAACAATCGATCAATGGAAAAAACCCATGGACCAGTCAGCAGCCAGGTGTATGTAGCTTTTCCTACAACAGCCCCTGAATGGAAGGCAGAAGAATCTCCCTTTACAATGCGTTCATTCTTTCCCCTTGTATAATCCTAATCTACCATCTATATCTTGTGTTGGATCAAAAAGCAATTAGACATCAATTCACTGAGACCAGATCTACGTCTGTTCCCAACTATAGCAGGAATAACGGTCCATGGGCTTTTCTGCTGGTCAGTTATCACTAGAGTACAACAGGGACCAAGAAGTAGGAATCTGAAGAACTGGCCTGGTGTATTTATTTCATCACGTTTGCCACTCGACCTGTGAAGCGTAGCAGTACTTTATTTTAAAGCATAAGCTGTTTCAGAGCAATGCAGAAATATTGTATAACTGTGCAATAACCCTAATATCAGTTTTAAATGTCCATGGTCTGTCTATGTAAAAAAATAAACTAAATATATTCTTGCTTATTACATTATTACTTGAAAATTACTGAAGAGCATTTTTTTAATTATTATTCTGGGTTTACGTTACAAGGATTATCGTTATGATCATTTTACTTATAAACTTCATTTTTATCATCCAGAAACAAGTTGAAAGTAGAAAGAGTGTGTATCATTGGATCAAAGACTATCCATCAGTGTGTCACACACCATGTGGCATTGTGTTTTGCTAAGTCAAAGTCATGCTCCAAGTTTCAAAACTTCAAACAACTGAAATACCACAACATTCATAAAACAGAACTGAGCTACTGGGAGTAAGAAAAAAAATACAAAAAAGGTAACAGACCTCAACAGCAGATAGTAAAATTAACATTTCAACAGTTCTTGCCTTTCATCTCAGTCTCCACAGTACATTTTTTCTGGAAAAGCTACGATTTAGGTTTAGAAAGATGCAGAATTACATAAAACATCTGGAATATGGGACAAGGAATATTGGCTTATTATCCCTGGTGGACCCTCCCTATGAAAAATTTAATAGGTCTGTTTTGGTAGTTTTAATCTCCAGAGCACCCCAAGCTATGTTATGGAAACATCATCTTGGTAATTTATATTAGAAAGAACACCTGGTGATGAAAGCAAATATACCCTCTTTAAAATTGTTACTGATTTTTCTTTAATCCTCAAACTTTTCATCTTCTTAAATATAATTTTTAACAGCTTGACTAAAAATTAAGTTTTTATATCTTTGAGACTGATCGCATTGTAACCATTATGAACTTACACTATTTTATTAGAGAGCTACATTTCTTCATTCCTGTCTTCAGAGAACAAGTCATTTTGTCTTTACTTTGACATTGGCCTTTTACAGATTACAGAGGAAGCTCTGTCGAATCTTATATGAATATCACAAAATTACTTAAAATGTTGTCAGTTTATTACTGCACAGCTTCGAACATTAAGGGAAAAAAGAATGGTTAAATAGATTTCTACTATTCTTCTTCCTATCTCTAATTCTAAAGGTAGAATTAGCTATAAATAATAATGAATACGTAAATTTTGTCACAATTTACTCTAGTACCAATTTCAAGTGACAGCATACAGCATACATAAATTATATGAATTCTGGTCTGTAATTGCTTTCTTGGTATCTATTATGTTTAGTATACACTTTCAAAATAACTAGTAAAAATCTATACATGATAGCAGAGAAATAATTTTCCATTAAAATCATTAACTGGATTTCTCTGAATATAAATACAGTTAAAATGCTACTAACTGAAAGGAATTGAGCATACACCTTTCTATTGTCACACTGCCGTATGGTTTATTAAAAACCCCCATTTTTAACTGTTGCTAATTTACTATTTTATTGATAAACGGTAAAGTAATGAAAGAATTTATCAAGTACCAGTCAATCTATAAAACAAGTTACTAATAAAAATGCATTCTACTTCACAGCTACAATTAGGTTGCCATTTATCAAATTTCTAAAGAAACAACACATGTACAAATTAATCTATTTTTATCATTTACCATGCCTCACTTAAAATATATCCTAGTACACACTTTTGTATTTTCTAACAAAAAAGCCCATCATACTATAATCTGTAGCCTATAAAGATTTTCGGAAACATTTTTTTATTAATTTGACACTGATACGCCTCCATTTCTAATATCTCAACCTTGCAACATTTTAAATGCAATTAAAAGTGGTTATGAAAGAGTGTGGACTTCCTTGTGAAGTAGGAAATCGCTCTTGTGATTAACATGCAAACGAGCTCATGCTGGCAGAATAGATTGGGGTTTTAAAACCCCAATTACTTTTGTATGATTATCTATTTACCCGTACACAGACTATTTTCATTTTTCATCTAATACAAAGTCATCCTGCTTACATTTTTAGCACAGCAATTAATATTTACAATAATTATGACATCAAGCACCACTGAGAGTACGCCAAGTGAATCATTTACCATGTTTTTTAATATATATGTTATTAAAATAACATCTATGGTAATATATTGTAGAGGATGGAGATATATTATTGGCCTTTATACACAATCCAGCCTAATACAACATTCTACTGGCTTTAAATTTTGTTAAAGTGCATATTATTTTTAGTATCTGAGTACGTCAGCTGCTGTTCTTTTGGATTACAGATGCCAAAACTTTCAAGTCTGTAACTGCTTTGTATAAAGTGTAAGGTTTGTTTAAACTTTCACAGTAAAAATAACAATAAAATTACTTCCGCCCGTTTTTCTTTTATTTTTTTTCTCTTTTTTTAGTAATAACAGACAATTCTTAACTTTCACTAACACACTTTGATTCATACCTTCTACAGAGTGCACATATACACATTTTTTTCCAGACTCTAAAGAAAATTATAATGCATTAATGACAGGAACTATGGTAATGGAAAAAGGTCACCCTCTTTTGAACACCTTCTGTTTTAAACCATTATATATAAAGACATTTGAGAAAGCAAAGAATTAAAAGGCAGCCTTTGTGCAACCCATTACTGAAATATTATAGAATAATCTATATCAAATGTAGTGGAATAGCAGATTCTTTTGGATCTAAATTTACTGCAGCCATAGAAATGCTTTTATGCTTATTATGTATCTGCATGTTGATTCAACTATTAAAAGAACACCTGACAGCAGCCTTACTTAATTGAATTAATTAAACTGGATGAATAATTGCAAAATTATGATTTTATGAAATTTGTCCTGAAAAGTAACACTGGCATTTTGAAATTGCAAGTAATTTGAATGGTGAAATACACTGAGCAGAGAAGTCTTCACTTACTGTACTCTGAAATTCTTCACCTCATACATGAACAAATGGGACAATAAATGGACAGCTGTGAGTAATGAATGCTTTTTCTTATATATTGTAACTTATTACGTGAGCCCAGCTATGTCACCAGGTCTTTTAAAAACTTTGCAAAAAATTCAAAATAATAGTAACAATTTTTATCTCTTGCTCTATAATACAATAGAGTGTACTATCAGATACCAAGAGAGAGGCAGTGTAACACTGAAATACTTGTGTAAAACAGTGCTTCTAACCAGGGTATCTAGAAAAGATTTGATTATGTCCAATCAAAATTATGGAAATATTGTTTACTGACTAAAGTAAGCAAAGTAAAGACGTTAAATGATTTTTAAAACATTTTAATAGATCAGTACAGTGAGCTTCTATCAGTGATTTTAGCAACAGGAGCAATTTTCTTTAGTGATTAAATGTTATGACATACTGTATATAATATATTCCTTTTAAGGTCTTCCAAAACCTTTTTTTGTTATTATTTAAAACCAGTCTACTGACGAAGTTCAGAAGAATTTATTATACTCTCTTCTATTTAGTTACATTTGATAATTCACTAGATAGATGTAAAATTTTACATGACAGATTTTTTTAACACATATTTTCTGTTGCCCCTGCTTTCACACCAAAAAAGACACAGAAGAGCCTTGCACTGCTCAGGACATAAGTTTATACTGGCAGAGGACATTCCTGGAGTGCAAGCACCCAATCTGGCATATATCCAAGCCCCAGCTATGAGCTCTGCATCACCAGTGGATATTTTTCTTACTTCCTCTTGCAGGGTTTTTGTTTTGTTCTGTTTTTGCAACGATCCCCATAACAGCAACATTTATAAAATAGTCTAATTTTTATATGAGAGAATGGTGGGACTGGATATTTAACTTACTCTAAAATAAGCTGCATCATGGTAGAATCACACCCATCACCTTTTTTTTTCTTTTTTTTTTAAATCGGCAATGTGTTTTCTCTTGCTAAAAATGAATACTGATGATTCTACAAATAGAAAATATTAATTTAGAGGTGATTATTAATTTATATTACTAAAAAGAACATGAACATTTAGAGGTATTCAGTCAGAATATCTAAAAATGAAATAATATGACATCTAACATCTATATACCATAAATCACTGATTTTTTTACATTCATATTTTCCCTCATATTCCTACTTGAATATAATTCATTTTACAAATATGTCTGATCCTGCCTCTGACCTTACTACACTTTAAGCTCTTTTCTGCTCATGGAAAGCTAATTTGCATTTTTTAAAAATGTGTCTGTATTAATGATCTAATTTACCACAAAAAGGCTTTATATTAAATACAAAAAGGACAGCCATTAGCTTTCCTTCCACAATAAAATCAAAACAAGAAATAAAACATCTAATTTACACAACAATTAACAGGTTTTTTTCCTAACACAATGCTAAATGAATCTGTACAGTTCAGCATTCATAAACATTACATATTGTGCAGAATTCTTGCTCTACAATCAAAATAAGGAATATTATAAATATGCAAAGTTTTACAAAACACTTTTCTGAGAAATCTATACATCCATTTTAATACCTATATTAATAACCACAGTGGTTAAATTTTTCTTTTACATAAATTATACAAAGTACATTGGCATTACATACCATTTTAATACCAGTTTATTATAGCTTTATTTCATAATATTGGAGGTGGAAATGGAAACAGTGCCATCATGTGATACTTCTCAGGCTACTTCACTTCTTTTATTTCCAAGGAGTGAGTCTGTTGCTGCTATACAAATAAGAGTGCCTAGAAAAGCACGCAATGGCAGTATAATTTATTATATGCCATGTTGTAACTAGATCATTTTAGGTATTTTTATGCATCAAATACTGAAAATACCTTCTAAATCTGCAAAAGTAAACAAGCATATGATCAGTACAAATGTTACCTAGCCCCTTTTATTAAGAGTTCACAAATTATCCAACACAGTCTTGTGAAATTCCTTTCAGTTTACAGTCAAGATATCAATCCAAACAGCTTCATTTTTACAAAAGAGCACAGGAGTTAAATTCATTGGTTTTAATTAGTACTGGGCAGGCTACTTGGAAAAAAAAATAGTTCATTAAATCATCAAAGGCATACAATAATAAAGCCAAATCCAACTCATATTATATTCACTATACAACGTATTTTTAATGAAATCAGACACACGGTCATTTTTTCTTTTGTATTCATTTCATATTGAAATAAAGGCATTTTTCTCCCCAGTGGTCACAATAAACTAGAAAATCCAGGCTTGATGCTGAAGACATTTATTTCCACTTATCCCTTCCCTTTTCCAGAGATCAAGACAACCATCTGACAACTGCTTAGAATCTAGAAATGCAAGTAATCTATTAAATCTGAAATCCCACTGTACAGCACACAACTCACAGCTGCCAAATCTCAAACTGCTTTAGAGGAGTGGGTTTTTTTAAGCTATGTCTTTAGACAAAATTAAACCCTTACAGTGAATTCACTGATGCATGGGTGAAAGTTGATGAAAAATACACAGGAACTGCAACACTCAAAAGTGAGCACAGATGCTAGATATTGCTCATGGAGTTTCAGAACTTACAGAATATGAACAATGACTGAATTCTCCAAGATTAAAAATCCTCACACAATTTAACTGGCTACTGTTCCACAGGAAAACTGTTACTATTATGTGCTTATTTGTAAACATATGGGCACATACAGCCATTTAAAAATGTTTAATTTCTTTATGTAGGACTGAAAAATTCATGGTATATGCATGCAAGCCACATATATGAGTTATGCTCAAGTGTCTTTTGAGTCTGAAACAAACACAAGGGGATTTTATAAGTCAGTATATATGCAGAACTCCATTTATGGGTCAGCACTGCAGCTGGTGAACCTATCTGCTTTTGCTGAAAGGTAACAAAACAAATGCCCAAAAAGAACAGGGAGAAATAATGTTATGTTCTTACTTAATTTAATGTGTACTACTTAGAGATAACATTTTATAAATTGCTCAAACTAAAGCAAATTGCATTTAGCAGGCTGGAAGGCAGGCCACTTGCAAACTGCATAAATACCGATTTGTACACCCAGTACAGGTAAGTTTAATTTTTATGTTTGTAACCCAGCAAGCAAGTTTTTGAGGAACAGACTAAAAAGAAAAAGCAAGAGTGCTATTGTTATTTATTCTCCAAAAGGTTCATGTTTTCATTACTGCCTGCAATAACCACCCCAGCTCCCCACCTGACACTTCTACCTTGACAAGATGGTTAGAAAACCAATTTGACTGGAATTTTACCAGCACAAGTGATACACAGAATTCTTTGCATGGTAAAGACAATCTGCAGCAAGTTATTTAATACCTAATATAGGTATTTTTAAAGCTTTTTTGATCTTGCTGGTAATTATCGTCCTTGAGGGTGATAAATATTTCTCTTTTTCTATGGTTAGGGTTTAGACTTGGTCTAAACCTTGGTCCCAGTAAGTGTGGAACAATCACTAACAACTTCCTGTCATCATGGGACACATAGAACCCACATCAGCCCTTACTAGATGGTTTTATGATGTTGATTATGAACTAGATCATGAGTTTTAACAATATGACCTTACAGCATACTGTCAGGATACTCACAAAGTTGTCCAGAAACAAGATTATAAGTCAGATAAAATCATAACACTCTAAACTACATTAAGCACTAAGCAAAGGGAATCATAACCTGGTGGGGCACTTGCGAGTTGATCAGCAAAGACATTTGAGAAACCTGGAAAAGAGAGCCAAAACTCTGCTCATTTGCAGATCCCTTCCCAGTCACCCCTTCAGCAGCTAGCAGAAAAGGCATTTGGATGTTCTTTGTGTTCCGTTATTTCCTGTGGTGCCCAAAACAGATGCTCAGTTACGACTGAGGTAAACTATGCTGCAGATTAGTACTTTGAACATAAGTGGAGGAGAGAGTATTTTACATAAACATTTGCAGAATTATTTCTACAATTTTGAACCAAGGGAGAGGCTGCATTATCCTCTGGGTGAAAATACGACATTACATTTCTTATCTGTGTTCTTATTTCTCTATCTCAGAAATCCAGTGTTCTAGATAGAAGTCAAAACAGCAGAACGAACACCAACTATTTGATGGGGAAGCTCTAATATCTCACATTCCTAATTGAGAAGATACAAAATTAGAGACAGTATATTGCTAACTGAAATGAAAGAATACAAACATTCGTATGTATCAACCTACAAATGCCCATAAGGCATCTCATCCCACTAAAAAATCAATTTCTTCTCAGATCATTCTGATTTAGAGGAAGTTGGAGGAAAACTCCAAGTTAAAGTGAACTTACACTGGCCATATTACAGAACATCTTATTTTTTTCCTCATCCAATCTGCAATTACATAATATTTCTAATGATATGGATTTCAATTTTTTAATATACTGAGACCAAGACAAAGGGTACTTTATTTCAAAATTGTAAAAAAAAAGAAAAGTAATTTTTTAGTGCTGAGACCTTTAGCAATCGTGTTGGCTGGGAGTCAGATGGCAGACTTGTAGATGGCTAAGGCAAGAGGCTAATGTTTATCTAACCATGTAGCACCCACCTGTTTGAACAAGCCACAAAATCTGAAAGTAGACTGCCAAATTACTAATTTAATTGCCCCAACACAAATCATTGGACTCAGCTGGATCAAGATCAATTGGGACAAAACATGTTATGTAGAACTTCTCATGAAAATTCTTAGACATTCTCTATAGTTTTGAAAATTTTAGTAAGTAGAGTTTTGACCAGGTTCTATGCATACAGTTACACCTTCTCCTTAATTTGAGGAGAGACTGAAAACAGAAAGAAGACTTCCCCATACTTAGCAAGGCACACTTGAACAACAACTTCAGCTAGTGTGCAAGGCTTTCTCAGATCGAAATATTGTTATTCACATTAACTTTCCAACCCAAACAAAATGTCAGCTGAAACAAGATATACTGTCAGAAAAGACAAATAAGCCATAGGTGATGGTTTAAAAACAGGTTCACTGATAGCTGCAGCACCATATTCCATCACCTCAGAGCCACAGGTTGCCTTATAAAGAAAAGAGAGTTGTAAGGTAATAATGGCTGCCATCATTCACTGACATGGTTAGAAACGAGGCGTTTACTCAGCACTTGTCACTCATGTTAAATTGAAGGAACAGCTAAATGTTCTTTTGTGTAGGGACAGCTGAACCAAGGCCTTGAGTGGGGAGCAGAATGCATATGCCCGTGCAGATCTCCAGTTACAGGTTACAAACAATCTATATTGGGATGTCTGAGACATGGGAATGTTTCACTGAACAATGAAGCTCAAAGCCACACAAACTACCAGTCTTCATGAAACAGTCTTTTACAGGGAACTGGAAAGTTTTGTGGAGGAAAATAAATGTTACTTTAGCAAAAACTCTACTGAGGTCAAAGAATACCCAAATGAATTCTTATTAAGAAGCCACTTAGAAAGTTGCAGAAAGTGTTAATCAGAAAATACCAAACGAATGCTACTATCAGAGTCAGTGTAACTGAAAATATTTTTGTATTTGATAAGAATATTCACGATCAAAAGGCAGAGATGGTCAACATACGGCTAAATATAACCGGACATATTTTTCTATCTGCGGACTGACAGACAAAAGGAAAATCCCTAGAGGATGAACTCCTGCAAGCTTTAAGACAGCTTTAGTATAGAGTTTGAGGTGTGCAAAAGACACAGGAGGTCAAGTAATCCCCTTATGGTTAGAGAATATATAGTAAAAATTCTATTTGCTTGTAAAGTCTCTTTATTTCACTCATCTTTCAGACAAAGTATTATAATTAAATGACACATGGCCTTCAGTAAGACACACTGGTTTCTGGAACAGTACCTACTGCTGGAAAGCTGCCAGAAGAAAAAAAGACTGAAATAAAGCAAAAGATCTGAAACAAAAATTTTAAAAAAAAAAAAGGCTTAAGCCCTAAGTCACTCATTTTGGGGTGGAACATTCCTTCCACTCTCACCTTAAGACTTTTTTCCCACCGAACTTATCTGTGTTCTGCAAAGCCTGCCTCCCTGTTGAATGGATACCTATTGCCAACCTTTCTTCTAGTTGGTCTCCTGTTTTACAGAAGAGGGAAAACACTTTCAATTCCTTTATGCTACTTGCAGGGTTTCTGAAGGGCTTCTAATAATAATTCATCGGAAAGAACCCACAATAATACATTCTATCTCTAAAGAAACCTCTGATGATGGTCCCCATACTTGCGTACTTATTGCCACCTGAGGCAAGACTCCTAGGAAATTCATACAACTGTCAGAAGCAACAAGAAGCTCAAGATAAGTTTAAGTTGTCTTCTGTTGTCATTTCTTTAAAGTAGGAACAACCACAACGAAGACAGTTTCTCTGAAAAGAAACCAAGTGTTTTCAGCCACAACACAGGAACAACACAAATGTAACATCAAGCAGTGTCTTGATGTTATTTCCAACTTCATTTAACAGAAATAAATCAGGCTGCCAAACACTGAAGTTCTGAAAGACAAATACAAGTATCAGAAATTGTATCTCTTCAGCCTGTGAAAATATAAGTAGAATCAGGTTTTAAGACAGGAAAATCAGCACTGACTCAAGATTAGAAGGTGACATTTTTCACTGTGAATCAACATTAAATCATTTTCCAGTCTTGTCTAAACAGGAACATACTTGGATTTTGGCTGTTCGCAGTATTTCAGATGAGCCATAAAACAGAATTCCTGAACACTTGTGCTTACAGATCACATTGCACTTCATAGCTGTTGTGTTTTACCCCAGCAGAGGGTGCATTTAAGCAAGTGGAAAAAAGCAATTTTCTTTTACACATAGCTTAAAGTGCTTAGGGGTCTTTTTGAATGACATGTAACATAGACATATATTATATCTAAAATATATTAAATAATTCGTAACAAATAATTATTAAGTCTACCTGCAATATTTGTCTCATTTTTTTGTAGTTTCTCATGTGACACAATGAACAACAGCAACAGCATAATGCTGCAACTAGTTGGATGGAACAGTGAAGTCTGAAGAGTAGACATAAATTTCACAACATTGTGATAAATATAAGGTCAATAAATCTGTGTTATAGAATTGCTATTATGATTACTTTTTAAAAGGAAATTTTTGTTTAACCTTCTACATTAAAAGAATGCTGAGATTGCAAAAGTGAAGCATTTAAAAAACAGAACATGCCTGAAGTAAAGTTGTTCATACGGCATCATTTCAACCTCCTCTGCATGACCTTTCCTCCATTCTTTGTTACTATGTGCCACATTATTTGTTTCCCCAGGACCTACGTTTCATCACTGCATTGGATAGACTTAAGTTTTGAAGATGAACCAGGTTTTTAATATACTATTATTTAGTGTTTCTTAGGGCAGAGACCGTTGTCTCTGTCCTGTACTCTCTTTGCTGCTGAAATTGGAAGGGATGTGGCCAAGGTGTGCATGCTTTGGGAACTGGAGGAACTTTTTAGGGAAGCAGAATGACATTCCAAGAAAATGGATTTCTGCCACAAAGAATTTGTCATCAAACTCCATAAAATGAAAAAAGATGGAACAGTTTGCCATTCAATATAAATTCTTCCCTTCCTAAGTTGTCATACACATCTACCATGATGGTAGTTAGATGTAAATAAACACAAAGCTTCCTCAAAAGTTCATGCATATTCTCTGTTGCATGTACATTCTCCTATGAAGTCTCATAAAGTAATCTACTTTCACAAACACTTTATTCCTCTGGCCAATACAAGCCAAAATTCAGAAAAGAAATAGTCCATAATTATCTTCCTACTAATTTTTCTCTCTCATGTGAAAAAAAAATCACCTTTTAAGATTTAATGTCAGATTAAAAAAAGACAGCTGTCATTCTTTGTAAAACAGAAACTAAACTATATTTGAAGGAGGGGGGATTCCTCCCAAATTGCACAGGATTAATCCCATGAAGTAATTTTCAAATAAAACTCTTAAATAACATGTGACTAGTAGGTCTACACTCATAACTGCAGTTGGACATGGAATGAATAAACAAATAAATGATTACAGGTGGAAGCAAAATAACAACAAAACCAGGCAGTCCTGTAAGGAACAGAACGTATGAATAACAGCATGGACATACTTAATGCTGCAGCCTTTTTCCTCAGCAGATGCACTGTTTTGCATGTTTCTGTTACATATTCCACCTGTTTTCATGTATACTAGTAACTTTGAGGCCTCTACTTCTCCATAAAATTTGTTTGAAGTTGGCCAACAGTTCAAGAATTATTGTGAGGGACAGACAGACAGATTGTATCACTTACAAAACTTTTGCTTCCTTACAAAAGTACGATAAAAATAGCAAATCTAGACTATGGTAGCCTAGGAGATAGGTAATTCCAAAGCAGGGCACTTTCTGCAGGGAAGGCCGAGCCAGAACAACACAGGAATTCTGTGTTCATGTCTAGCAGGAAGAATTCTCAAGCTGATAAACTGTCATAACATGATAAAAGAAGGAAAGAGATCAGATAAAAATATGCCCAGTAGTACATTAAGTATTAAAAATAAGACTAAACAATTAGAATATTTTAAATAGCATGTTTAAAGGAAAGGGAAATAACATCTTTTAATACATCATAATTACCTGTTGTTAGCAACTTTTGGTTAATTCTGTTAATAAATCTCAAATAGGTCTTAACATAAAGAAGGGTTTGCTGCTTTGATTTCAAACTATAGCCTGGTATTGATTCAGCAGCAGAACAAGATAGACCAAATTAATTTAACTGCAATACTTAGAATCGTAGAATGGTTTGGGTTGGAACAGACCTTAAAGATCATCTAGTTCCAACCCCTCTGCCATGGGCAGGGACACCTTCCACTAGACCAGGTTGCTCAAAGCCCTACCCAACCTGGCCTTGACTTCAAATGGAGCTTTATCAAGGATTAATATACCACACTACTTCCAATTGTTATGAGCATGTGGTCATCAGCTCAGGTGCAGTAACTCCCCTTTTAGTAATTCAGACCTGCTTTGAATACTCCAGTGCACCTATCTCACCTGATATTTATTCATCAGAAGAAAAGCTGCTTGTAAAGAACGGTGTGGTTTTGTTCCAGGACAACTAATATAATGTAATCTCTTCATTTCATTCATTGTGTTGTTTAGTATGAAATCAAGATTAGGTCACAGAAGATAGCAAATATCTTCTATAGCATTACCACCAAAAGTATCCTAAGCGTCAGGCTTACAAGGGAGACCAGTACTCATTCATTCATTGAATCTTGTTCCACATACAGGTAGACCCATGACATAATACAGCGCATCAACACATTCGCAAGCATGGAGTGCTTTTCCCCGCCTTGAGTCAGTATTTCTGGTAAACAAGTAGCAGAAGCTACACCTAGATTTGGTGCACTTACTTTAATGGTAAGAAGACTGCTGAGGAACTCATTCATTCACACTGGACTAACGTTACATATCAGATAGTTATGTATCCTAACTTTCTCTTTTATTCTTATGTAATAGACACGAAATTCATATCCACCTTATTTGGTTAATGAATGAGTTTCTCCAAATATAAAGTTACAGATATAGGAATTTACACAATCTTCAATGGCATCACAACAGAGATGTACAGCTTTGCCAATTCAAGTCTAAAGCAATTGAACACAAATTACGGTTTACACTTAACTAATGTGAATAGTTTAATATCCAAAATATTGTAGTAGAATTAAATTGTGTAAGAAGAGCCACAACATCGTCATAAAAGCTAGAAAATACAATAATAATACAAGAAATGGTGAAACCATGAATTAAATTTCACAGTTGCTACACATGTTCAAGTAAGTAAATAACATTTTCACAAAAGATTTTTCAACTGAAAAACAGGAAAATAAGGGGTGGAATTAAAAAAAACAACTTAAGAAATCTTTAACATTCAATTTAAACAGTTCAATATTCAAGATCATTTAAAAAAGAAAAAATGCTCAGTTATAGATAAAAATTTGGAATGAGACAACATTCATCAAACAGTCCACTTAAAGTAACGATATTGCAACACACTGAAGAATCAGCCATCAATTAGAAACTGTAAAATTCCATTAAACATATACTAATCATAGCTAGCACTGTAACATGACCACACCTATATATGCACTTCATGTAGCACAACATGACAGCGCTGCAACAGGGAAAACCTTCCTTCGATTTTTCCTGGTATCAACTTGAGAACTTAGAAAGGAGGTCTTCAGAGACAAAATAAAAATAAAATAACAAGGAAGAAAAAAGGGAGTTGCTGAAGTAGAAACACAGAAATAAATATGAAATATCTGCCTGAGGCAGACATGAATTCAAGACATAGGTATGTGTGTTCAAAAATAAAACAAATAAAACACAAATGCTGAATTATGGGACTACATTTCCATCTTGATGCCCTAGGGACTACGCAAAGTAGGCCAGCTTTGCTTTCAAGCTTTATGACCTCCTAAGAGGCTCCTCAGTGGTATTACAGCCCACTAATTCATAGTTGCCTTGTGTTTGTTCTAACTGTATCATATTATCACGGATGTTATTAATATGAATAATATGTAATAAAACCACAAAAGAATATTAATCCTTTGTGACTTCATTGCATACTGCTCTAGAACTCTTATATTTTAATTACTATATATTTATATATATATATAGCTGTAACATCTTTACACACCTTGCCTTCCTGGCCATAGGTGACTTTGTTCCAACAGGGAATCATCTTAAACCAATAAAATGGAAAGGAATGAAGGTAGTCCAACCATCAACATCACTAGCAATGTCACAGAACACAGAATTCATCACAGATTTTACTCACGGTCTTCACAAAACTTTACAAGATGGCTTCCTGATTTAATCCACAAATGTCAGAAGACAAGTATTACACACTTATTCACCAGAGCTCTTCCAGCCTTGTGTCTTTTCTCTTTCCATTCTGACACCATTAACAAGCTCCATCCTGACTTTTCTGGATCCTGAACCTCTCTTGTACTGTGTCCCTATCCTGAACAACATCTTTTCTACTCGAGGGCCAATAGCTACTCCCCTTTCCCTGCTATATACACGTATGATTCTTTTTATACTTACTTCGGAATTATTCAGTCTCAGGTACCTTTTCCCCTCACTGCTATTTTTCCCCCAGTTCTTTGGGATCAGAACCAACATAGAAAGATCGAAACAGTTCGGAGAGCATATCTGACGACTCAGCATGGCTGCCTAGCACCATAAAATAAAATTTTAACTTTTAATGGTCAATAGTTATGACTTATCACAATTACCACCCCTGGAATCATCATTTCATATGTTAATAGCTTCTTACAAAGTCCAAAAACTTTAGTCCATTTTCCTTACAACACCATTTTACCTACTTCTTAATCAAAAACAACATAACATGTCATCACATTTAATATAGATGACACTGTCCATCCTAGAAAAGCTGTCATTACTGTGGCTGATTAACAGTAGAAAAATTAGTGAAAAATCTGAAAGGCAATAAATGTAAACATTCTCATATCAATTTAACAAAATCAAATTCACTTAAAATAGGTTATGAAATGTCGAACAGTAGACTAGCTGTGTCTAGTTTGCATACACTTCTGTTGCGCTTCTATTAAGGCAGGAAGTGAGATACAAGAGAGACCTCCTCAAAGCAGCATGATAGATCCTAGACAGGAGGAGAGGTACCTTAAGCTCAAGCTAGTTTTTCATGTTCCGTAAAAGACCTAGACTGAGGTTTAGGTACACTGCTGCAACTGTTGTGACTACATTTTCCACATACTTCTTGGAGTTAGCCTGAAACCAGCCAGCCCAAGCACTGTGACCCAGGTAGTCATAGCTCTGATGAACTCAGCACTGGATGCAAAACCTGCCTGAGAACCAAAATAAATATGCAATTACTTAATTGTCTCTGCACCTCCAAGTCCCACAGACGTAGACATACTCTGCAGCAGTCCCAGATCACTACAAAGGGGAGACTGACTGCTGCTGAACGACACCTCTGAGAATCCTTGGAATACTTAGAGTATTGAGTGTTAAGCACAGAATCAGAAGAAAAGCAGGAAACAACTTTGCCCTTATAGTGAAACCGTCTAATTTAAAGATGAACAGAGAAACCAGACCCTAACATAACTATCATGTACTAAAATCCAATAAAAAGGTAATACTTTTGGAAAAGCATTTTTAGTATTTGGCATTATTTAGTTACCTTTTTTTAATATATATTCACACACTTACACAACTCTTATTAAAACAATGATTTCATTTACAAGAAGGTGTCTCTATGATGTGATTATTTACATTATCTTCTCCATTTCATGTGTTTCCCATTTAAAACTTTTCACGTTTTGGGACAGAAATATTTGCTCCAGGACAGAAAAAATGAACTTTTTACACCAAATGGTTACAACAGATCAACACACATAACTCTTACCTGAGAGGGACACTGTACCTTACAATGCTATTTTAATAAATCAGGTTCTAAAATACTAATTACAAGCACTGATTGAGCACTACATTTTAAAAGAAAAATATTCTGCAAACTCTCCCCCTCAACACTTTCAAAGTGATGGGATAGGAACTGAGAAATGGTGCATAGCCCTGGGCTGGGAACCTCAGAAGATTAGTGTATCAAATTCACATAACTGGAAATTCCAGATGATAATTCTTGTTTATATGGATCAGAAAATCTCTAATCTCAGTGTTTCCATAACCTTTCCATCATTTCATTTTAATTGCCAGAATTTTTCTGCTTTCTTTGTTTGTTTCACTTGTCTGAAGAAAAAGGCTATGGGGGAGAAAAAAGGGAGAAAAACAAACAAACAAACAAACAAACAAAAAAAAACCCCAAAACCAAAACTATCATCTTGCAGATTTTTACCTAATTGTTCAATGAGGAGAAAATATAATTCCACAAATTACTTCAATAAACCTGTGTTTCCCAGTGGGTGGGTTCCACATCCCATAGATGAGAATCCAAAATGAGCAGCCATGGCAAGGCTTTCGTAATATGACAATCCCTTCTGTTTTCTGTCACAGTTGTACAAGCAGTGTAATAATAAAGGCGGTTGATCTTCAGGGGGTTTCTGTACACAAAAAGCAGTTCAAAGCTGTCTCAGAGCACCACAGTCCCCTTTTAGGGGTTAAGATATACAATATACCAGTACCTGTAGACACTGTCACTGATAATACAAGACGGACAACATTTTTCTTCAGAAGTGCTCCTGGGCTATTCAGGTAATCACAATAAATATAAAAGGAGATAACTGGGTCTCCAATAATATCTCTGGTATGAAATGGAAGAAGGATGCCAAATTTCAGAGATATCGCTTAAGGCTTTTTGCAAAATCAGGACACATCTTCAGGACATGCAAGTATATCAGATCGTGAGTTAATCCAGTTGTACAGACACCCATAAAACACAGTAACATGCACTTCAGCAGGTAAGCACACTCACTGTCACAGATGGATTTACAGAGCCCTAGTAAGGATTGTACTATGGCTACTACACACTTAGAGCTTTCCAAAACAGTGAGATTAAAGCTACCTCTAGCAGGTGTACACATCTATGACTGTTCGCCCAAATGCAAAACAATTCAGGACAGCCAACACTGCATAGGCCACATGGTCATATTTCCACAATCATAATGTCCAGAGCAGGGCTTTTGTTTTTTTGGGGTTTGTTTTTTTTTTTTGTTGGTTTTGTTTGAGGGAGGGGGGAGGGGGGGTGGTTGTGTTTTGTTTGTTGGTTTGGTTTTTGAAAGGAAGAATGTTAGGAGAATCAACATAAAACCTTACTTATAGTTTAGTCCCACCATGCTAAGAGTTACCATACACTGCACTTTCAGCTGATTTGAGACACTTGGAGAGCTTTTTCAATAAACAAATGCTTTGAAGTTTAACAGATTATTAAAAATAGATTAATGTTCTTATAAATACTTTCTGTAGTAAATTTCCTCTTAGATACCAGCACACAAATATTTGCAGAAAAAGGAGGGACAGAGTCAAAACAGAACATCTTCACCATACCTGTACAACATGTGTACTTAAGACAACAGTTTCCAAGTGGGACAAAGAAAAAATAACAGATCTATAGCTATGGAATTTCCAAAACCAGTTTTTAACCAAAGAGCAAAACAAAGGACGAACAAGCTATTCAATGCAGATACAATTTGGAGAAGACCAATGGTTCCAGACTCTGTTACCCTTTCCTCCACAAAAGCAAGAACTGAGCAGACTTAACTGCAAAGTTTACTTACTGTACAAGCTTCATCTACATCTCTTATTGTGGCACATATTATCTATGGCTGTCAATGAATGCACATGAATGTTCTGAAGGGGAAACAATCAAGACTTCTTCATGAGTTTTGAAAGTGTACAACTACCCTTTTTGTATAACGTTGGCTCTGTTAACTCCCTTTTTATATGAGTGTTTATGTTTCTGGATACAAAATATAATGATTTTACTGTATCTGTCCTGAGCTTTATTTCTGAAGGAACCTGTTCAAGAATTTTAGGTCTCTCAAGATTCTTTTCTCCTTGAAATGTGAAGGATGAGGGTATAAATGTTTTTTATTCAGGGACTTTCATTGTCCTTGACTTCAATTATGCAAATCACATATTGCAAACTCCATTACTTGGTGCTTCAAAGAGCTACAAAAAAATAGGTATCAATGTGTATGTAATACTCCAGATTAATGATGGTGATACTGCAATTTTTCTTAATAAATACATGTAGTTTCCTGAACTGCACTTCTCAGCTCAGAATGGCATCATACAGAATAAACTTGCAGTCATATTTGGCAGAGGTTTCTGGATACTATGTCTTCCAAAAGTTGACCTTTTTAATGTATTCCTTATTGATTCTTTTAGTTCATAACAGGACCAAAGGGATTATTACAAATCACACCATTCTTGCCCCTAGAAAAAGTCTAGGACACCTTTCGAGTTCCAGTATCTAGAAGGGGACAGGATGGACCCAGAGCATAAGTACCCCTGCCTTTTGCACCTGCCTTTGCTTCCCTGTCACCAAGGGATGGCAGGACAAAGACAGATAGCGTCATTAGTCACTGTATCATTAGCAGAGGGGAAACTACTAAATTAGTATTTTTCCCGAAAAAAAAACTCAAGGAAGTGGTAAAGCAAGAGTGGCAGCAGGATCATTCACAAAATAAGTAAAAAGAAGGATGTGGTATATTTCCTAGCTATCTTAATTATTAATGAAATAGGTATTAATTGCTAATTTGGTGAAAAATGCTGCATATACAAAGAAAGTAATGAAATCTCAGAAACACTTCCTGTACTTCACACAACTTCATCTGACCTTGAACAATGCTGGTGCAAAGAGCCCAGACAAATTAAATTTTACATTTACAAGAATTCCACACAGTGAACATCTAAGAGTGTGAAAGCCTCCTGACAATTTTTCCAGGTTGTTCTCAAAAACAGGTAAAAATTTCCTTGCTAAAACATCAATCAGCTCCCAATGGGAGTTACTTTCGGTAGGCCTGAGGAATAAGAAGCTTCAGAATTACAGCCTTTCCGTCACAGTACAGCAGCTCAAGAAAAAGGACAAGAGCAAGGGATTAAGGAAGCTTAGATATTGTTCACAATTCAAATTAATCTTTGAGTAGATGATGGGTTATAAGTGACAGATGAATAAGGAAGTTGAATTTTCAAGCAAATGTTGCTTCTTGTCCCACAGCCAGGAGGATTTGCTTAGCTGAACTATAGTCTCCTCAGTGCCTGACTGATGCAAGGACCAACAACAAGGCGTAAATTTAAGCTGAAAAGCTTACCCTCATTAATATAAGAGTTAAAGAAGAAACAAGTTTTTATTTTCATACTTCTTAAGCAGAAAGCTGGCAAGTCAACAGAGCAAATCAAGCAGCTAAAACTCAGAGGAAAAAAAAGAGCAACAAATACTAGTGCCTGAACTCCCCTAGAAGTCTCTTCCAGTGATTTGGAAAACCCTTCCATCAAGAGTAAGAGATCAGACAGGCATGCTCAAATAGCTGGTATTATATGACGGCTCATCTATGTTGGATAAGAGTAATATAATACACCCGGAAAAGCCTAAGTAAACATGAAGTAACCTATATGTAATTATCCTTTATGCAATTACTTTTAAAAATTCGTGAGAATTTTTTTATAAATACATAGTTATTAAATTAGACAATTAGGGACAAGCATTATCTTTTTCTCTTGATGTGTGCATAAATACCCTTGACACAATGAATTAAGGAAAAACAAACAAACAAACAAAAAAACCCAACCTATATCAGTTAAAACTAACCATACCTATTTAAAAACGCACAAAAACAAAATGTGAATAGTTTAAGCAATCATATGTAGTGTATTTAGACAGCCTTTTGTCATACTATGTATGTTGTGCTGTGTTAAAGCAAAAAATCTGTTGTAATAAGTATAATTATTTTAATAAATTTGAATGAAGCTGTTCAGGATAGACTTTTACAGCTACTTTATTACATAGAGTGAGACAGAAGCAATATTTTCTAATTTCAATAAAGAGGTTTAAAATATTTTTTAAAATGCCTTTATGTTACAGGATTATATATTCCTGAGATGTAAATAAAACAATAACTCTAAAAAGCTCACAGAATAACTACATAAGCCATTTTACAAGGAGGATATACTTTTCCTTCTTTTCTATGAATGTATAAAGCTCTCCTTCAAGCTCTTACTAAATCTATTGATCTGTGAAACACAGTGCACTCCAGGGAGGCAATTCACTTGACGTTATATATCAAATGATGAGATGAATAATGATCGTACCATTTGGTAATTAAACATCTTACAAACCTTTTAACTGACTGAACGTCAGGAAGGTCAAATGAGATCAAACCTATTTTTTTTGTTGTTTTTAATTCTTTTCTTACATTAGCAATACAGAAGTCATTTTTAACAGTAACTATAATACTACATAGCAAAACCAAATAACTGAACAACGTACTTTTCATTCCTATATTATTACACAGTTTGAATACACAGATAAATTGTTCTTTCATTCTACAGTCCTATTATAATCTCAATTGTTAAGCTTTCAGAGAAGTAGCCATTCATCAGTATAGTGCAAATAACTAGCAATGTTTTTGGATTAAGGGAAAAGAACAGCACAAAGAGCAAATCTAAAATATATCGAAGCACCAAGCAATCAAGATAAACTTCCTTGATAACTTCCTGTGTAGGTGTAGAAACCTGATTTTTGGCTAGAGGATGAGTACAGGCCATTTCAACAGTTTGAAGACACTACCAGTGTTCGTCAACTTACACATTAATTTGGCCATTTTACCTATTAACATATAGTAATAACTTAGAAGTTTGACGCTAGAAACAAATCCGAAATATTTCATAAAGAAGTCACCTACAACTGTAACTTCATGAAAAGTTTTGGGTTTTGCCTGAAAATTTGGCAGCTGCAAAGGCAATGAAAAGATGCAGCAAAGATGGTTTTTACTACAGACTGCCAATACTGTGGAAATCACTTGCCACAATGGCTAAAAGTTTCTCTCCAACACCTCTGTCAAATATGGCGTTCCTAGAAAAGAGATCTATTCCCATATGACTTCAGCATAAGTTGGGTTGTCATGAATCAAGGCCTTCATGGCCAGAAAGAATAAATCCCTCCATCTTCATGCAAACTATCATCATCAGCCTTCACAGCTCAAATAGACTCAGATCTCAAATATTAAAGAACGTCTTAGGATTTTCCTCTAGATATTTTCCTAGAAAAGGAAGAAATTTTATTAGCTTGTGAAGAAAATATCCAACATCTTTCTCAAAAACAAACTGGGACAGATTCAGTCAACCTTCACAAACATATAATCGTACAAACACACAATCAAAATCTGAAATAACTAAACAACACAACCAGTAACAACCTATATGTATATTACAGTTGTGTCTTGCAGAAGAGCAAACTGGCCACTCTCAAAAACCATCCTTAATCTACTGAGGCCAGTATCCCCGTGTTGCCCCAGGTGCTTGTGCACAGCTAGAGCTAACCCAGAAAAGAGACGTTTCTGGGGCAGAAGCTGAAAGAAAGAGAGATCATTTTTACAAGGCATTTAAAGAAGTAAGGCAGCAGGAGAATTTCCCAGCTGAAGGACAGAATTCTTCTGGGGAAGTCCCACATCCATGCTGAGGACTGGCTGTTATTATGGCACATGAGAGAGATGCAGGAGATGATACCTTCTTAATACCAACTGCCAGTTGCTCACAGTACTTTGTCTTTCTTTGTCTTGAGGCTGGGAACAGAGGTCGAGTTCGCAAAATGAAAAAGAGGTAATTAACTCACATGCTCTATCTTCTGCGATCTTTTAAGTATTGGACAGGGTATTTAAGTTCATAACTTAATAACTTCAAAACACTATCCAATCAAATACATTCAGTCAATCCAATATATAGCTTTTTCAGGCCTAATAAATCAAATAAACTTAAAATACCTTGAACTAAAAATATTTCTGGATTGCAAAATTAAAAGAATATAAATGATAAGATTGGAGTAACATTAATACTTCCTCAGATGTCCATTTCTCATATAGTCCAAAAGCTCTGCATTCAGCAAATCTTCAAGAGACAGAGAAAGAGCAAACACTCATTTTTCTAAAAGTTCAACATGCAAAATTTTATGGAAAAAATGTTGCTTTACTGTAACTAACTGGAGTATTCCATTATCTTTTACAATGGAAAGTAAATAACTGTGGGACTTCCACAACAGAGTAACTTCCCTTAGAAAAGCAAATAAACAGGTGTTCAGATCAAATTTATTTTAGAAGAGTATTATGCATGTGATTTAAGCACTGACCTGTGAAAAGATGTTCTATGGAGGCTCAAGGGCTTCAACATATGCGCACTTAGCAAACAGCTGCAGCAGTTAAGGATGCTCCTGCCCTCTCCCTCCTTCCCCTGCTGTTTGTTACCTTCCCAATGCCCGAGCTGCCTGCTGCCACTCAGGGGCTGGCAAAACGACCATACGAGCACTCCTAAGTAACTTTTCTGAGAAGCCAAGTAGCATGCTTTAAGCTGTTACGGATTTTCCACTGCATCAGCTGGGGATCCTTTCCACATTCACCTCCATTTTCCTTTTTGAAATTGACAGGTTGAAGAACAGAAAGAAGAATGCAAACACAAGTTCTGGTGTAGGGGCAATAATGAATTTCTGCGAGAGGGCAAAGATATCTAGAACTGCAGCACCTGTTCATTAAATAATTATGTTTTAGTTATTCAAAGGATTATTGATGAGTCTAATACTTCTGCAGTGAAGGAGAAAAATTTACAAATGGGCATGCTTACCTTCCACACTCCTTGTTACACTACTGCTTAACAAGGTAAACGCAAAATGATTCTGTTGTTAAGAGAAACCTTTAAATATTTTTCCATTCACTTCAGTAATTCAGTTCAATAAATCACCTTTATTTGTAAAAATAAAATAAATAATAATGCTGTCATTCTTTTAACACAGTTAACCAGTAGAGAGAAACTGGTCTGAGGCAGTATTTCAGTCTGGAAGTTCTGATACGATGATGATGCAAAGATTATAAAATCTTGACCTTATTTTTTTAAATTAGTAGTAACGATCAAATTTGAGAAAAAGTACACCTACAGAAAACTAAAGTAAAAGCCTTTAACTGCGTTGAGTAGCAATTTTGTATGTGTTATTGTTTTAATTCTTTAATAAGTGATGGAAAGAGAGAACTGGATTTGTATTATGTCATGAAAAAATATCTTACAGCAAATAGAAAACAAAGTAAAAACCAATGGCGAGTGGCCATGTAAAAAAGTTTCCATGTCGAAAGGGAGAAAGCTAAATATTCACCAACTTGATTGTAGTATGTACTGTTCATCACTAGTTTCAAATTAGTTGTAAAACATTTAAGGCATGAGGTCACACGTCTTTGTCAGATCACACTATTCATCTGCTCTAACTAGAAATGTTAGGTAGTTAACCATCAAAATAATACAGAATGATATTAGGCTGCAAATGCAATTACAGAAGCACAGGAACATCTATATGTATTTCAACAGAAATAAAACAAAATTTAATTCAATTTCTCCTTCAAGTATAACAACACTGAATTAAAATTACAGTCCATTTCCCATTAGTGTAGTTACCTATAAAACTACACTTAACCAAAGAATATAGATTCTAGAATTAAACCTTTATTTTGCACATGCTAATGTACCATGCCCTACACCTTATTCTTGAGAAGCCACTATATATTGTTTAAACCATAGCAAGCGGTTGTAACTTTGCAGTCTGAGATTACATGCCTGGTATTTTCTTTTGCAAAACCTTCACTGGATCTGTCATTATTTACTGAATCTTCATATAGGTACTCGGATCTATACATATATGTTTGGATGTAGGACCAGAACAACCATATGAACCAAAACACAACCTATTTAGCTTCTCTACGAGACTCAAGTTCAGAAAAAAAAAACAGTAAAAGTTCCTTCAAAAATTAAACTGTCAACATCTGAATTTTGTAAAAAAACCTGATGCAGTTAAGCACGGTTTTCCCCGTCAAATCACCAGTAAAAACCCATCTCCTACAGGCTATGACTGACAACAATTACCACTAAATAGCTGTTTTACAGACTACATTAAAAATTCTGAGGCCCAGTTCCTAAGGGACAGTGATCTTTGTCCAGCTCCTAGATGACAGTGCCCACATGAAAAAAAATCATTACCTCTTTCTTTGCTAGGTCCCATAATGTATTTTCCAGAGGAGAGAAGAAATCACTCCCCAAGACAGTTAACAAGCACCACTTACAAACACAAGACTCATTTAAAATCAGCTTTTTAGGGATGTTAACTCTCAAAGCAATCAAATAAACATCTATTCCATTTTCAAGATCCCATTTATTTTCAAGAATTAGATCTGCTGTTATTTCTTCCATATGCAGTTACTTGTACTGAATGGCTTTCTTTATTGCCTACATTTTTTTTTTTTAATAAAGATTTTAAATAGCTAGTTCATCACATTTATCACAGACTGATTTCTGCATAAGCTAACTTCAAAAGCATCCCAAAAATACAGATAATTTCTTCTACTGTGTTAGTGCAAAACACAGAAAACAATAACATGAAAATCAGCCTTTCAGAATTACTTCAGATATGGTCAAATAAGAGACCATGCTGAAAAAAACAGCACAAATAAGTTGTTCTGAGAAATACAGGAAACCACATTTGGTTTCTTTAAGTTTTCTACAAATCCAAAGTAAACTACTGTTGAGGTTTCTATTTCTCTTGATAAAATCAGCTTTTATTCTGTCTAAATCAATCTATGTTGGAGCACTCATAGGTCTCAGCATTTTCTTCCAAAAACTGTGGTAATGCTTAATGGCTTTCCAATTTAACTAGAAAAACCTATGAGAAATAGAGAAGACTTCACAACAGAAATGAGCAGTGGTTCTTTGCCTTGAATCTCTGACCAGGGAAAAAAACAAAGCCATTCTATGTATATAATTAAAATTTAATTAAGCTAATATTCTCTGTTGCCTCCTCTGAAAGACAACACTTTCTAAGAACTTCATTTCACAGAAAGCAGAAAAGGAAAACAAAAGGGTTAAAACAGGGATTTGAGGTGGTGTCTTCCTCTAGTCCCTCCCACAGCAAGACAAAGCTGTTGATGACCCTTCTATCCTATTGCATGAACAGAAAGAGTACCATAGAATGAATGAGAAGAGACTTCCTTCAGGAGCGTGGGAAGCCCTGTGCTGCTGGCACCACAGTCACTGAATTTTGCTTTTTAAGTGTTGAAATTTTAAGTCTGCAACTGCTGTGAGAGCATTAAGAGTTTGGCCAGACACACAGAGTCATCAGCATGGCAACAACAGAAAAGAGAAAAGACCTCTCCAGAGCACAGCTGGTGCCAGTGCTCTGCATTGTAAGTACAATGGAGTAATTTTGCCTCTTAAAAATATGATCAGGATGGGAAACACTGAGAATATCATTCACATTTTGTAGATTCATTCACAACCGTATTGGAAATATGATTTTGACCAGCACTGTCCCTGTCACTGCATGCATCAGCACAACTAGCTGTGTATTCTGGCTAACAGTTAATCTGGAAATCCATCCTTACTATGTTTTTCCAGTCTGTCAACTCACTCCTACAAGTCATTTTCAAGTAGCTCATTCAAAATTTATTTCAAACCCAATATTTGTGAAATCTCACAAGCATCCCATCATTAAGTACCAATGGTACAGTCTGTTATAATAAATTTCTTAATTTAAAAAAATAAAATATAATTGATATCCAACACCAAAAAAAAAAGAGAAGATTTTGTTTAAACATAAAGAAAAGAGCAAAATGAATTTATTTGTTGTTTAAATGACTGTGTTTTCAAGGTGGAAAACCGAGGCCGCACCTGAAAACTTTGCTCATATATTTTTAACTTATTTTATATTTATTTCCTTTACTAACTCTAAGTGAGTTTGACACAATTTATTGTACTAAACTAAAACACAGGTGTCTTTCTTTCTTGAAGAAGTGGTCCAACTAGTAAGAAGGAACCCACTAGTGTGACTAAAAAGACCAATACTCATTGCTATCCAGATAAAAGAATAAGAGGTCTAAGTTATCTGTTGCATCTTAATGTGCTTATTATTTTTTATTATCTTGCTTCTAAAAATAACACAGACATACTACATAGTTCATCTACAGCAATTCTTTATAAAATAAAAGTGCTCTGAAGAATATTTGGGGTTTGTTCTTCTAAACAGTTTGCCACAACAGCTTTAGTAGTTTGCATTTTTCATGTACTGTATCACACATACTTTTAGAAATGTCAGGGATTAGTTTAGCAACTTTACTTGTAATCAAAATTCTGTCACTTAGTGATTATTAAAAACCTATAAAAGTAACAATCTATTTCGCATTATTTCACAGAATCATTTTCTCAAGTAATAAACTCACCCTCAGTTAATCTCAAAGATCTTGCAATGTACTCCAGAAATAGTACCATACTATTTTTTTAAATTAAATTTTAAGAGACTAGTTATCCATCACCAGTCTCTTAAAGAATCAGAAGCAATAAGAAAATAAAATCAGTATATCCATTACTCTTAAATTTAAAAAAAACCCCTCTGTTTGAGAGAAGTAACAATTTAAACTCCAGTGGAAATTCCACTGGAAATTATGATAATATTTTCAACAATTATAGTTTTGGTAAAAGCCATTAACAGTTTAACATCAAACCAGCAGACATCTTTTCCTGGTATATTGTGCATAAAAAGTATTCCCATCTGTTTCAATGCTTTGGCTTTTTCATGGGCTTAAACCTGTCAAATTATTCCATTTGATTTCAGAGAATTCTCATATGGCAATCTATTTTATTTACTTTATCTTCAATAAAATGGTTGAGTGAGCATTAGCAACTATGAGACACAAGTTTCAATCAGTCCTCTGGCAAAGGCGTTAATCTACATTAGACCTACTGTGCTGTGAGCTGCAGCCAGAAAGCTGGAGTAAGACAGGGCAACAGTGAATGAGTGAGTGAGACCTAATAAAGCAGCAGTGAAGAGAGAGAAAATTCTCCCTAGACACTACCATACACTGCTTATATAATGCCTGTGCTTAGTTGAACACACCAGTAGCTCCTTAATAAAGCTGACAGATAAAAAGGAGCTTCAGACTCCAACTTTATTTTACATGACAACTACAGTAATGGTCCTCAGTTCTCAAGCAGGCCACATTTAGAAACCTGTACTCAGTTCAGTTAAAAATTAAGAGTTCTCACCTCTCTCATTCATGTCACATAGAAAAAAAGAATCATAAAATTATTACGATACACACCATCTCTCCTCATTTCATACAATTACTGAAAAAACATGTGATTTCAACTAGCTTTTCCTTAAAAATTTCCATGCAAGAAACCACAAAACAATCAGTGTATTTGAGTAATAACTCATTTCTGAAGACGGTATCATTAAGGACTAATTCCAAGAAATGCAGGGCATCACTCCTAGACGCTGTGAAAATATCTCCCAAATTACAAACTTTGTAATAAGTGATGCAAGTTCATGTTTGATATGGGCTGTAAAAAGCAGATTACTGTAATAGTGCTCTTCCCGGCAAATCAAACCATTAAGACTGTACTTAATTTTTGGCTGAACTGAAAAGCTGGCCAGTTTAAATCCATAGTTTGGTACTCCGTATAATCATAGCAAAAATTTACTACCTCATAGTTCCAGGCCGCAAATTCGATTCTATCAATGTAAATTACTTTTTGACAAAAGTTGCCTTCAGGTTCCCCCAAATCAGTAATTTACAGCTATTCACAATCACCCTGAAAAGATAATTCAAAATTCTACAATAAACAGTGTCTCTGTCCTAATACAATTCCATTAAAATGTAAAGTACTGTTTATGTTTTAGCCTCTTCCTAGTGGAAAACAGATTGAAGACAAAGCCCATCAATCCCCACCCAATTAATTCTTGGAAAGCAGATACCATCTTTTCCTTTCAGCATTATGCTGTATATCCTCCTCCCCTTCACCTACAGCAGTACCAAAACTTATATACCTTCTGACTAGACATGTGGAAGGGTTTGCCTTCTTCGTGGGCAAAGTTAATGCCAATCCATTATCCAGCTAATGGAATGACTTGTACATCAAATGTTTCACATGTCGGTCACCAATACGATCACCAGCAATGAGTTCTTACATAATAACTCTTGAGAGAGTTCTAGTTCAGCTGCAAGATAACTGTATGAGATGTACTTTTGTACTCATAACACGATTATGTTTGCCCTATCTAAAATAAACATATATATATATATATAGACTGAACATTTGGTAAGTATATAAAATGCATACATATACAATACGTGTACATGAGTCATGCTGTTTTGAAGTCCTGTAGTACCAGGAAGAAAAGGGAATGAGCACAATGCCTCCTCTTCCACAAATTAACAACACAGGACAGAAGAGCTAGATCAATTTAACAATAACTAATACCATAACTACAACTCAGTTCACTAACACAGAAAATATTCATATTTAGAAAACTTCCTCAGCTTTTTTTTCAAAGCCTAATTAACTCAGAAAATCCAGATGTAACTGTACCACTAACAGTTCCCAAAATCATCAGTCCAAAAATGGAACATTTTTTCTCTGCTTTCGCATTTTTCCAAGATGGGTTTTTGTCTTGGTTTCAGTTTTTCCAACTCTAACAGAGTTTTCTAAAATTCACTCCTAAACAGTTAAGTGGTCTACTGAAAGACAGGACAGAAAGCAAACAGAATTTTTCTCTTTGTTAATTGAAAAGGTACTCATGAATGCAATTTTATTTTTATATGTTTCTATCACTACTTTTATGACTGAATCCCAGTTTTCAATCAGTGCAAAGACACCATGTCCTGTCATAAAAACCTATCAGCTCTAAATGACATACTGTAGAACCAGCATTCAGAATTAACTACTATTTCCTCATGGACTACAAAACACTCCCTCTCCACTTTCACATACTGCCAGAAATAGAGACCAGTGCTAAAAAGGCCAAAAAGATTTTGGCTTTCTTTACAGAACACATTTTTATAGATTGTATTTAACTTAAAGTTATGGAACAAAATAATGGAGGAAACAGAATAACAGTTACTTTCCTCCATATGCCTTAAGTTCCAGACATACTGGAATTCAATAAAATGATACTGCCAAACTATTATAGATATACAAGTCAGCATTATTGCATTTCTGACATTATTTGGTACAGAACACTGTAAATTTTGAGAAAAAAATAACCTTTAAAAAATAAAAATCTCTTGTTGGCTCACCAGATTTCAATTATTCCACCATTACTACACAGTTTCTAGCAAATCAAACAGTTCTCCAAAATACGGACACTGTCTATGAAGACACTATCTAGTATTACCATAGACAAGTTACACTGTTCAGACATATGTGTATAAATATGTGACAGAAATCCAGATTTCCATTGCTATGTAGAAAACAAAGAATTTGACCCTTTTTACTGTTACCTCCACTGGGTAATGTAAGAAAAAACACTGTTTTGCAAATATATTACTACATATTAACATACAGCCATACACAAATTCATATGTGATGCCAGTAAGGTCTACCGTTCCCCTGTATAGTGCTGTATATGCTTTGATTTACAACATCACTAAAGTTAATATTTTATGTTTTCTTCTTTTTATGGTCTCACCATATTCATACTGCACCCTTCAGGCCAATGCCTTAAGTCCTTGGAAAAAGGTGAGATTAAATCAGAAGAAAGGAATTTTCCTTTCTTATTACCCAGCGGGTGAAGACAGCCACAGTGAAACACATACCAGGATGGTCTTGTTTTGCACTGCTTTGAATTAGGTTAAAAAGGTCTGTGCTTCCTCCCAGAGGGTGAAACTTTAGAGAACTTGTTATGAACATAGTTTCAGCACTAATTACTCTCACCATCATTAACTCCTCCTGGAACAACTTCTTTTTCTTGCCCTTCTGAGCCATGAATTCATGAAGATGGATATATCAATATTAGAGAGTATATAGGTATATTTGAATATTTCATAATGCTTTAGCAGTTACTGCACATGGCGTATAGGGAAACAATACATATTTACTTCGGAAACAGTGGTGTACATAGAAGCAATTGGGCCTGGTTCCTATTACAGGAAGTTAGTTTGTTGTACCCTGCTGAAATCTGCATCTGTAAGATTTAGTATCAGGCACCAGTTGAGCATATTTTGCAATTTATACAATAAAATATTATCTAAAATTTTGAATTTGAAAAATTCTGGAAGTATTCTGAAGAAATTTTCTAACCCTGTAGGAAAAGCAAAATGGGAACAATTGCAACACTTAACATGTAGATTAATTCTTTGTTGCAATAGCAAGTATGAAAAATCTGAAATAGATGTGAGTGGCTTGCTAAGCTCTCATCTTACACTAATTCCTTCAGAATGTCCTTTTCCATATCTCTCTAAGGTAAGAAACCTGATATCAAGTTGTACATGATTCACTCAAGATAGCTGTGAAGGTCTGGAGCAAAGCAAGGTATTCAGCGCAGGCATGCCAAGTCCCAGGGTGGTGCTATACCCACTAACAGTTTTTCTGCACAAGCAGGTTCTGACTGTTAACACACAAAGCAGTTCAAACAAGATTTGAACTCATGGTCCTTGACATCATGGAATATTCCTGGTTATCAATGGAACAGAGACCAGCCTGGTTTCAGGAAACTAGGAATATCCAAACTCAGGGATTCTTTATTAATTAATCTTGCCTTTTAAAAATTTAGTTTATTACAGAAAACGTTTATACAAATACAGTCTAAAAGAATTTTCTAACCAAATTAGCTTAATTATCATACTCCTAACACAGCTGATGTAATGAAACTATGCAGTGAAACTTCACTCCACGGTTCCAGCGACCTTGGTGAGAGAACCATGTTTTCACTTATTTTTGCGGCAGGTGCTGAAAAAGCACATAGGGAAAGCCTAAATGATTTAAATATTGTTTGCTATCTAGTCCTAATACAAGCAGCCATACATCTCAGTGAATCAGAGGGAGCAGAGATCAGCTCTTTGAATAGGGACTGGTAAGCAAGAACAGCAATTCCAGAACAAAAGAAAGTTGCAAAAAATAATATTCAAAGATTTGTGATGCTTGACCTGTACTCACCTGCTTCTTCTAAGCCTCAAAAAGACCTTTTTACTTCAGCCTTGAACTGGAGTGATGTCCAAAATCAATTCCAGTACCATCATCCTGACAAGACAGAGAGAAACGTTTACAGCTATTTAGACATAATTTAATGAAAACAAAATAGAATTTGGCTTTATCACACCCTCTAATTGGATCCAGATGTGCATAAGCTGATTCATAAGTATTCTGAAAGAAAAAGGAAGGAGTTACAATTTTTAATAAACGTTTTGGTTGGAAGACCGAGCAAGTTGAGAAAGATTCTCTTAACAAGTAGTCAGCTTAAAGAGTAAATTCACTGTACTTCACAAAGAAATATAATTGTTCATCAAGTTTCTGCCTTTCAGTAGAGGGACAGATAAGGTATCACTCAAAGCCCAGTCTTATTTTTTTAATTCTATTTTTATTATTAAAGTACCTAAAGGCAAACAAGAGGGTGGCTTTCCTGAAGTAGTTTGTTCCAGACAGAGAACTGCAAACGGTATCACTACCAATAAGTTCACAGGTTCATCTGAAGGAAGGAACAGAAGCTGGGAGACAGCATGCCAATGAAATTTAAATCTATATGCATTTTAGGAAGGACAAAAGGACAAGTAAAAAGAAAAAAACAGCTTTGAAGCTGAGACTGCAAGACTGCATTGAACGGGGAAGTTTGGACAAGGCAGAAGAAATAAAGACCATGAAGGTCCATAGAAAGTATATTTAGATTACACCTACACCTGAGTACATTTCTTTTTGCTGAAACCAACTGGCACAGATAATACTACATCTATGCTAGTATACTCACATATGCTCCAAAACAGAGGGGCTGCATGCAAAATGTCTAACGGAGATGGTCAAATAAATATCTGGGAATCTTCTGGAACAATGTTAATTTGCAAAGACCAAAACTGTGGGAGACCTGGAAATATTTCCAAGCATTGTTTAGTTTACTAATACAGATATAACCTTAATGCCTGAAACTCTGCTACTTCTGAAGTTGATCCTACCAGCCTCTCGATGGTGCCTCTTGGCAATTCTCCCTTGCTGACAAGGTCAGACAGAAGCAGACTGAATAGTAAAATGAATGTAGAATTTTATAAAGAAACGATTGCTTTCTTACAGTTTAAAAAAAAAATCTGTGTTCCAACTGGCATTATTAATACACACTTTGTTACAAGATGTTTGGAACATTTAAAAGAGCTGCAGTTCTAACTTCTTCCTTTGTTTGCAGCGTGTAACAAAACCTGCTGGGAAGGTCGAAGTTCCTAGAACACTGAAAGCTACCTGGCAGCCTCTGTAGTAGAGCAAGTGAAGAAGGAAGAGTAAAGAATGACAGGCTGGAGGAATAAACACTACGTGAAACCCCTGCACAGTAGGACAGCACTGGGAAATAAGAAGGAAATCTTCTGAGCTCTTAATACAAAGAGAAAAACAGAAGAAAATGTTAAAAACGGGTAAGGATCCTAAGGCAAATATGAGGAGGTGAAGGTGGGTAGCAATTCTTCAAAGTTGTTGGAAAGCAAAATATGTGTCAATGAAACTTTGCTTGATGGTCATGTGGTCACCCTGGATCCAGAGTGGAAATGTCCAACCAACTGAGAGAGAAACATTCACCTTACTCTCCTATTTCCCATTACAAGATTGCAGGTGTAGCTATGCCTCTAAATCTTCGAAGTTTCTTGTGCACCTGAAGTCTAGACAGAAATACAGCTTACATTTATTACTTCAACAATACGTGTTGTTTGTTGACAGATGTTAATATGTAAGCCTCAAACATCAATATTCTGTATTTGTCTTTTTTCCTATATTCCTTCATGCCAAAAAAATTTCAAATAATCAGTTTTCTTAGCTTGAATCCTATTAAACATCACATTTTGCTTCAGCTCAGAAAGAAAGCCAAGATAGTTATGATATATGAAATCTTACATCAAAACATGACCTACTTTCATGAGATACAGCCACCTTAGAATAAATTTTTGGTGATAATATTTTATTATAATTATTCTTAATAGGAAAACAACAACACTTGTTAGTCTTGATTATTCAACTTTTATCTTTGGTCTTTTTGAATTATCACAATTTCTAGAATTTTTCAGAAGTCAGTAAGGAATATTTAAAGTGGGCAGGATCGCACATAGCAAATGTGACCAGGTATGTCACAGACAGGTGGCTGGTCTTACCTATCAACTTTCTTTTTACCAGTACAAATCTTCACCTTTAGAAACTTATCTTTTGATCTATGCTTCATTTACGCTACATTCCAGTGTGGTTTACCTGAGGAAGGTAGCTGCCTCTCAAAAATAATACTACTTTTCTCATAAACATGGATTCGTTTTGGTTTTTGTTTGTATCCTAAAACTTGGACCTGAATCATTCGGTATTCCAGTTTAACAATAACACTTCTCTACCCTCCCTCCAACTGAGCCAGCACGTTCCATCCCTTGGACCATAGCAAGTAGATCTTTAATGTCATTGTTTACCTATCCCACATTGACAGTGCTTACAGAGATATTTTTTCTGTTCTTCAATATCTAACAATTCCATCTGAATTCCATCTGAACCTTAAAAGTTTACAATCAAATTCACAGAACTTGCCAACCAAAGCTTTAAAATCATCCTGACAGAATTTCTTTTTTAAATATAGTTGCAGTGGATGAAAGTTCAAGCAGTTCTGGCAACCCAATATAGTACTGTTTACGCAGGCAGGAACACTCTCATCATGTGAACAGTAGAATACAACTGAACTGAAAGTCATCTGCATGTCACCCATCTTTGCCTTCCTATTCAGGTCCCTAAAATTTGAGTCTAATAAGCAAATACAACAAACTCTGTATCACCTGAGAAAGGAAAAGTGCATTGGTCAAAGACTGAATTCATTTGATACGTAGACATTCATTAAAATGTAGCTTTAGCAGAATTCTATTTTTTCTCCAAATGATCACCCACCTACCACAGAAGCTAGATACGTGATAGATCCATTTTCAACACTGACAGTGTTACACAGTTGGTAGCATTTTGTCATACAATATGTTGCACTAAACATTTTACATAGTAAAGCATTATTAATCATAAGCACAACTAACAGAATTGTCACAGTTGTTTCAGAAATTACTAGCATATAAAAATAATTTAATTCAAAATGAAAGCCAAATTCATTCCTAGATGAAGACATCCGTTTGAAACTTGACTTAAATAAACAAATACAATGCCCACATACTGCAAACCATTCCCTTTAACTCATTCATTTATTTGTCGCATTCCCCTCTTAGCTCATTTTACGTTTAGATCACAAATCATTAGGATAAGTTTACCTGTTATATATTTGAACACTGCCTCTATGTAGCGTTTTGATTTGAGACTACATTCTCTTATTCATTATCCTGCCTTGTTGGTGGCCTCTGGTCTTTTTTAAAATGTAAATAACCCCACCGAAGTGCACTACAGCTCTTAAGCAGTTGTATTATTTGATAGATCAACAGCCATTCTGATATGTCTCACATTAAGACCTACTTGTTCACATTTTTGCTATAGTAACAATGGTTCAAACTGTGCATTACTGCTTTAAGTAGGTATTTGTATAAGATATTCCAATGAAGCACTACTCACCAAAGCATTCAGGAATATTTTAGAACATGGTTGAAGGCCACCTATATAAGCTATACTTAGATATAGTTGTTTTGTATCAGACAGATTGGGCCAAAGACAAAACTTCAGTAAAGTAAGAATTACTTGCTAGAGAGACTATTATTTTAAAGGCATATACATTCACTGGTATCCATAGCTTCCACCTTTCCATCGTACATCCCTCCCATGCAATTAAAAACAAAAGAAGTCTTAATTCATAACAAGACTTCTGAGCAAGACTTAAATTGCACTACGTAAACAGGACATCCCAAATTTGAAAATACATCATTTACAGGCAATCTATATCTTCTAAAAGTATGACATAAAAATGTTTAAAGTTACTTAATAGTCAGACTATGTATATTTAGTTATATTTAAACTACTTCAAGACATTGATTTACACTACAAAAAATATGCATTTTTAAAGAATGTGATGTAAATTACAGAACTGTAAATAGAAAAAAAATTACTTCTTTCTGAATCCAAGTACTGAGTTAGACAATTTCTGTGACAGAGAAACACTCAGAAGCTCATAACCAGATGAGCACTACTGAATGCCATTATAATTAACAAGAACATGCAAAATAAATTAGTAGTTATGTTTTATAATCATTCCTAAGTTAAATGAGCCTATGAAAAGACCTTCATACTACCGTGATTTCGTTAGCCAATTTTTACATGCTACTCTACACTACTACTTAGACAAATGAAGGCTGGATTTTGTTTTTTAATTAGTGGGTCCAAACAACAGAAGTACTGTGCTAGTGGAAGAAGCAACCATTTTTCTACCTGGCACAGAGAAAATAATGAATTCCTGAATGTTTCTTGAGCTGTCAACCTTCCTCAACTGTATCTTTTCCAAAATTTTTAACAAATGCTATGTACTTATATAATTTCACATTACATTCTATGCCACTAAAATGAATCTTGAATTTTCACAACATGGAATTTGCTAATCAAATACTCAATCATGACAACATGTAACTATGCAAAGAAATAGGTCAAAGAAAAGAATACAATTTACAGAAAAGCATTAAAAATTTTGTATTTAATGCCTTGGAAATTGGCTGGTGCCAGAAAAAAAATGATGACATGGAGAAAATATATCATCTACTTCTGGTATGTCCCATTCACTGTGTAACTGATGTACAGGTTACATATAACTCCTCTTGGAGGGGAGGGGCTGGGGAGAGAGGGTGTTTCCTTTAGGTCTTACTTATCCTAAAGATTAATAGAACACTGATTACCTGTACTTATCAAGGCACACTGGAGAAAATGAAGACAGTACAAATAAACAGAAAGCCTGGAGAAAAATCATCCCTCCTCAGTCTTCTCTTCCAAAACCTACACAGCAGCACTGTCTGAATAGCTGCGTCTACAGACTAAACCACCCCTGAGGCAGGTCTAACCTGCCTGACTTGCACTTACATGATAGATAACCCATGTTCACATTAATCTTACAAGTATGCATGATACCAGTACGATATTCATGGAGATTTCTGAACAATTTATCCAACATGCACAGATACCATGCCTTACTTTATCTCCAGCCCTGTCTGTCTGTCTTCTGAAAATATATAATTCATTGTAAGATAGCTCAGAGAAGAATCACTTTCCACTTGTTGAATTATCTTATCACAATAAACTGCAGCAGCCTACAGTACCTGGGGGAGAAGAATATAAACGAAAACGAAAGCAATGAACTATTCCTAAATAGTTTGATCTACAATGCCACAAACAAAACGGCACTGTAATTTTGTAAATTATTTCCAGAATTATGAATTGTTTCTCCCATTTTCTCATGTGACATGATCAGAAGGGATTCAGGAATACTATCAGATGAGAATGCAGAAGTAACAACTTTAAAAAGTATTATCTCATAAGAGCACATACATGGTGATCATCCTGGGTTGTCTTACACATCTAGTTTGTTCTTGTAAGGAGACAGATTTATAAATCAGTAATGCATAAAGTCAAAGAGCCCCAACCCTTCTGTCATGATGCACACACCATATCACAGATTCATTCACTCACACTACGAGGTTGTCTAGTTCAAACTGTGTAAAGGAGCATCTGAATTTAGACTGGGTCACTTAGGAACACAGCCAGATGCATCTTCAAAACTTTAGGCAAAAAAAAAAAGGCAATTCCACAATCTGGCTTCTCCAGGCAACCTGTTCTGCTGCATAATTAACCTTTCATTGATAATCTTTTCCCTTATATTGAATCAAAACCTTCACACATAAGAGCTCCACACATTCCAGCCACTCCTTCACATAAAGGGCAACCCTCCCACCCTTCTCTGTCTGACTCTTCTGTAGAGCTTGCATCCATCCATCACTGAACTCCCACCATTCAAGTTGTTCTGCCACTTGGCATTTTATTCCAACAACGCCTTGGTTCTGCATCTGCATGCAGAGCTCTAGCTCCTCCTGTTTCTTCCCCACCCACAAAAATCCCATCTAAATAAATAAATTGAAAACCCAACAAAACCAACAACAAAATATAAAAAATTAAACAGCCACACAAACAACTTCCAGGGGAAAAGAAATACTGAAAAGTTAAACTCCACCCCCCCAAAACAATGTAGAACCCACCTAATCAATCAAAATACACAAAAAGATCCACAAACTGCCAGAAAACATGAGACACACACCCTTTAAGCTTCTTAAGACCAAAAGCAAAAACGGAGGAAAAAAGAAAATAAATAAGACAAATTCTGGAACAAAGAGGAGAGGAGAGGAGAGGAGGGGAGAGGAGAGGAGAGGAGAGGAGAGGAGAGGAGAGGAGAGGAGAGGAGAGGAGAGGAGAGACAAAATAACCCCCCCACAAAAAAAAACCACAGAAAAACAAGAAAAGGTTCTAAGATAAGCTACTTGGGCAACCACAGTCTCCTGCCAAAAAAGCCACCATGAAAATAAAGATGGGCAATTGTCTTGCCAATTGCTGTCATCTCCATTAGCTGCCTGTTTGCAGCATCTGCTAGGTAGGTGCTTCCCACTTTGGCTGCACTCCAGGGTTACTCCCTCATCAGCATGGGGCTTCCATGGGGCTTCCACAGCCTTACCACATCCTCAGTTTGGACACCTCAAGGACTGCTTACACCACTTACGAGATTGGTTCAATACTGACATAACCACCATGATTAGCTACAGATAATTGTAACAAACTAAATGTCTGTAAGACAGTTGGATCCTTACAGTCAATAACTGCTTTGATGTAGATTGGAATCTATGTCCTTGAAGGGGCAACAAAAGCCAAAAAAAATCCTACCACTATTTCAAAGAGGGTCACTGAATAAAAATGAGTAAGCTTGTTACAAGGAAGAAAAAAGGGACAGCTACAAGAGTCACATCTTTAGAGGTGGCACGGAGACTGATTAAAGACACCTTTTGCAAGCTCAGAAGAAATGCATACAACCTATCAAAAAAGACTGAGAAAATCCAGAGAAGGGAGCTGTCATGAAGAAACAGGATGAAGGAAGTTATTAGAAAGAAAAAGGCATCCTTCTAAAAGCTTCAAGTTGTGACCAAGTGAGGAAAACAGTAAGGACTGTAATCTCTGGGAGGCTTAAACATAAATACGCAGTAAGGTGTCAGAGAGCTGCAGGGACCAGCAGCTCCCTATGGGCTGGGGGTCAGGAGGGCTGGGGGCTGTCCCTGGGCAGGGCAGGACCTGGCTGCCCTCAGCCAGGGAGCATGGCAGGCCAGGGGGCAGCCGGGCCCCAGACCACAGTGTCAGGCACCTCAGTGGGGACAGGCCAAGGCTGGGGGTCAGGATCAGGTGTACTGAGGAGCCCCCCACATATAGCCACCTAGGAGCTTCTGCCCATGGCTGGCAGAGAGAAGGGGCCACAAAAAAATCGGGTTTGCATCCATGTAGAGGAGATTGGAGAAGTTACTAGGCCAGACACCCTCCTTAGGGAGATACATGAGAGCACCTGTCTGAAATCGAAGTGCCATTAAAGAAGATGAGAACAAAAAGACAAACTGAGCTCTAACAGAGTATTTCACTGGAGTGTGTAACATCAACAGCTCTAAAGGAACTTGAGTATGAATAGCTAAACTTACAATAATGGACAAATGCCTGCTTCAAATTGTCTTAGTATCAAAGGAAGGTGGTAAATATGAAATCAATCCAAAAAAATCTAGAGAAGATCCAGAAAACTACAGATCAGTTAGGCAACTTGGTATAGACTGAAAGGAAGAATGTGTGTATGTCAATATATGTGACATGTTGGGAAAGAGTCAACATTCCAGTACGAAAAGGAAAGTCACGTCTTGGATGATCACAGTTTTTTTGGAGAAGTCACTGAGAACATGAACAAAGGAGATCCACTTGTAAGTCCTGTATTTCCAAATATCATTTCATAAGCTGTCTTACGCAAAGCCTCTAAAAGAAACTAAACTGCATGGGAGAAGAAGAAGGAGGTCCTTGCACTGGTCAAAATAATTAAAAGAGAGGATATTAAGAATAAGAATAAATGACAGTCTGCAGTATTTCCCAGAAGGAGATCAGCAATGGAGACCCAAAGCACCTATCTGTAAGAAGGCCAGTGCCATTCAGCATATTCAAAAAATATCTGGAAAGCGGATGAGCCGTGAGGTGACAACATTGTCTCTAACACTAAACTACGGGTAGTGAAGATGAGGGCAGATTGAAGAACTGCATAAAGAAAATATAATACTGAACATGAAGTGATAAATAGCAAGTAATATGTAATGAGAAGAAATGTACAGTGATGTCAGTGGAGAAGCAGCAATGCTAATTGTGCAATGAGGGGCTCTGAACAACTTAAAAACAAGCATTTGCAACTATAAATAATGGTCGTGTGAAAATCTGAGCTCAATTTTTGGTAGCAGTCAAACTGAACAAGAGGAAGTGCTAAGAAAGGCGTGGGAGAAAAAAATGAAACAAAAAGGTCATCATGCAACTGTATAAATTCAGTGGCAATGTAACAGTATCTAGAACCTAGTATATAGATCTTTCTCCCTTTTCCCTTTCCCTCCCTAGCCAAAAAAAGGTTACCATAGATCTGTAGAAGATTCAAAGAAAAACAGAATAGTCAAAAGTACAGGCAATAGCGATGTAGACTATGATACTACCGGTTGGAAAAGAGATGAGTGAAAAAGAGATGAAAGAAGTCCAGAATATGGGAACGGCATGGAGGTGGACAATACTCCAGTATAAGAATTAACAAACCAAGCTATTGGACACATGTTAGAAACAAATAAAAATGGGTGATTTCTTACAGAATGTATAACTGAGCTGCAGGACATTAGAGATGCTAAAGTCCTTGGTGGATCTAGACTGACTTGGACCTCAAACCCAACTGTGGGCTGCCCATACACCCAAAAAGTTTCTTATATCACTGCAGTATAATGCATAAAAAGCTGCAAGCATGTAAAAGGTTAAAAACTTTTTTTTTAAATAATAAAATAAAAAAGTCAGATAGAAATAAGTGGCTTCCTGGAGGCCAAAAGGCATGAACAACTGCAAATGGTTAGAGCAAGCTGAGAGACAAGAAGAGGCACTGGTAGGGCTTATTTTCAGGGACTTCCAGGCCTCCAGCTTTAGCTATGTCCAGTTCTCAAGAACCACATGTGTTCCACTCATGGTTCCCCGTCTTCCACTGTTCAGTCGCTTACACAACAGGATCTGTTTTCCTCCTGTGAATTAGTTGACTCCAAAAGCACACTCATCAATGTCCTGTTCCTCATCTGTAACTGAGGAATGACACACTCATCGAAGAGGCCTTGTTCCTAGGAAGCAGAAGACCTAAATGGAGTGTCCCTTAAGTTCTGGACAGTGACTTCTGCATCACTGTGTTGGCGGAGAAAAAACACATGCTGCTGCTAAACGCTGACTGCAGCCACGAAAGTGGTATGGATCATTACTGCTGGTGAGCAGAGACCTGTGGCTTACTAGCCATAACAGACACCGTGCCCCTGTCCTCTCTGAATGTGCCCTCGGATTCTGAGAAGGAGAGTCCAGGTCATCCTAATTGACTTTTACTCACCTCCATTCACATTACTTTTGGCTGCAGTCATTTGATATTGTTATTTTGTTGCACTTGCATTTAATTATCAGTAGCAAAAAAAAGAATGAAAATAGTAGCCACTGATATCTGTACAAAATGATCCCATGATAGGACAGGGTAAGGATAGACACTTGATCTTTTCTACTTTCCAATCTTTTATCCCCATGTAGTTGTTATGGAAGAATGATGAAAACTACAGGAACTGAGTGCTTTGAGCGAGAGGACAGGGGTGTGTCAGAATGCTGGATACCAGGGCCTGGCTTGATAAGAAGGGATAAGCTGCCAATAAATGACACACAAGGTATTTCAAACATGAGCCAGAATGAATCTTCACCTTCTCTCTCTACATGCACGCAAGAGTTCTAGCATACGTAGAAGGGATTGTGAGTGAGCTTTGTACACAATTGTGCAAGTTAACTAAAAGGTGTATTTTCAAATCTCTGATCTGCAAAGGATCCAAGCTGTAATACAAAGATCTAGTTCCTTAATAATTATAAAGAAAAAAATGCTGTAAACTGTTATCCCTTTACAATAATTTTCTTGTGGATGTTTCAAAAATTGTCCTTTTTTTTTCCTGAAAGATACATGTCCAGCCTACATGACACAGGTACATAGATGTACCTCAAAGAAGTTGATCCGTTTTCGTTAGCAGAAACTCTCATCAACAAAACAGAATCTTCAGTTAACAAAAAGAACATTTCATAAATAAGTTTTTAACCACCTTTCTGTCCAAAACCAGCATAAATGCTCATGTTAATTGCAATTATAACTGAAATCACTGGTATTATATTAACAGCTAATCGCTATGGAGCAGGATAAGAACATCAGTAAAGATGCACGAGTATAAATCTATTCCTGCTGGTCTCCCATATCACTCATTACCAAAATGAAGTATGCAATAACTTGCAGATAATAACTTCATCTTTTATGAAGAAAAATTTGCATGAGTGATTAGTTTCTAAGTTGTACTTTAGGTAGAAAAAGTAATTACATGCTTTTTAAAATATTTTTTCCTTGGCTGCTGTAAGTAGTTGCTCTGCAATACCCTGGTTGTGCTCTAGACACACTTTTCTCAGATCAGTGTGACTTTTGGGACAAGAACTTTAAATTGTATGCAGAAATTTTAATTCGGCTTTTGAAAATACACTGTACACAGGGTCCACATGCTGCCTGCAACTTTTGGGAGCTGTCTCACACACCTGCAGAACTGCAGTACAACTCTTCACACTCAGTAGGTTTCTGTATGTGATCTCACAGTAAATACAGAGGTAGTATTATCTATAAGTATTTTTAATTACCTTTTGGACAATATTGTCATAGCAGCAAAGCTTCTTACCCTAGTGATTTAAACCAATGGTAAAAGCCAAAGAAAGAGTGATCAAATCTCTGATTTTCCTAAGGTAAGAAAATGTATTTGTTCATAAAGAAGCAAGCATGCGTGAATGAGTTTAACCTATCTAATGGATTAAAAAACCCAACAATTTTCAAACAAATGAAGGGCATAACTTAATTTAGGCATTTATACAAAGTCTCATTTCTGCATCAACTTTCGTAATAAATAAGTAAAACAATTCCCATAGCAACCTCCTGCACTATATGATGCACATGCTGAAACATCTTCTGTCTGAAACATACAAATCAAAACATAATGGGAATGTGGATAGCATTTATATTTTAAAAGCAATAAATTTTCTTGGACAGACATTTTTCTATTTTTATGCTCATCTTGTGACTTTCTTCAATCAATCAATCAGTCAATCAGTCAATTTTACTTTAATAAAATGGCCTTCATACAAACACCTCCGGCTACTGTACAAATTCAATATAAAATAAATACAGTAAAATATTAATAAGCTAAAGTACATATTTTTGCTTTCCAAAATATTAACATATATTTTCTTTTAAAGAGGGATGACTGAAATGCCTATGGTAAGAGAATCCTGGCAGGTAAGAACTTCAGTTCAAAAAGATGCAATGTGATTCCTTTTGCCAGTTCGCTTTGGCTGTTGCAGAGCCAATGAATTTTAGTTCATGACGACTGACTGAACATGATCCTGTGGAAATTCCTGTCAGGGATAGGAGTCTGATCTAATGTCTCAGAAGGAAAATCTTTCCACTGACCCACTAGGACTCATTAAAAACTGCCAGGTAACATACAGGCTCTGTTCCTAAACTGCTTTCATTTTTATATATAATCAATGGCACAAACATATAGTCTCTAACCCTGAAAAAATAAGCACCCTCCCCTATAAAATCAAGAATATGAAACAGAAAAACTTATATTTACATTCCACAGAGAATTACTACGTCCTACCTAAACTTCAGCTTTTAGTTTCCAGATCTTACTGTGCGATGAACAAAGGCCTCTCCTTTCATGAAAGTAGTTCATGCTTTTTACCGTTCTATCAAAAGAGTAATTTAGCTATGGTAACAACATGCTTTAACTGTTCGGGGTTTGGTTTTTCAGACCAAGTAGGCCAATCCCCACCTACCCTCAGCCCCTGCTGCATATCTCTCTTGCCTCAACAGTGCTAACATGAGCAGAGATAAAAGGAGCTATCTTGATTTAAGGGTTTTTTTCATCATTTAACCTAAAACCCTGGAAAAACATGCCACATTGTCCACATTGGGTTCTTTTTTCCTTTCAGTCATGAATAATTATCTCCTCCACAACAGTACTATAGATTATTTACTGTACTGGGTGTCGGTGCCCAGGCACTGGCAGCCTCCTCTGTGAGCAGTTTAATGTAAAAATCTCCTACTGCCATATATATGGTCCCCAATATAACATGCTTCAAAAGTCTTTCCTGCATTACTGCAATATACATTGCAGCATCCCAACTACAAAGTTTTTAAAAATTTCTAGCTCATTTAAAATAAGTCAGAGATTACAAAATCTAAGCTGTCATACTCATGGCTTGCTTCTGTAAGGAACACACATATCATCACAATGGCTGATTGATAGATGCAGTAAACCTTCTCAGTAAAACACGTAGACTTTTCTTGTTTCACAAGCAAATTTAACAAAAGAAATAGGAAATATCTCTGTTCAAAACTGAGATATGAAAACATGATAAATGGTAACAGAAGTCAAATGCCAAAAGTAAAAGAGGACAGTAAGAGCAAGCTGTGGAAGCCAGGGTATGTGCCTGGTGGAAGGGGAAAAGAAGGAAAGCACGAGTAAGAGTACTGGCAGACAAGCGTGTTATTGCTGGGTGTCCTGGGTTGTAGACTTTTAACTGCTTTGGGATAGCTCTGGGTGCACATGTGGCCACATAAGCACAAGGACAAATATATAATTCCAGTACAGTAAATGAAAAAAAGATCAAATAAGCGGGTATTTAATGCACGCAGATGATCTGTCACGCCACAGCAGATGCACTTCAGATGTTACTCAGCAGTAGCTGTTTCACCTGCCCTTATCCAGAGTCTTGTGGAACGATAACAGGAAAAACGCAAGCAGTTGAAGAGTTAAGTAATGAAAGCAGAAGAGAGGAAAAAAGAAGGAAAGACAGATGATGGAGAAGAAGAAATTACTGAAAATAATGGAGAATAAGAAATCAATTAGAATAATGAAAAAATAAACAGTGAAAATGTTAAAATGCGGGTAAAGACGAGCACCAATATGCTGGTGTCAAAGGTAAAGTAAAAGAGATTAAAGTCATGGGTTACTGATGTCATGAAGCATTTATTTAAATATGATCCTGCTGCCCTGAACTGTAATGTAAAAAGGACCCTTTCGAAAATTGCCTGCCAGCAGTCTCAGGAAGGCCTTGTGTTGCGCACCGCCTGTAGGAAATTTCAACTGTCCTTGATTTAAAGCAATTGAAACTTTTCAATGAAATACAAAAAATAAATTAAATTTCATGTGATGTTACCATTAAACACTATATTATAAGAAGTGCTTTCTGAAATGTTACTGGATGGAAGACATTTCCAGGGTAGCTCAGGACTGATGTAACCATGCTATCCTACAATAGTGAAATTCCCACTGATTTCAACACAACAGATTTAAAGCCAAAACTGAGCACTTCTGAAATTCCTTTATTTGTGGATTCCACAACTAGGATTCATACAACACTGCTATATCTACAATTCCATCTCCACTGCACATCTTTCAGTAGATATGTTTTAGGAAGAAATAAATATAAAACTGGGATCATTTCAGCTTCTCTGAGTCAGCATTCTGTTGACTCTACTGATTGTAATAAAACTCTTTTCCTGAGACAAGCAAACAAGATCTGGCCCTTGAATTCATAATATTCAAAACACTCTGTAGGAGCCTTTCTAAAGATTCAAGACATCCATTAAAACCAGAATAATTTACTGCATTGCAAAGAATAGAAAATATTCTTCCTCTTGGTAACCCTGCAAACATGACAGGCTCTACTCAGCTGCCCACAGAGTGTCCAAGGTAATCCCATCTGGCCTCCAGCTGTCACTTCAGAATGATGCAGGTCTCCTGTGTCGTATCTGCCAGCTGGACACAGAATGAAGCCCACCCTTGTCAAGTATAAAACAACTGGGCTATGTTCAGCAGATTTTGCATTATTTTTACAAGGCTGCAGCAGTGAGCAATTACAGAAACACGTAAATCTGCTCAGGTAAATTCTTACATTTGGAAGCTCATCTGAGGCTTAAACCAAAGAATTCCGTACTTACCCTTGCACTTCTTGAATCTTATCCTTATCTTACCTTATTTTTATTATGACTTTATAAATCACTTTCCTGATGCCAAACTCTCTATACAATCTATTAAAACTTTAGCCCAACTAATTCGTATAAAATGCATGCTAAAATACATGCTAATATGTCTACACTAATCGCAAAGCAAACACACAAATTTTGCTGACAAATCCAACTTTATTTTCTCATGTGCCAGATAGGTATTTATCTCCAGGTTGGAAGAGACCTGTGGGATCATCGAGTCCAACCGTTGCCCTGACACCACCCTGTCAACTAGACCATGGCACTAAGTGCCATGTCCAGTCTTTTCTTAAACACAGCCAGAGATGGTGACTCCACCACCTCCCTGGGCAGCCCATTCCAATGTCTAATAACCCTTTCTGTAAAGAAATTCTTCCTAATGTCCAACCTGAACCTCCCCTGGCAAACCTTGAGACTGTGCCCTCTTGTCCTATCGCTAGTTGCCCGGGAGAAGAGGCCAACTCCCACTTCACTACAACCTCCCTTCAGGTAGTTGTAGACTGCAATAAGGTCACCTCTGAGCCTCCTCTTCTCCAGGCTAAACAACCCCAGCTCCCTCAGCCGTTCCTCATAGGTCAGACCCTCCAGACCCTTCACCAGCTTGGTCGCCCTCCTCTGGACTTGCTCCAACACCTCAACATCTTTCTTGAAGTGCGGGGCCCAGAACTGGACACAGTACTCAAGATGCGGCCTCACCAGTGACGAGTACAGAGGGACGATCACTTCCCTAGACCGGCTGGCTACACTATTCCTAATAGAGGCCAGGATGCCATTGGCCTTCTTGCCCACCTGGGCACACTGCTGGCTCATGTTTAGCCGGCTGTCGATCAGCACCCCCAGGTCTCTTTCTGCCGGGCCGCTTTCTAACCACTCTTCCCCCAGCCTGTAGAGCTGCATGGGGTTGTTGTGGCCGAAGTGTAAGACCCGGCACTTGTTCTTGTTCAACCTCATGCCGTTGGTCTCGGCCCATCTGTCTAACCTGTCCAAATCCCTCTGTAGGGCCTTCCTACCCTCCAGCAGATCGACACTCCCACCCAGCTTGGTGTCATCTGCAAATTTACTGAGGGTGCACTCAATCCCTACGTCTAGATCATCTATAAAGACATTGAACAGCACCGGCCCCAGAACTGAGCCCTGGGGAACACTGCTAGTGACCGGCCTCCAGTTGGACTTTGCCCCATTCACCACCACTCTCTGGGCTCGGCCATCCAGCCAGTTTTTAACCCATTGAAGAGTCCACCCATCCAAGCCCCGGGCAGCCAGTTTGTCTAGGAGGATGCTGTGGGAGACAGTGTCGAATGCCTTACTGAAGTCTAGATAGACTACATGCACAGCCCTGCCCTCATCTACTAAGCGGGTCACTTGGTCATAGAAGGAGACCAGGCTGGTCAAGCAGGACCTGCCTTTCATGAATCCATGTTGGCTGTCCCCGATGCCCCGATTGTCCTGCATGTGCTGTGTAATGGCACTCAGGATGATCTGTTCCATCACCTTGCCTGGCACCGAGGTCAGGCTGACAGGCCTATAGTTCCCTGGATCATCCTTCCGACCCTTCACACAGAATCACAGAATGTTAGGGATTGGAAGGGACCTCGAAAGATCATCTAGTCCAATCCCCCTGCCGGAGCAGGACTGCCTAGACCATATCACACAGGAACGCGTCCAGGTGGGTTTTCAATGTCTCCAGAGAAGGAGACTCCACAACCTCTCTGGGCAGCCTGTTCCAGTGTTCGGTCACCCTCACCGTAAAGAAGTTTTTCCTCATATTTATGTGGAACTTCCTGTGTTCCAACTTGCACCCATTGCCCCTTGTCCTGTCAAGGGATGTCACTGAGAAGAGCCTGGCTCCATCCTCTTGACACTTGCCCTTTCCATATTTATAAACATTAATGAGGTCACCCCTCAGTCTCCTCTTCTCTAAGCTAAAGAGACCCAGCTCCCTCAGCCTCTCCTCATAAGGGAGATGTTCCACCCCTTTAATCATCTTCGTGGCTCTGCGCTGGACTCTCTCTAGCAGTTCCCTGTCCTTCTTGAACTGAGGGGCCCAGAACTGGACACAATATTCCAGATGCGGCCTCACCAGGGCAGAGTAGAGGGGGAGGAGAACCTCTCTCGACCTGCTAACCACACCCCTTCTAATACACCCCAGGATGCCATTGGCCTTCTTGGCCACAAGGGCACACTGCTGGCTCATGGTCATCCTGTTGTCCACTAGGACCCCCAGGTCCCTTTCCCCTACGCTGCTCTCCAACAGGTCTGCCCCCAACTTGTACTGGTACATGGGGTTATTCTTGCCCAGATGCAGGACTCTACACTTGCCCTTCTTATATTTCCTTCCGACCCTTCTTGTAGATGGGCGTTACATTTGCTAATTTCCAGTCAGCTGGAACTTCTCCAGTTAACCAGGACTGCCGGTAGATAATCGAGAGCGGTTTGGCAAGTTCATTTGCCAGTTCCTTCATTACTCTGGGGTGAATCCCATCCGGGCCCATAGCCTTGTGGGTGTCCAACTGGCACAGCAGGTCACTAACCGTCTCCTCCTGGATTACGGGAGGTTCACACAGCCCCCCGTCCCTAACTTCAGGCTCTGGGGGCCGAGTCTCCTGAGGACAACCGGTCTTGACATGAAAGACCGAGGCAAAGAAGGCATTGAGCACCTCTGCCTTTTCCTCATCCCCTGACACTACACTACCCTCCTCATTCAGCAAGTGGTGGAGGCTCTCCTTGACCCTCCTTTTGCTGTTGATGTATTTGTAAAAGCTTTTTTTTTTGTCTTTGACTGTAGCAGCCAAATCGAGCTCTAATTGAGCTTTGGTCCTGCTAATCTTCTCCCTACACGACCTGGCCACGTCCCTATAGACCTCCCGAGTTACCCGACCCTTCTTCCAGAGCAAGTAGGCTCTCTTTTTTTCCTTAAGTTCTAGTCTAAGTTCCCTGTTCAACCAGGCCGGTCTTTTTCCCCGACGGCTTGCCTTCCTACAGACTGGGACAGCCTGCTCCTGATTATTTAGCAATTCCCTTTTGAAGCATGTTCAGCCTTCCTGGACTCCTTTGCCCTCCAGGATCGATTCCCAAGGGACTCGGTCCACCAGCCTCTTAAACAGGCTAAAGTCAGCCTGCCGGAAATCTAAGGCAGAAGTTCTACTCTTGCCCCTCCTTACTTCCCCCACTATCGAAAACTCTAACATTTCGTGGTCGCTACTCCCAAGACGGCCAGCGACCCTCACATCTCCCACTAGTCCTTCTCTGTTCACAAACAACAGGTCAAGCAGGGTCCCTCCTCTAGTGGGCTCATTTACCACTTGCATGAGGAAGTTGTCCTCCACACATTCGAGGAACCTCCTAGATTGCTTCCTCTCTGCCATGTATTGAAACAGTGTTCACTGACACGCAGCAAAAAAAAATGTATTTGCAATATATTTTTAATCTCTTTCATTGCTGAAGTCAGTAAGGTCTGACCGCAATTACTATGGCTAATTCTGCTTTTTCTCTTTCAGTCATTGAAGTGTAAAATAGAGGGATTTTGGTATTAAGTGTTAATTCCAACAAAAGTTTAAATTTAGTGTTCCTAGTGCACCTCTGTGTTGTTATATGTGAAGAAAATCATAAAGCAACAGATGACTTGAATTGTTTGACTGATTTTGGTTACTGCATGAAGTGAAAGTACAGTAATGCAGTTTCATTTACTAGCTAAAGTTATCAATTTCAAAATCTCCATAGAAGTGAGGTATATAAAATTTTTGAAAGATATTTTTCCTTAAAAAAAATTTCAGCCAAGTGGAAGATCTATTTACTACTGTTTCCATATTTTTCTTCTCCATTTGTGACACCCTACTTTATTATCACCGCTTAGATGGAATGGAAATACCCACCAGCTGCAGATAACATAAAAACTTTGGATGGCCAGTACAAGTAATGGACTACTCATCACCATTTACAGACTAGTAACTTTAGCATATATTGCATTTATTGGATTCTGAAGTGTGTTTCTATTAACCCAAATTTTACAATCCCCGACACAAATCAGAAATGTTTGCACACAGGAATTTCTGAAATAAGTTGTGCTGTTAGATTGACCCATAATATTTTTCCATTTTTGAATGTCATTAGAATTCTGTGATTAGAAAAGCAATCAAATAATATACTCACAAAAATCTGCAGCTGCTGTTATGCCTTCCATGATAGAAATATTTTACTATACATTGAAATATCCGTCGTCATCAGATGTATTCCAGGACCCTGCATAGTCTCTCTGAACAAAAGGCAGTTTAGAGATATATGGACATGATGTAGCAAGACAACTTACTGTATATTAGAAGAAATAATAAAGTTGCTGTAGCACAAAGAGAAGCAACTAATCTAGTATAATTAGAATTTCTGAAGTCACATTTTCCACTGAAGTATTCTACAGTGAATCAACAAGTGCCTTCTGGGCAGCACATAACTATAAACAGGAACTTGGGATGAGTCCTCAATGAAACCTTTGCCTCCAGGACACACAGATGAGATGGGGGGAGCAGAAGGAATCCACCTCTATCAGAGAGGGGAGGAGGGATCTCCTGTCAGTAATAGATACCTCCAGTCTTCTCATAAAAATGAGACAGCTACCAATAAAAGCTGTCATCACAGCTAACAGAATGTGAGGACACCAGCACACCAGCTGCATGAAATAAGTCAAGATTTGATGGTAAGATCAAATTCCTAACCAAAACAAAACTTTGCTTTTCTATTTAAATATCTTTATAAACTTCAGTCACAAAGAATGGAGAAATATCAACTAACCCTTTGAATGGAACGTGATGAGCTAAATGGCTGCAGCCTCCCATCAGACACAGATTACCCTGCTTCACCTCAGGAACGCAGTACCTGACTGAAAGAACAGGGTATCCAGAAAGCTCATTCTCTGTAATGCCAACAGCTTAAGCTGTTTCACACTAGGTATTTGTTTTGTGGACTGCTGTAGCATTAACTATGTCGTTACAGACTTTCCCCTCATTGCAGAGTAGCAGTAAGACATGAGGGATCTGTGGCAGGTAAATGTGTGTAAATAACCAGAACTACTACTGTCATTCCAGGACTAGCAACATAAGACTACATGCATCTCACCCAACTCTGCCCAGCGCCGATATCAGTAGAGCTGCTGGGTAGGTAGGCTTACAGCAAATTTCCCATTTCACCTATGGTATGAGAAAGGGATGAGACAAGAACACTGAACGTAACTCCTCCTAAGATACAAGATGCAGTTGTCCTGCTAGCTTGAGAAGTAAAACGGTTGTGCAGAGAGTCATCACCAAAAAAAAAAAAAAGGTATCACACTGGACCTAGTCCTTAGCTTCCTCTTTCTGATTCTGAAAACTATGTCCTTAAAAAGGCCGTGTTCTCAGAAATAAGCAGCAGAAAGCTGACCATAGATACATTCTCTGGTTTTGATGTACTTCCAGCTCTTCTACAGAGTGAAGATCTCACTTTGCTTTGCCCCTTGCTGTAGAACATTAGTGTGATATTCCTTATGATGTCCAGAGGTGCGCACCAAAGTGATTCACAGATTCTGCAAATTGCCTGAGCTCCAAAAAAAGAAATTTCTCATCGAGAATAAAGACCCTGAGCTTGGAGGTACTCCGAGTGGCTTTTCCAGTCTTTTAATGAGGGAAATCAAACTGCCAGGAATGGCAAGGGAAATACGAAAAGATCTCTGCTGCACATATCTTTTGGATCTTTTTACTGTACCAGAGAGGATAACCTTAGACATATCTGAAAAACATTCAGAGTTCCCATTTACAACTAAAGAGTCAGTTCTATATGCTATACAAGCAGCAGAAATACAGTTTCCCAGAGACAGAGGCTAAAGGAAACAAAAACAGAAGAAAGACACAAGCAATGATTAAACACGCTATCAGCAAGCAATCAGCATGCGGGCACATTATTATTTCTTAGTAACAGTTAATTTCCTTATATGTTTGCTTTACTCTTGAAAGAAAAAAGAAGTATGCATTTAATTGAAATGCTCAGTACCTTTTTCAATATTCCTTTTTTATAAATCAAATGCATTTTATGTATATGGATATATTTGGCATTTTCACTTCCATTTTTTTCTTGTTACTACTGTAACAGTAGTGAAAGCATTCATTACTTACGTTCAGCTTTTGCTTCTTTCAGTTCTTTAATAACCAGATTTCTAATAATTCTTCCCTATTTAAATACTGTTAGAGTGTTTATACATTTCTTTTACAGAGATACTATTGTTGCTTTCCATAATTGTTTTGAAAAGTACTTATTTGAAAACAAGCAAAATAACACCTAAAGCCTGTCAAAGAAATCAAGCACATTTCTGCTAAAATGCAAGCATTCAATAATTTTGAGGCTTTCCCCCACATTCTATGATTTTCTATGATTTTGAACATTATGTTTTAAAGTATTCCATTTATATGACACTTTTACACTTTACTATCACAAAATTACAATCTAAGCTATCACAAGAATTGCTCACCAGCATAACCACAAACATAAGTCAGGAGTGACAAATGCTGCGTTCACCCATGAACAAACAGTATATACCACTACACTTGTGATTTTTTCCTGTTATTTTTAATGAAGATAAAATTGAAAAGTATATATTTTATACCTAAATACATGACATACCACCAAGCTCTCCAGTTTTGCATATTTTCATGGTTGAAGAATAAACTCCAGAAAATATTAACCACCCACAGAGATCACCTTGACATGCTTTTGCTGCAGAAAATAGAACATTATACAAACTACTGAAGCCTGAAGCATACTCAAAACATCACATCCTATTTGTAAAATGCACAGAAAGAATAATGGGATCAGTAAGAACATTTAGAAAGTAATGTGTTACATTCATTTTTAACTCTAGGAAAAAAGAGGTTTCTCAAAAATCAGGCATTCTTACTTTGCAACATGAACGAACTATGCTGAACGTATCTGTTGGATAAATTCTGCTTAGTTTTACCCATACAATCTCAGACATTAAAGAGTAACATTAAGCCATACCCAAAACACATGCATGACTGATATGAATACCAGAGGACAAGCTACTGGACAACCAATGCCCTTATATGAAAAACCAGCAATCACATCAGAATTTCCCAAATCCATATTTGAAAGGAATCTAGTATTCAATTTAACTTACTCTGAAGGACAGTAACATTTGTAAAAGCCTTCATCTAAAAACGACTGTGTACTTCCAACTATGACTGTTCTTGAATTTAGAGAAGCCAGTGTGAAGGTTCAGGACGTACTTCTCCCTCACAGGTTCATGCAAACTGCCACAGGACTTCTGGCCATAAAGAAAGGGCTATGCAAGTTAAATCCCGTTATGATTTTAAATAAAATTTTTAAAAGGAATTGCAAAGAAAAATATGGTATTACAGCTGTGATAGTAAAAATCAACCTTAGTGACTCAGAAGAACTCTTCCAGTCCTAAATTCTTGAGGCCAATACAGAAAATCACACAAATTCAGGTTGCATATTAGCATGCATAAAGAACAGATAATGCAATACAATTACAATGAGGACAAATAATATAACATTGTCTATAACAAGTTTCATATGTGAAGATCCTTTATTTGTCATTAATTCCTCCATATAGAGAAGGAAAAATATGCATTATTGAAGCATATTGAATGTTCTACTAAACCTATTTCATCTCTTAATTGCTCTTCATCCTCAGTAAAGAGGACTACCCAAAAGAGTAAGAAATTACATATGTGACAATAGAAATATGCTACATGTGAGCATGTTTCTTTTAAAGGAAATATGATTCCACAAGAAGGAAAACATTATCTATTTGCCTAGCAGTAAATAAAATTCCAGCACATATAAACATGGAAAAGAGCCAGTAATTCATGTAGTGTATTCACTGGCAAGACAGCAGTCTTTGTCTTCTACTGCAGAAAGTATTGAGATACTCAAGAACTTGATGGTCATCAGCAACTTTTCGTCTATTAGATTAGACTAGTTAGAAATGTCAAAAGAATTTCTGATATTCTTATCCCAATAGTCTTTCTATGCTGGTGGAAAAAAAAGAGAGGGAAGGAAAGAGAGAGAGGGGAAGGAAGGTGGGGGGGGGGAGGCACAAATACACCTCATCTATTTTAGCTCACATCTTTGCTACACACTAAATTCATACAACCTTCACTAAATGCAGTGGTATAAAGACATTTCCTTCAGTCCATTACAAAATAGCCTCACCACCTGGCAACAGGAGAACTCCTTAAGGATTGGCACTCAAAATGGCACTACTGAAGAGCATATTGGTTGGACACTTCCTAAATTCAGTTCTCTCTCTTCACAGTTTTTCTGCCAGAATAAACCCCTTTCAATTTTTGAAATAGTTCACATTTTCACTGGTTTGGAAAGAATTACAGGTTTCAAGTTACTACCATTAACATTGCCTCTGTCTGTCCACATCACCTCTTTTAAAGCACCTACTGTTCTTCATATACCTGTGGACTAAGAACAGAAACTTCAAAATCTGTAAGCTACTGTGGTGGACGAAGGACAGGACTGATGTGGAAGGAGCTGACAGGACATTCAGGGAGAAGCCAGATGAATTTCTGGAGGTTACATGATACATTTGTACAGAAATTGACAGATTTAAGAGTTGCTGTGCTAGAAAACCATTGTTTCACTATGTTTCATGCAACATTTGTTTAGGTATTTTGATGCACTGTCAGTATAGGCATCAAAACTGAGGTTTTCCAAATCAATAAAGCTTCAAGCAGGTGAACTATAATTACACCAGCTTTTAGGCTCCCTTTTTATTTTTTTCTGTGATCTGTTTTATTCCTGGGACTATCACTCTGCACATGCTGTAAAAGTCAGTAGAGCTCAAAAGTTTAATCTACGACTCTGATGGGAACAGACTGGGTACTCCAATCACATACTCTTGTCTGTATTTCCTTACATTTTCTTCCATTCCTTCCTTACAGTAGCAAAATAAGTCTATTATATTTCTCCCACTACACCCAAAAATTCTCACTTCTGTTACTGGTGTCTCTAGTGGAAATCAGCAACAAGATGACAGACTAAGGAGAGTGGGAAGAGTGGCAGCAATAGGACCAGAATATAAAGACCTCTCATAAATACCTCTGATGAAGTAAAAAGTACAGCTATGTCAAATGCTGCTGCCCCACAAATCTCTGTATCCCTGAGGTCAGCATACTGGATTGCACATTGATTACGTGAACTAGAGTATCCACTGAGCTATGTAAAGCCGTACTTGAACAAGTGTGGTTACTGCAATATCTTTTCATATCCAAGGAATGCTAATGAGATCAATTTCATATTATCAGAAAAAGTGTCTCTCAGGTGCATGGTATTTTCTGAACTTTTGTTGGATTGCTTTTTTTGCCTTATCCTTTCCTTTATTCTCTCATGAAATAACTCACCACGGTGATTCTCAGGATCCTTTCAACAACTGAACATAACATATTTCATAATTCCACAGGATTTCACAATAATCAGATGACTTTTTTGGTAAGTAATTTTGACTGTCATTTTCAGTGAAAGCAAAAACTATCTTTCAGAATGACAAATGAAGCAAAATAATGTAAAAACTTCAAAAATTTCATAAACATTCTGTCAGTAGTATCTACTACTGGTAGAGTTTACAGTGGGAGAAAAAGGAACCATTCGGAGCAGATCCTTATAAATTCCAATTATACTTGCGGTTTTTGGAATATATATCATATATTTTGGCAAAGCTTCACTCACCATGTAGATTTCCAAAGTAATGCACTGAGCGAAACAGGTGTATGAACTGTTTCATGAAGTAAAATTCTATGAGCAATTAGCTGCTGAAGTGTCATCAGTCAGATACTGAGAGCTCTTTCACGTGCATTGTCACTGCACTCTTAGCAAATCCTCAATGTAGTCATCAGGGAGGAAGAAAATTGAGACTTATCTCAACAGAAGAGGCACACAAAGCATTTAGAAAAAGTTGCACACAAAACGTGGTGCAACACGAGTTCAGTTATCTCCTTATGCTACAGTATGAGTACGCAGGATGTGAAAACAGAAGGGAAATAGTGCAAGTACTAAGATGCAGTCTGCACAATAAAGAGAGCAGTTAGGTTAAGGGCATAATAAACTGTATCTGAGCACTGTAGTGAAGAAAAAAAAAACACAAAAAGGTGTGAGAGCAAGGCACCTGAGGACACCATGGCCTGGAAAGCAGTTGTGTTTGGAGGATTCTGTTGGACCTCAGACCAAGATCCTTTATTGACATAAAATGGCAAAAAAACTGTTAACTTTTTAAAGCTTTTTTTTTTTAGAATTCTGGAGCTCACTTTATTTTATTTAAAATTTAACAAAGTGAGCACCACTTAGCAAAAAGGAAGACCAGGGAAAATGTGGGTCTGCTGCTGAATGAGGTGGGTACCCTGGTGACAGAGGATACAGAGAAGGCAGAGTTACTGAATGCTGCCTTTGATTCAGTCTTTACTGCTAAGGCCAGCCCTCAGGAATCCCGGACCCTGGAGGTACGAGAGAAAGTCTGGAGAAAGGAAGACGTTCCCTTGGTCAAGGAGGATCAGGTTAGAGATCATTTAGGCAAACTGGATACCCACAAATCCAACCAAACCCACCTAACCCACCAAAGGTCATGGAGAACAGGAGAGGTGCCTGAGGACTGGAGAAAAGCCAATGTCACTCCAGTCTTCACAAAGGGCAAGAAAGAGGACCCAGGAAACTACAGGCTGGTCAGCCCCACCTCCATCCCCAGACAGGTGACAGAACAGTTCATTCTGGATGTCATCTCTAAGGAAAAGAAGGTTATCAGTAGTAGTCAACATGGATCCCCCAAGGGGAAATCATGCTTGACCAATCTGATAGCATGATGGTGTGGCTGGCTGGGTAGATGAGGGGAGAGCAGTGGATGTTGTCTACCTTGACTTCAACGAGGCTTTTGACACTGTCTCCCATTACATCCTCATAGGTAAGCTCAGGAAGTGTGGGTTAGATGAGTGGACAGTGAGGTGGATTGAGAACTGGCTGAATGGCAGAGCTCAGAGGGTTGTGATCAGCGGTGCTGAGTCTAGTTGGAGGCCTGTAGCTAGCAGTGTTCCCCAGGGGTCAGTACTGGGTCAAGTCTCGTTCAACTTATTCATCAATGACCTGGATGAAGGGACAGAGTATACACTCAGCAAGTTTGCTGACGACACAAAACTGGGAGGAGTGGCCGATACACCAGAAGGCTGTGCTGCCATTCAGCGAGACCTGGACAGGCTGGAGAGTTGGGCGGAGAGGAACCTAATAAAGTTCAACAAAGGCAGGTGTAGGTTCCTGCACCTAGGGAGGAATAACCCCATGCACCAGTACAGGCTGGGGGTTGACCTGCTGGAAAGCAGCTCTGCAGAGAAGTGCCTGGGAGTCCTGGTGGACAAGTAGATCACCATGTGCCAACAATGTGCCCTTGTGGCCAGGAAGGCCAATGGTATCCTGGGGTGCATTAGGAAGAGTGTGGCCAGCAGGTCAAGGGAGGTTATCCTCCCCCTCTACATTGCCCTGGTGAGGCCACATCTGGAGTACTGTGTCCAGTTCTGTCAAGAAAGATAAGGAAATACTGGAGAGAGTCCAGTGGAGGGCTACAAAGCTGATCAGAGGACTGAAGCATCTCTCTTACAAGGAAAGGATGACGGAGCTGGGTCTGTTTAGCCTGGAGAAGACTGAGGGGGGATCTTATCAATGCTTACAAATACCTTAATGGCAGGTGTCAAGAGGATGGGACCAGACTCTTCTCAGTGGTGCCCAGAAACAAGAAAGGGGCAATGGGCACAAACCAAAACACGGCAAGTTCCATCTGAACATGAGGAAAAACTTCTTTACTTTGAGGGTGACGGAGCACTGGAACAGGCTGCGCAGGGAGGCTGTGGAATCTTCTTCTCTGAAGATATTCAAAACCCGCCTGGACACGACCCTGTGCAATGTGCTCTAAGGGAACCTGCTTTGGCAGGGGGTTGGACTAGATCATCTCCAGAGGTCCATTCCAATCCCAACCTTTCTGTGTTTCTGTGTGATTCTGTAATGTATTTAAATAAAGACAGTTAAATGAAAGTCTTCCTTTTACCATAAGTATGTATATCAACAGTCCATAAACTCTAATGGTATTTATCAATATTTGAAAATTTTTACAGCAATTCAAAACTTTTGTAAATTAGGCTGAAAAGCCAGATGCCAGAATCACACCCAGTCACTCCCTAGTGCTATTCAAATAGTGGTAATTACATTATACTTTTTTTGGCCCTTATATGGTGAAAGCAGTATGAAGAATAAGTAGGATTAGAGGTCTAAGTACATAAGACACAAGGGTTTAGTCTCAGCTGGGCATCAGACTTGGTGCCCATTTACACACTAAGAACATTAATTTGGGTGGAAAAAAGAAAGGCTAACCTGCAATGGAAACCTAGTAGAGATTGCTCAAACTCTCACTATAGCAGCTCTTTTTTCAGTAAAAATCAATCTATCTCACTATTTAACACTGTTCAGGTATGGCTCAGCAGAATATTTATGGACATGTGCACCACCTTTTTGGGCCTAATACAAAATTTAAATAGAAATTATAGGTTCACACTTCCCAAATACTTGTTTTTACGTAAGACCCAGCATCTGATAAAAATAGTACAGCGAGGTTTCCACATCCTGGGGCTTGGGGGACAGCGGTTTACACATCTACACAAGTACAGCTAGGGAGAATTTCTATTTTCTATGGGAAATTCCTACTTTGTAATTGTAAACTGACAATATGAATTGATACAAACATTTTATTGGCCAAGTTCACAAAAATGCCAAGTGTTCCTTCTCAAGCAATAATCCCAGCACAGCTAAAATCATGCTGAAATCATGATATGCAAAGCTTTTTTCCAATTCTTTTCAAGATACTCAAAGCACCAAGTATATTCACAAATACTGATCAGCATGAACTAGGATCATCAGGCCAGTTTAAAATGACACCTGACTAAAAGTGGCTCTAGTGATCTTGTATTAAATCTGTCACCCGAATCTTAAGGCACCTGCAACATACCTAGAACCAGTTCAGACCAATTCAGGTACCCAAATGACACAGAGCAACAGATGCTTCTAGACAGACAGTGAAGGGAAAGAAAAAAGACGTTTCTGAAGAGTCTGAAGAGATTTACCACAGAACCCTCCAGCTGTGTGAAGTGCTTGCTGAAGGAGCTTGTCTCTCTCCAGGGACTGTTAACAGATTTTATGTATACTAGCCTGCTAGCATGGGCACCTAGAATTAGGCTGTGAGAATACACTATTTTTCCTTGTAAATAGACACTTCGTAATAGAAACTACTGAAGTTGTGTTTTCTTTTAAAAAGTTGTGAAGGCAATAAAACACTTCCTTCACATCTCCGTTAATATGAGACTTTTGATCTTTACGCTTCTGTCCTGTGGCATCTTTATTAAAAAAAAAAACAAAAAACACACAAAAAAACCTCACAGAAAATAATCTTCACATAACAAGCAATGTGTTTACTGCTTCCAGCACAGAAAACCATCTGCTTATTATCTCTGATAGTATGAGCTTTTGCTTTATCCTCTGCTAGGCCATCATAACTCAGTGTCAGCAATGCTGCTCACAGGTGTACCCAGAACAGCACATGATAACACAGAATGAATTTTACAGTAGTAAAGACTGTATCGATGCCACCTTTAGAAGACTTTCCAACAAGTGGTGATGGCGGGGCAAAAGGAAGGCTGAAAGATTAGAATCTATGCTGCCCTTATTTTTGCACAGTTTGCCTAGTGGTTGCAAATAGCCTGCTTCCTAGTTTGATCACTGATTTTATTTAGTAGTCCTGCATTGAAACACTGTTGCACTATTCAAGGATCTCCCTCGGGGTATGTCCTCCCTGTCAAATACCTCCATAAAAGCAGAAATACTAAAAATACAGGTCTTCCGTGCACATCTGATAACTCAGATACTCAGCATCAAACAAGTCAAAACACATTTTCTATCTCCATTACAAACCTCACATCTGGTATATAAAGCAATGTGTTTGGGTAACCAATAATGCTTTCACCAGCCTAGCTGAAAATAGTTTCTGACTAAAACTGCCTCCTGTAAAATTTTGAGCTGAATCTCCATAGTCTTAATCTTATGTACCTGCAACACATCCCTACAAAGTCACTTCAATTAATCAGGACTTGACATACCATTAGACTCTAACCAAACATATTAAAAATGCAGATGTCAGGTTTTCAAAGAATATCTGGTAAAGAACAATATGAAGTATTTACAGATTTACACAGCTCTTCGAAAATGTCTGCTTTCCCCAGCACATCAGTCACTTCTGATCACTCTGTCAGTGTAACTTCATCACGGCACACTGCACTGGCATACAGCTTTAAGTTAGAATGGAAATTTGTTTGATACGTCTTCTAACAGTATGTAGACTTTTTAAATTAGTTTTGAATAGACAACATACAGGTGTGTATAGGTATCCTAGATTCTTTTGGGATTTTCTTTAAATCCAAGCTATTTAATTTAAAAATATTATTATATAGCGAACATATATAGCTACAAATAACTGCAGAAAAGATACTACAATAACCTGTAAAAACTTTAAAATGAAATTAAAACATTTAAATTTACTTTTGAAGTTTTACAGAAAAACAAGCCATTCAAAATGTACATGAAGGGAAGTAGGGCACAGTCCTATTGTCAATGGTGCTGCTATAAACTCTTAGGGCTAAAGGCATACAGGTTCTGTGGCAAAATTATGTACCAATATTTTAAAATACTTTGAAGACTGATCAAATCAGAGTTCTTTAGAGATATGACAAAAAAAATAGACTGCAGGAATTAAAAAAAATTAACAAAAAGGAGCTGAGCTTAATGAAGACAGGGAAATACACAACGGAAAACTGACTGATGGCACAGATCATTTGTCATCCAAAAGACAATCAGTTTCTCTTTAAAGAGAATAAAGAGTTGAAGATGCAAAAGGCAGTATCAGTATGGCTTGCTGAGGAAAACAGAGCTAGAGAGAAAGACTAATGGTATAAAAGTATTTCAAGTGTGTGGAGAACAGACTAACAACTAAAAGCATTTTAAAAAAAAAAAAAAGAAAAATAAGGACTAAGTGGACATTTGCTACATTTTTTCTAATAATGTTGTGATTTTTAGTATTCTGAGATGCTGTAGGGAGGTCATATTTAAGACTTGAAAAACGGAATAAAACGCATAGTGGTAATTACTCCCTAAGCATTAGAGATGACAGAGTTACAGCTTCTAACACTTCCTCCTGCACTCCATGCCATACCACCTGGGCAGTTGTGTGAGACTTCAGTTAGGTAAAGCCCAGCTGGTTGAGGCTACAGACTTCAGTAACATCAGTAAATACCCACAACCGAACTGACTGCCAGCAAAAAATTTGTGAAAAATAGATCCGATAAAAACGTCTAAACTGTGGGCATGCATCCACATCTATTTATCCTCCCACTTCAAAACACTGGTGCAATGTTTGGTCTTAGTTGCTTGTAGCTATTCAGACAATATGGGTGGAAGAGCAATCTGAAGCTTTCCTATGCAGAAGTTACTCCCCAGCTGATGGCCTTTTTCAGGATTAAATCTTGCCTGCCACTGTAACACTTCCTCTGTAACCCACACTTTAATACTATGCCTCTATAAACCTCCAACCCTGGAAGATGCTCTCACCCTCCCACATACTCACCTTTCAACTGGATCTATATGGCAGACAGTAGACTTACAATCTCCCACTCCACATACGCTGCCTTTGATCCAATCTCCTTTTTAATCACACAGAGGTTCAATCTTTTTTTTTGGCTATCAGTAGCCAATTCACACAGTATCAAAACTGAGAAGAGTCCTGGATGAGCTCTTTCGTGACTCTTCCAGCGTATGGCTTCCTGATAACATCTTATTGTTCCTGGCAAGAGTCTTAGTATTTCACACTGAACTTGGCCCACAATTCAGCCACTATCTCGCAGTCTCCACATTACTTATAACTGCATAATAAATGAAGTTGATCAGAGCCTTCAAGAAAATGTTTTTCCAGAAACATAAAAAGGATTATAGAAAGGGGAAAATATAACACTACAAAAAAAGCAGGGAAGAAATGAACAGAGGAGCAAGGGAACATAGGTACTCAAGGCAGGTAAGCTTTTCACAGGTATTTCAGCTGGATACCAACTTCAAGCAATATAGTTTTATAAGTGTTTATTAAAAAAAGAAAGGAAGGAAAAAAGCTTCAGGAAAATAAATACAGTAGGGACTCTGAGTGAGGCAAATCAGAATGCTGCTTGGGGTCTTTGCTTCAAGTCCAAAGGGTCTTTTTTTATTTTCTGTATGAAAAGCAGGAAAGAAAAGAAAGTGAAATAAATAAATAAAGCCTTCCAGTTTTAAGCACTCTCACACACAAGCATTCGCACACACAGATTCACTCTCACACACAAAATTTCAGAAGGGAATGAACTGCAGCCTACAGTTATTAATCCTGCAATCTTACTGTGAACCTGTACCACAGCTCTTTTACTCAGCTCCTCATATACTCTTCTTTGTTATGAAAACAGCTCAAAAAGTCTTCTCATTGCTGAGCATGCCTATAACAACACAATTTAAGACAAAATCTTCTAAATATGCCATTTGATATTTTTAGTACATTCAGTAACTTGAGCAGGGAACTCCAAATTTCTCCCTTTATATAAACACGCATATCTTTTTATTATTTCACAGACTCCTAGCTGAAATTTCTATTTAATCAGTTTGTTTATATATTTTTATTTATTTATGTAATCAATTTATTGCAACAAATAATGACTGCAGGCACATTTCATGTTTGTGGACAAAGTCAGCATAACAGAGTAACAGATTAAGTAATGACTGCAGGCATGACTTCGCTAGCATGCAGGTAAAGAGTAATAAAGAAATCAAAACTCCTCAAAAATAATATTCAGAAAAAGAACAAGGTAGACACAAGTGATACTTTACAAAAATAAGACCGAGAATTTCCAGAAACAAAGCAAATTTTTGAGATAAGACAAACACCTATGATATCTTAATTTAAAAGATCAATGAGAGTGAAAGGTAATGAAATTACATATTCTTAGAGTTTAAAACTTAAGTAGCTAAACAAAAGATCCTTCCAAATATATATATAATGGAGGCCTGAGACACTCAGCTTCTCAAACTTCTAGAACAAGGATTCTTCAGAGTAAGTTTGTTCCTGTTGAAGAATGTTTCAAAAGTGCAGAAGTACAGCCTCTAAATGACTAAGGCAAAGAAAGGGAAGACCTGTTAGTAATGAAATCCAAGTGCCCCCAGTTGGTAGATTTTAAGCTACACGGATGAGGAAGAATATTTACCGAGCTTCAAAATGCATACTGCGTGCCACTGAAACAAAACATGGATATAGTCAAAAGGGGTTTACTTCATAAAACATACCTAACCTGTAATTTTTAAAGAAAGACAGTTCTTCATGTGAGGGAAACACATTTTCCAGATACAGAGAATTAATAATCATTTTGACAAAATATTTTAAAATTAATATCAAACAATAATAATATGTAATTACCACATACTGCCTTGTCATAAAACTAACTGAGAACCAGATGGACCAATGCATGATAGAATTCTCAACATTTAACCTCTGACCACAGTCAAATTTAGCATCAGCAAATGTCCAAAAGCTCTTCTTAGTTCATGAATATGTGATGACCTCCACGAAATGAGCAGATTGTGTTTCCGTTTTTACCAGACAGATGTTAGTAATAGGTGATATACCAGTTACACAGAAGTATCTTGACCCTAAACGTATTCAAATGCCTTCATTTAGATTATGTCCTTACACATCAAACAACACTGAAGAGCAAAACCAGCCTGATATTGGCCATCAATAGTCCCAAGCATTGCCCTGCACTGCCTTTAGTGGCTTTGCCCAAGCCAGCACTGTGCTGCTTGGTTCTTCTGTCCCTCTGCCACCAGCCCTTTGTCCTTTCCTCTCTGCTTCGGCCCATGCCTGCATCACCCTCCTGGCTCCAGCTGGCTCAAAGGGAAAGAACTAGGGTCCCAATGCCCACCAAGCCCCACAGGAGTCTCCTTCTCCCCAGAAAAGTGATGGAGCAGCATGGGGCAGCCATGAACTGCAAAGGCCAGCAGGTCCTCACTCAGTGTGCAGCACAGCGGTGTGTGCTGAGAAACAAGATCCAACAGAGAGAGAGAGAGAGGTTGGTCCTGTCTGGACAGATTCTGATCCTCCAGTAAGATCAACTCATGTGGGGAGAAGGAGGAGTTTTAAGAAAGGAGGAAGAGACCTTCACATCCAACCACAGTCCCAAAAGTGTCACTCTTCTGTATTACAACACCTTTTATACTAAAACAACATTTTACAATGTTATAAAAAATCCAGTGCAATTGTCTACCACTGCCGGATCTCGAATACAGTATTCAGTTTTGGGCCCCTCACTACAAGGAAGACATTAAGGTGCTGGAGCAAGTCCAAAGAAGGGCAACAAAGCTGGTGAAGGGTCTGGAGCACAAGTCTAATGAGGAGCGGCTGAAGGAACTGGGGTTGTTTAGTCTGGAGAAAAGGAGGCTGAGGGAAGACAGCTTTCTACAACTACCTGAAAGGAGACTGTAGCGAGGTGGGTGTTAGTCTCTTCTCCCAAGTAACAAATGACAGGATGAAAGAAACAGCCTTAAGTTGAGCCAGGGGAAGTTTAGATTTGATATCAGGAAAAAATTCTTCACCAAAAGGGTTATCAAGCATTGGTACAGGCTGCCCAGGGAAGTGGTTGAGTCACCATCCCTGGAGGTATTTAAAAGACGAGTAGATGTCGTGCTTAGGGATATGGTTTAGTGGTGAACGTGGCAGTGATAGGTTAATGGTTGGATCTTAAAGGTCCTTTCCAACCAAAACGATTCTATGATGCTTACAGAACAAAGATTCAATACAATCAGCACAATACAGTTACCCATCAACTGGGGACCTAATGAGACCCAGATTCTCTCTTTTTGTGGAATAATGCTCTAGACAACATGCAGAAAACAGCATCAACTATTATGTAATAGGATGACCAGGAAGTTGGAAGTATTGCATGGCATCAGACTAACACTAAAGAGAAGGCAGCTTTCCCACTCTTCAAAATTCCTCAAAAGCAGAGAGCAAATTTTAGTCAGTTAAAGAAATTTAAAGAACAAGAAGAATTGCCTATAACACATTCAGTTGAACAAAACTCTATGAAGTTAAAAGACCCATGCTTTGAAAACATTCAGAGTTATACTGAGAGGCAAAGGAACCATTTCAGTACTTCTGTCTAAGCTTATGGACAGGAAAGTGCAGCAAAGGTGGGTATAAGCACAGGCAGACACACTGCCCCGGGACAGCATTAACTGTTTTAAGGACAAAGAAATCTCTTGAAAAGTATCCCTTTTCTGCAGCGACATCTCTCTGATGGTTAAAGCAAATAGGAAGTAACATCATAAAAATAAGAGAATAATAATCTATACTTCTAGGAAGTTTCTCCCTTAAACGACATGCCTTAGTCTAACTGCTCACGGCTAATTGTTTTGTCTTTTTAATAACCCCTGACTGGAAATCTTTGTAAGTATTTGCAGTAAGCAGATAAAGTATATGAAAACACTATGGTAAGAACACATACACGTGTATAAAAATATTATTAAAAATAAGTGAAGTTGAGACAATTTGGTTTTAGAAGTACATGACATGTCTCAAAAGTCAGAAACATAATTTAACCTACAGCCACAGATAATTTCATTACTTCTCACACTCAAGACAGGATGCTGTATTTAAAAAAGCTTAATTAAACCTGTACTATTTTTATTTTATTTTATTGATTTTGCACATCTTTGTTTATTGCTGGAGAGAACACTGAATCCCACCCTCCTCAGGACTTGCATGTCTTTGAATGTTAAACCTCTGTAGTTTCACTCCGTGCTAGAAATTATTTTCAGCTGGCCCAGAGGCACTGTCGAATGCTCTCCGCTGCCATGGGCAAGACCAATATTTGATAGCTAACTTAGGATTCCTGCTGCCTGAACTGGTAGAGAACAAGCATGTGGTAGAAGTGATGAGCTTGTTCTCCTGAGGGTAGGGTGCCAGCTGCACTATAAAAGAGAGATAGTGTGGAATTAATAGTGGCCTCACAGCCAGGCTGTATATTTTGCCTTTCAACAGAAAAATTCATGCCTTAATGGAAGCTAGAATGGAAGAACGAAGACTCAGAATGCAGAAAAGATGAGTGCTACCTGGCAAAATGAATTTAGTTCATTTCTGTGTACTTCATTCTCACTATTGCAGGATGCTTTTCAGATGCTTTAAAGGTCAGTTTGTGTCTAAATAAGCCTACAATCTAATGACAAACCACTACAGAACTGCTACAGAAAAGTAAAGAAGACAACAGAAGCAAATTTTATATATGGAAACTTTTGACTGATGCATGCAAGAAGGCAGAAGTGGGCTTATGCGAAGGATGCATAAGCAAATGCAGCAGAAGCTTTTTTGGTGAGTTCATGAGGTTCCCCCAAGGGTACAAAGCTGTGGAAAACAAAATGTAACTGTGACAGAAATTGTCTCCAAATACATGGACAAGTCTGGAAGTACTGGCAAAGCAGAATGAACACGCACGACATAAAACCTGATGACAGGAAAAAAATCCACAAATGACAAAGTTCAAAGATCAGTTTCCTCAGGTTTTGTATCTAACAAACTTAGTTTCTCAGAGAAAATCAATGTAACACTGATACTTCCTTCAGTTCCACAGACATTTTCCACCCCCTCACAATCTATTACTGGACTGCTCACCACTTTTGGAAAGTATCCATGTAAAGCTTTGCGAGCAGCTTAAATTTGAGGCCAGAGGCCTTGAGAAGAATTAAAATAGGAAGGGATATGAAAATGTAAGCAGACTAAAAGAAGCAATTCACTGACTACATTTTGCTTTAAGGTAGGAAACATCTGATTTGCAAAACAACACAAAAAAAGAAAGAATCAAATTGCAAAAGCTAGGGCAGAGGCAAGAAGGTCTGAATAAAATTTAACAGGAAGATAGAAGGAAAAAAAGAGTTCAGAATGATATTAAAAAAAAAAGAAGGTGCAAAAACTGGTTCTGGTCAGGACGTATGAAGCATGAGGAAAGTAAGAGCAAAAAATAACCCTGAGTCACTGAATCTGAGTGACAAGAAGGGTAATGTTCTTGTCATTTGTGACAGAGAAGGACAGAAGTGGATAGAGTTCTGCTTTGAAATGATAAGATAATTCAAAGACATCATGTTAGGGATCCAGCCTGAGACAGAGGATTAGATGGAAGGAGCAATAACATTGGTGGAAAGACAGATTTACAAGCCATCTGTATAGCCATAACAGTAAAAGCAATGCAAGTGGCTAACTCACCTGGAAACATAAAGACCATAAAATTTAAAAAAAAAAAAAAAGTCTTGAGGACACAGTCTTGGAAAATTCTAGGATTAAGTATGAAAGAGAGAAAGCAGATACACTGAAAAAGGCATTGAAGAAGTCATAGGTAAGAGAAGAACAAACAGAGGATTATCTCAAAGTGACCATGAAGATATTAAAATACAATTAAATCACACAAAACTAGTAACATGACACATCAGAGGCTAGAACTGCACTAAGAACTGAACATAAGCTGTTGAGACCACTAGCAGTTTTCCCTGACACAGTAAAGCAGTATCCACAAATGTAGATAAAGAAACATCAGACATCATCCAAATACAACTCCCTTGTGCACAAGGAGCTAAACCACTACCAGTAGATGAGTACCCTTAACACTGATGGTGGTGGTGATTCACCTCCAGGCTCAAATGCTGCACTGAACACCAGTATCAGCAGATGAACTGTAAGAATCAAAGATTACTTCCGCTCCTTCAGTTTTTATTTTCTGTTTTACGATTAAATTTGCATAGAGCATAATTCTGCATCTTGGAGTTTGGAGTTGTCCCACGTGCTATTCAACAGAATTATTGACACTAGATTCAATGCCATAACCAGAGGACAGTACAGGTAAAATTGCTGGTGATGACTCCTTAAGACATGACATTTTCCCAGAGCTGATTTCCTATCTCATCTGCCTTCTGGACAAAGTGATGGGAAAAGTTGGATTTTCTGCTACCCACAGAGTGGAGCTGGGCTCCTCAATGCCTAAGACCTTTCCAGACCAATTCAGAGAAATTAGTTTTAGCCTCATCTCATGAATCAAGTCCTCACACAAAGCGACTGATTCATCATATATTGAAATATGGAACTTACCCTAGCAGTTACTACCCTAGATAGCACTTGGTTTATTAAAGTGCTCAGTATATAAGGATTCACAGTAGATTGTTCAACTCTTGTCACTGAGTTTTGTACCACTGTGTTACTTCTTATGGAGGAACCAGCCCATCACAAGGCTGACAGCATTAAAAGGCTTAAGACTTACCATGCACAGAAGAGGCTGACCAGTGGACCTCCACTCAGGTGGTAAGAGCATTTCATGATTACTGGCAGAGAACCACAGGGCTGAAAGGGACCGCAGGAGTCACCTAGTTCACTTGTGCTATTCCACAAGGGGATCGACCGCCCATGCCAGGGAGTTATTAAAGGCTTATGGTTATGAAGAGCCCACAGTCTCACCAGAGCATCTATTCCAATGTTTTGCTAGTCTTAACCTATTTGCTGTAATTTAAACCCATTATTTCTTGTTATATCCACCTGGAGTAACTTTGCAGTAGCTTCCTAATGCATTTGAAGATTTATCTTGCCTACCTCATTCTTCTCTTCTTTCAAGCTATCAAATTTTCTAAACTTACTATAACTCTCATTGCTGTTCTAGACACTCTAGTTCGTTCACATCTTTTCTGAAGTGCCCAGAACCAAATACATTAATCCAGATGAAACCTGGACACCGCTGAAAGGTAGCTCAATACATCTTCTGTAACATACTTCATTTTCATTATCCAATGTTTGCAATCTTTACAACAGTATCACGTCAGTGTCTCATCTTTGGCTGGGATCACCTGCAATCCTAGCATCTTTTTTCTAAGGAACTGCTATCTAGATAATTATTCCCCAGTCTGTATTTATTCAGTGGATTAGTCTTGGGTGATGCTAAGCATGGCATTCTTTTGTTTCAGACCATATTTCCAATTTCTATCATAATTTTGAGTTATAATGCTGTCCTCCATTGTTGCTGTCCCCCATCAAGCTTGCTATCATTTACACATACACACATATTTACATACACACACAAAAAAATTTGAATACACACATATAGAAAAAGAAATAAGGGAGAAGCCAGTCTGCCATCCCCTACTACTTGACTTTACAAAAAACAAATCCAAAATAACAGAGACACTTTTGTGGTTCCGTAACTGATAGCAAGAAATAACCCTCCCACGCAATTATCAATGCCCAGAACTGGGTAAAGGTGTTCACTGAAGAGGTTCTTACTACATGTAAATACCTTCTCCAACTTCTCATGATCTTTAGGTTGCATCACTTATTCCTTACTAAAACAAACTTTAAGGAATATAGAAATCACACAAAAATCACAGTCCCCTTAAGTCTTTCTCTTGCATCCATGCAACTCCACAGTGAACAATGTGGGTACTTTGTAGACCTCCTCAGGACCGTCCTGGTGATGCTGAGACATGGGCATCATGTGTAGATATCACCTCCAGTGCTCAGACCCCCACCACACTCTCACTCAACAGCAGCCTCACAGGGCTCACATGGATCACAGGAGCACAGCTAACCCCTTCCTCAGTCTCCAGTGTCACAGACATGCTGCCTGTGCTGGGGATCCAACCCTGCCTAAAGATATCCCAGGACATGCTACACTTCTGCCAGAAACACTGCTGCCATACACAGTCTTCTTTCCCAAGGAGGAAGAGGACATCTCTTCCAGAAACAACCTTCTCCTCCAGGAACCGCTAAGACTCTGTCCCTTGTTCATATAAATGGGAAACAGACCATGCACCACTGCTTGTGCTCAGTGAAAGATACGATAAATCAATCCTGAACAAAAAGTGTTTGTTGTTGATATACACACAAAGCATTCCTGTGAAAGGGTTATTCTCTCACAGTACTAACTTGGAATGTGAAATACATTAGCAGGAAAGAGACTTAAATGGACAAGTAGGAGCTATTCCATGTCAAATGCCACACAAAACGCTTGTCCAGTTTGTAAAACAATTTTATATTTTATATGGGCTTCTCATTTCTGAGTGAGCACTTCTGTGACCACAACAAATTATGGAAGTAGAATTTGGAAAATTTTCCTGGACTACAACTCAGACCCAGTACACTCAGTCAGGAATATTCCATTTTTTTCCCCATTTTCATGCATGCATCCCTGTTTTACTCCTTTGCTTGAAGGCTGCAGTGAGGTAGCATTGGTTGGATGCTATCTTATGTCTGTCTTGTTGGTATGTTCAGAGAAGCCACTGATCATGACTAAATCAATTTTCTATTGGTTCCAACACGTTTTTTGTTATATTTACAGCATGCGGAAAGTATTAAAAATTGGAAGTTCTTCTCACTGAGCAGTATCTGATTCAGACTGATGTATTTCATAAAGATCATTTTTGGTATAATAACAAGTGGGATACTGGGTAGCCGAGGAACGAAAGACCTGCCAAGCCACACTAAGGACAGAAATGTTTTGCAACTGTTTTCAATTCTCCCCCCACTCTACAATATTTTTACCGAATAAACTGGATTCCAAACAAATTCTGCTCAGTCTTTCAGTACTAACTTGAAGTAAGGTCACTTAGTTTCACACGATGTGCTTAGTATAAACTTTTCAGAAAGTGCTTGGGAAGGGCTATTTTCAATATTCAAATTACTGTTTATGTATAGCTGTATCATCCACAACTTCAAGAAAATGTGACAGGACTTTCATTAATATAACAAGATGTGATTGTTGCTCTTAAATTTTGCTTAGATTTTAACTTTTCCAGTTTTAAAGACCATTATTAAAATGTATTTATTCTTCAGTTATTTTTAATCATAATACTCAATTGAAGTTTGGGTCAAAATAAATAACCTGGCCCAAGGGCCTAATTTGCAGTGAGGTCCTGTTTAAGAGTGTGCTGATAACCTCATGAAGAAATAATTAGAATATTTAAAGTGACAAATTAAAGACAATGCAATTAGCAATAAACCTCACGACTACTTAATATTTTCTAAGTGCTTTCGAAAAAGCAATGACAGGATTTTATGCTACAAGATAAAATTCTGTTCATGTGGAGAAGTGAATTACCTATGTTTACCATATTAAACAGGGCGCTAAACAGGGCGAGAAAAAATCAGGTGGAGTAAAAGGATATTAATAAAGTATCACTACAGAGTATTATCAAAGCAAAATATCCACCCTGTCACTTCGTTCTGTCATGGTGGTCTGCAAGTCCTGAACTTATGCCATCAATGCCCAGCCAAAACAGATGTCAATTTCCATCTTTAAAAGTAGTGTATGACCATTTGAACCAATTTAGATCGTAACATTTGATCAGAGGGACACATTTTAAAAACTACTTTTCATGCAGAATTCTGTGGAGTGATCTTTCTTCTGCAGAACAAAACAAAACTGCAAGGGACCCAAGAAAAGTCAGGCCTTTGCCCCAAAGACAAGCACGTACCAAAATTCTCTGGATTTTTTTTCTTCTCTCTCACATAATATCGTTCTTGGTTCATCACTGCTCTCAGAATCGCATAGAGCACAGTCCGAAAACAGTTCAGGGATTAACAATGGCAAACCACACATACACAAACATGTATACCTGCCTTTACATATATGAGACTCCATTGAAAGAAATCAAATCATCAATAAACCTAACATTTTTCAGTCATCCCTTGGTTTTCTTTCAATTTAGAATAGTTTCAGAATGGGAAATTAAATTCTCCAAGAGTCAGTGCTACAGTGCTGCTTGGAGAAAAAAAACTGTTGCACTTGAAATCTGTGAAAAAATCTCCTATCAACCTCCAGGTCTGGAAATAAGAATAAACTCATTAAATCCAAATAGACTACTGCTCAACTGAGAAACAACTCACTTCAGAAAAAGAAGCATCTGTTTGACTGGTTAGAGACAGGAATTCTTTTCTTTTTCTCATCAAATAATCAGTAATAACAAATATACTTGAATAAAGTAAGCACATGAAAATGCACAAAAAGATGTGCAGTAGCAAACCAACTAGCACTTTATGCAGTATCATTTCTACATGAGGTGTGAAAGAAAGTACAAGTTATATGCCTCTATGGAACACATACATAGAAGCTAGAGCAAAAAAGCCAAAACCTAAATCCAATTGTCCATTATAAATGCATGACATATTGAAACGACAAATTTATATAAAAAATGATCCTTCCTAAACATTTTACAATACCAAATATAGTGTCCAGTTTCGTATGTGGACTACAGGTTTTCTGACACATTTTGACACAGCAAGCAGCGTGCTTTGTACTCAAATGCAGATAATCCTAAAGGCAAGGGCACAAGCACAGAGTTTTCCCAACACGGAGCAGAACGGACTCCCATCCCTTTGCATAGCACAGATGCTCTTTCCATCCTCCCTGCTCCTCTCCCTCCATACCCAACCCCAGAGCAGAAAGGGAACATTTCCTCCTCTCTTCGTTGGCACGCAAAGGCCGATGTTGATACACATATGACAATTCAGTCCCTATTCTCATCTGCTATTGAAACTCATTCTCTTAACATCTAGACAGGTTTTTTTCATATGGGATGGAATACTGCAAAGGAAAACCATCTTGGTGAAAAAATCTGATGCACAGCATTAAAATAATACATGCTGGTTCTTTCAATGGTTTTCTCTTTTGTACCATGAAGTTTTTACGGTGATTTCCTTCTTTTAATCAGACTAAGAACATAAAATTAGCAGTGCTGACTATTGACTCTGTCGGACTGGTGGAACCAATGTTGCGAACAGATGAGGCACAGCCCACAGTAACGTAGCACAGGGGTGACGGCACCTCTGCTTGCTGAAACGCCCACTGCTGTTGAATGGCAAATTCTTCTCTCCTGCCTATACACACTCTTTTTCAAGTGTCTGAATGTTGGCAATACAGAATGTCTCAATCCGCCAGTTAGCACGTATCACCAGGCAGTACTGACTGCTTTTTAAGTCGTTTGCAATTGAAACTTTGCTTTTGCCTTTGCTTACCAGCCACAATGATTGCTTTCTGTTTTCCTAAAAACATTAGCAAAACCAGACTTACAGCAAAACAAAAGCATGCTTTGCTGCTTAGTAACCTGTTATGCGAAGTTTTAAACTCCCTCTCAAGTTATTTTGGAATGGCTGACCATTCTCCAGAGGAAAAATTCTGGCTAACAAGTCAGCAACAAACACTATATTCCTCTACACCAATTAAAATAAATTTTCTTTATTTTTAATTGAAAAAGCAGCAACAACCACAGCATCTGCCACATCTTTGTAGATTGTGTAGTGTTCTCACCAACTGGAAAAATTACTGTACCAGTCACAATATGGACAGGAAAAATGTCCAGAAGCAGATGAAGAGTTTCAAGAACTTTCATGGGCAGACCTTTAGCATCTTTAGAAAGAGACCTGGGGGTGCTGATCGACAGGCGGCTAAACATGAGCCAGCAGTGTGCCCAGGTGGCCAAGAAGGCTAATGGCATCCTGGCCTCTATTAGGAATAGTGTAGCCAGCCGGTCTAGGGAAGTGATCGTCCCTCTGTACTCGGCACTGGTGAGGCCGCATCTTGAGTACTGTGTCCAGTTCTGGGCCCCACACTTCAAGAAAGATGTTGAGGTGTTGGAGCGAGTCCAGAGGAGGGAGACCAAGCTGGTGAAGGGTCTGGAGGGTCTGACCTACGAGGAATGGCTGAGGGAGCTGGGGTTGTTTAGCCTGGAGAAGAGGAGGCTCAGAGGTGACCTTATTGCAGTCTAGAATTACCTGAAGGGAGGTTGTAGTGAAGTGGGAGTTGGCCTCTTCTCCCGGGCAACTAGCGATAGGACAAGAGGACATAGCCTCAAGCTTCACCAGGGGAGGTTCAGGTTGGACATTAGGAAGAATTTCTTTTCAGAAAGGGTTATTAGACATTGGAATGGGCTGCCCAGGGAGGTGGTGGAGTCACCATCTCTGGATGCGTTTAAGAAAAGACTGGATATGGCACTTAGTGCCATGATCTAGTTGACAGGGTGGTGTCAGGGCAATGGTTGGACTCGATGATCCCTGAGGTCTCTTCCAACCTGGTTGATTCTGTGATTCTGTGATTCTGTGATTCTGTGATCTCTGCTTCCTCATGATTTCATTTAATGTTTTAAAATCAGCTAGGATGACACAATCTCAGGTATAGCAATATTTTCATATCAGAAACAGTCATCCTTGGATCACTGCTTCTGCTAGTGGACTTGAGTCAAATGTTGTTTAGGTTGGATGAAAACTCTGTGTCCAAGGACACATTCACCACTGCCAAAGGGACACTCAATGTGGTTCTCTCCCACGGAGGCTGGAAGCAGAGCTCCATACTCACATGCTGCTGTACACAGACACTGCCCCACGCCAAGCCAATAGCTCTGGTAGTTCAGCAGTACTTTACAAACATCAGCAACACACTCCGCTGTCAGAACCTACACATAGCTCAGTACTTGGGTACAACATGCAGACACTGATGCCAGTCACAGGCAGCTAACCATCCCATGGCTCCTCATTCCCTGCCCTTTGCCTACAGCAGCGCTGTCAGTGCAGGAGTGCCGAAAGTTTAACTGAAGTCAAAGCATTTTAGTAAAATTTTAGTTTAAGTTTTCTTTTTTATTTGAAACTCCCAATTTTCTTTATTGAATGCTTCTTTTCCAACTGGCAGTAATTTATTAAAGATAGAGAGAACCGCCCAAATCCACTTGCATAGAAGTTTCTGTGATGCAGATCTGGTTTGTTGATTTCAGTGGCTTTTACAAGCTTCTGGTGAAATCCAAATTTCTTTTACACCAATATTTAAATTCCTTCCCATTTCCCAACTTGTCACAGATTTGCAGAGTGGCTCACTGAGTCCTGCTCTTGGGTGTACAAATTTAGGGCCCTGGGGAAATACGGAGCAGTAGTTAAACATTCTCTTTGGCAGACTTCTCCTGTTAAAGTCTTATGGCAACCCAAAAACTTCATTTAGAAACTTACATAATCCTGAGACTACCACCTCAATGTACAAATCTATACAACAACCTGCATAGGAGAATATTGCAAATATATACTTAAACTGCAAAATAATATATTCTGCAGTTTTTTGATTTTCCCAGATTCACATAATGTTCCTACATACAGGCTTCATTCTCCATTCATGTTACAGGTAATGCACAGTAAATTATAAATTAAACATTTAATACAAAAAAAAAAAGTTTGTACCAGATCTGGGGAAGAACATTATTATGTAAATCAAATGAAAAGTGTCCTTTTTAAAAAGGCAGAAGTCTTAAGTAACTACCAACTAACTACAGAGTAAATTAAATAACTTAATTACATATTTACAGGCTATTCTGAACAATCTCTACTTTAGTCTTTAAATGAATTTAAGTTAATGCTTATTTTCAGTTATTTAATCTTTTTTCCTCAAAAGTAAATAAATAAAGTCCATAAAAGACTACAGAGAGATCTGCTGTTTTCTAAATAATGCATTCAAAAAAAATTCGGATTCAAAGAAGAACTATAAAGCATGAGATGTAGCTTGTGGACTTCTACACATGAAAGGCATCTGTCAGGATGGAGAAAGAAAAAACCAAATCGAGCAGCATAGTACCATCAAATACTGAAATGATAATTGCTTTCAGTTTGAAACACAGGATGTGGTATCAGGGAAAAAAGACTCAGGTAACACGTTTCAATGCCCACTAAAAAGTAAATAGGGTTTTTCCTTTCAGTAAACAGACAAAATGTTTCATCTTTCCCTTAAACATACCTGAATACTTTCTGTGTTTATTTGTTTCTAATGCCACTGGTAACATTTGTATCAAGTTTTCCTTGTGTGACACATACTAAAGAAAAACTTGAAAAAAAAATTAAAATAACAAAAACAAAAAGAAAAAATGAAAGAACTCAATGTTAAGAAGCAGTAATGTTTAAGAGAGAATCAAAGGAGAGGAGAGCAGCTAAAAAGACTGAAAAAAAGATAAAGGGCAAAGGATTTAAAAATTAAACAGAAGGAAAAAGATTAAAGAAAATGGCAAAAGGCAATGCAAAAGGATTTAAGAAGCCAGTATAAAGAAAAGACATTCAGTTGTGAGAAAGGAATAGCAACTACTAGAGGAAAAATACTTGAATATAATGAATCAAAAAATGGAACGAAAAAGTCAGAAATTAATGAAACATCAGAAAGTTAGAAAACTTTCTTTTCCTCCATGAAATACAGGAAATAAACACACAAGATCCAGTGAAATTTTAAACGCCTGTTTCTGTTATATACATCATCATTCAACAATTTTCCGGTTTTAGTCATTTCAATGATACGAAAATAAAATACAAAGCAATGCAATGCCAATTATTTCCTGTGCAGCTTCTTATATGTAGCATGTGCAAAGCTGAGAATAAAACGTGTCCCTATCTAAAATATCAAATCCCTTTACTTTTATTAATTCTAATATTAAAATTCAAGGAATTTGTCTGTGTACTTTATACAGGATTTCAACTTCATTATAAAGATCATTACCATTAAGACTTCCTAAAGAGTTACTAAAGCTTACAGCTGCTTATTTTACAGTCAGAAGTACTGTATGCCAAGCAGTTAAAAGACAAAACTACAGCAACCAACAGACAGACTGGACTCTGTAAAAGTTATAATTAAATTACTACTCATACTATCACCCCCTTAAGAACTTCTAACAAATGTGCTCTTGCTATAGTGGAAATACTTTTTTTCCCAGCAAAGACAGACAGGATAGAGAAAACCTGGAAGGAAGGTAACACACTCATAAGACAGGAAGCACAAAGACAGTTCAGTGGTGGTGTTCTCTTTGAACGTTATGCATTATATACATTGTGATTTTTTTAAATTTATATTATATAACTTAGGGGATTGTTAGCTGTTCATTTCAATATTTCCGCCACGTACCCCAATTTTCTCTCCAAGCCAGTAACATCTGAACGCCAGTGAGTTTCATCACATACACAGCCTGCATTTAAAGGTACTGACTTTTTTCCATCTCTCTTTTTTAAAATTTCATTGACTATGTCTCTGCTCCCTGGTTTTATTAGAAAAAAATTAAACAGATTTTCAAATTTTACCTCTCTATGCTACTCATTATTTTATATACCACTTACCACATCACCTCTTTTTTCTCCACTCTCAATACTTATCTTTTTAATTTCTATTCACATGAAATCATATCCATGCCTCCTCCAATCATTTTCAGTGGCTTTTTCTGGACCTCTTCTGTTCCTGCAGTATTTTTCTGAGATGAAGTAACCAGACTACACAGACCACTCAAACTGAAGGCATAACATCGCTTTATTTAAATGCATTCTAATGTCTGTGGGAATATTCTCCAGACCACTCACAATACCACGTTTTTTTTTCTTTTTTGGACATGCCAATATCTATTGAACAAACGTTTTCTGTGAACAGAACAAAATAACACCTATGTGTCATTACTTGGCATAAAAATTTAAAATATGTAATGAGAAGTAGTTCAAGTTCCCTCTCAGCACACGCTGTCATTTTGCACCACTCCTAGTTAATTGTCCACTGTGCTGAAAACTGATAATTAATGCAACTTTATGCATTCCATAGCACTCTGCAAACCAGGCAGGTAACATAACCTCTTCTCCTAATTATAAAATTTCCTTTTCAAATCTGAAGGATGTAAGATCAAGCAGTTGTCCTTATTTTACTGAAATGTCATGTAGTCTAAAAGACTGGAGAAGCACAATAAACATTTACAGTTAATACACTGGATTTCCTCATGTTTTTCAAGCTTTTTAATTTGTAAGAATTAACCACACTTTAAATACATTTTCTACTAAAACAAGGCTTGAATTTGTTTATTCAATGCAGTAATTTCCACTGTTTTCCTCATTTCTCTATCTCATTATTTAAGTACTTATTTTGAAGTAGCACACATTGCCTTGGTCAGTTTTGTCCACTGTTACAAAAATGAGGACAAAGAAACTAATCCACATTACTGATTTAAAAAAAAACAAAAACAAACACCACCAACCGCAACAAAAAAACTTCAAACTGAAAACCACACCTATTAACATCTGTGCTACCAGAGATTCCTCTGAATGTTTTTTGTTCCAGAACTTAAATCCCCATCCACTTTCCCCTTAGATAGAAGACTTGCAAAGCAGGACATCTAGACAGGTAACAGTGCATCCTTCCGTTTGATAGATAACTTTTCCATAAGCAGTAACGCTGAGTTTAAAACTTTAGCCCTAATAGAAGGAAGCGCTATAAAATGTGAAACTGAATCTCATGAACCCATCAGAAACCAGTGATGTCCCACGCAGTGCAATCAACAGTTCTGCATAGAACATTGTTTGTAGACATACAGTTGATCACGTAGTAACTCTGTGTTGCAATGTGCTGGGAGATTTTTTTGCAAGCCTAATTCAGGTGACTGGGAAGATCAATTCAGCTATGGCACACGAATGACTTCATCAGCTACACAGAATTCTTCATTCTTCTCATAGCTAATCTCACACATTCTTTTACTTGGTCCCCAAGATAATACAAAGCCCAGGAAGAGACGTGCTTACAGTAAAACAATATGTGATGTGTATTCCCAATAGGATTCTTTCTGAAGAAGTGACTCTTAATTTTAAGATCAGTGTAACTTCTATAGAATATACTTAGGGTGGATTGCCCTGGATCAGGGAGCCAGCACTCAAGGTCAGTGCAATAAGCAAAAAGTTTGGCAGGAACTTATTTCAGCCTGCTTTTGTCAATTAATACAGCAAACAAACTAAATAAAGCACTGATACACATACTAAAATATTCACTGGATTACACCTAGTAGGACTGTGCACTCTTAAAACTGATACAGGACTGGGAATTCATTTTTCATATACATTTGGCTAGCGTACTGGTATAAGCATGTTGTATCTTACCAAATATCTTTCCAGTTACGGCTATACATCATTCTGTTTTTAAATTTCTAAAGTTTGCTCGATGTATGTATTTTCTATATATATGTATGAATCCAAAATGATCTTGTACTAGCGTGCAAGATGTTGCAATAACACAAATGCCACCAGACTGTCACTTTCAGGAACAAATAAGTCACAGAGAAGTTTGCTTCTCACATTTTTGCAGTTCTTCTCATAACGATGGACAATTTAAACAGACAGCATTTACTGAAGGATGTTACAGAAATCCTTAAATTAAAACTTTTTACGTTAATTAAAAGTCATGGAAGATGCATCAGAGAGACGCAAAACACACTAAAATGCTGGAAAATGCTCTGGAACAGTGTAAAATTTCAAAAACAAAACAGGGCAACATTTAGAGAAAGTACCTAAGATGAGTACGAATAGAAGCATGTCGTCCAGAGTCTTATTTTTGAAGTACCCTAAGTGCAGCTGAGGGAAAGGAAAGCAGCAAAAGATCTGTGATGATAGCTTTGTAAGAAGAAAACTCAGAGTAGTTGTACCCTAAGTAATGATGAGTTCAGAGGTAAAGGGAAGAAGAGAAACAAGAGAGCAACTGCAGCAGCAGGTACAGCCCAGGACAGCTTCTGTGAATGCAGGCTGTGCATGAAAGGGACTGGGGCAGAATGAGATGTTGAGGGAAGATGTAAGAAAGTGGAAACATGAGACCAGAAAGCAAGCAAATATGCATATTGGGACAGCTGCTGGGTTCAAAGATAATGGCACAAAATCCACGTGAGTGGCAACGGGACTATCTTTAGCAAGCCCAGACAGACAGCAATGCTTTTTTTTTTCACATTCTACATTTCTAAGGTTTTCTCTATCTAAGGTACAGAAAGCAAAACAAATTTATTTTCTAAATGGAAAGCTTGCATCCTACAGAAGCTAATGCAAATTGCCAGAAGCAAGCCGGACAAATGAGAAACTCCAGCCCATGGAAAGGAAGAGCGGAGTAATGCTCGAGTTTCCAGTTAGGAGCCAGATAAAAGTAGGAGAAGGATGAAAGAGAAGAGAACTTAGAACAGCGTGTTTCTCAGGTACTGCAAACAAGAAATGAGGAGGAGACAAGAAGCAGCAAGCAGTGAGGAGGTGGACAGCAACATAGAAATGGCTATGGAAAACAAACTGCGGTTAAGAAAATTATTTGAAGATATGACATATAATACAGATTATTACTTTATTTATCTATTTGTTTATCCCAGGAGAAAAGCACAGCATTAGACAGGCCAGTAAAAGGAACTGGTATTTGCATAAGAAAAAGCAATTGGTGCTTGTACAAAGGCTGCCTTATTGTCCTACCTTCTTATCCCAAGTTCCAGTAATATTTACATTACATGACCTCAAACAGCTATACAAGGTAAAATCCTGCTCATCGCATTCATGCAAGAAGCCCTGCTCAGATTCTGGTTTCATGAAACGTCCTACCTGACTGAGCAGAACTGGATTGTATACGCCTGTGGCAGCAACGCTTCCCCACTTCAAAACGCGCTTCGTTAAGGGCTTCCCACTTGTCTTTTCCCAAAGAGAAACTAATAAGTTTGATTTCAGAAGATGGAATATTGATAGACTCCTTTCTTTTTGAAATCATTCTTATTTTATTGGTTTTGATACATCTCTTGATACTGAGAGATACTCATGTGAGCACACTGTTGAAGAAGAAAGTATTACTTAAAACAGCTATATTAGCAAAGACTAAGGGTTTTCTTAGCAATGAAATACAAACCACTTCCCTATTTAGAGATGACCAAATGCTTCACTTTTCTTCTGTAAATACAATGACTACTTTTGACTGTGTAAAATTCCTCTCACTTTGAAGAACATTATAAATTCATTCTTACTCTAGTGATTTCAGCTCACTTCTTGATTTCACAAAACCAGGTACTTTTGCTTCTGCAGAACTGAGGACAGACTATTGGGATCCATATAGTAATTTCCATGTGGTGACAGTGCCCTACAGTTCTCTTAAGATCTCAGCTGGCTGGAATCAGGGCTTCTACTCTGGGCAGTTGTTATTCTAGGAGCTGGACCTTTTGTATCCAACCACACTTCACGAGGCAGATGGAGGCTACATCCCAGGGTGTAACAGTTTGAGCACCTACCTCAAAGTTGCAGTAGTCACCTCTGTTTATGAATCCTACTATCACTACAGTGATGTTAAGATGATCAAGTCCCTTCTGCCTTTCTGTTATTTCAACTTCATTACAAGACTATTCTTCATTCTTTAAACTGAGTAAGAGCTATGCTTGGCATTAAAACAAAATCACCTTTATCAATAAAATAAGACGCAATCTCACATAATCCAAAAAATGTTACTGTCATATTGTAGGAAAGAATCAAAAGTTTCCAGCATATTATTTTTACCCCTAACTTGCTTCACTGATTTTCACTAAGATCTATTATTACATAAGAAAACATCATATATTATTCATGTAAGAAAATAACTAAAACAACAACTGTAATACTTCCCTCCAAAGAGAGGGGACAGCATATACAGAAATGTCATAACAAGTACTTTAATTTTATGCAGTGATCTAATTTACAGTTACTTAACTGATTTATAGTCTCAACTGTTTTTATTTCTTAATTCTCTTCTTTCTTTTCTACACATATTTGTACCACTTCTTAGTAAGAGATTACATGAAACCATTCTGGCAAATATTGCCTATGACAGCTATCATGACACAATACCATGCAAGTGAGAGCAGTAAATACAAGCTATACCTTCCTTTCTTAGAGCTAAAGTGAGTTATTTTAAGTTTTATGTAATCATTAAAAAACTAATTAAAGTGGCACTGGTTAAGTGACCTTGGAGAGCTATGAAGTTGCAGCTGAGGCATGCTGGTGGGAGGGCACTGAGCCTGAGGAGGTCCACCTCACCACTACTCGCATCAGGTCATGGCATGTGTTCAGCCCAAGGCACTGCACTTTGTAGGCAGAGGTGAGAGGGATTTCAGCAATACAAACCAAGCAGCTAGCACAAACAATGGAGAAAAAAGTATCTATGCTTCAGAGTGAGGCCTCTCAGCTTCCAATTTTTTGTGTCTGTTTATGACTGAAAATGGAAAGACTCTGGAGTTCTGGAGCTGTGCAACAACCCACAGCCAGACAAATAAAGATAATCACCTAGCAATAGAAAAAAAAAGATTTTCTCTCTGAGAAATACCATGGAATATTTCACCAAAAATCCTATTAGGGTACATAGCATAAAAATATTCACATCACCTCCCGTTAAATAAGAAGAAGCTTTAGACAGACACACAGTGACAGACAACACATTTATGGAGAGTGACAGAGCTGCCAGTGTGATATAGGAGCTGGCGAGTTTTCCAGGCTTGGCACACCAGATCAGAGGGTTTACCTTTTTGACCGGGGCTCTCCTACAGCAAAGCAACACAGAGTATCTTGTACAATTCAGCTAATGCAATAAGCTGACAAATAACTACAGGATCCCAACATGTAAAGGGATTTCCCTTTGCTGTTATCTACTTTCACCATTCTTACGTGTTTGAACAATGCCATTCCTTATTTTTTGTTATCTTGCTTTTCCTATTAATCTCTACATTATTAAGTATCAAAAAGAAAGAACAAGAAGCAATGAAATTTGACATAAAATCTTTTAACTGACATTAAGGTGCGCCACATTTGTATACAGCTTATTTCCAAATAACTTTTCATACAGGTGAAACTTAAAAAAAGAGAGCTGAGAGTATACAATCAAATGGTCTGGGCATTACTCTGATGTTTTTTTCCCTTGAAAATTCAAATGATCCCTGCAGGCAACCGACAACTGCTAGATCTGTGGAATGTGCTCTTTGAACTGTACAAAAGCCTTCAGCCTTTCATGCATTGCTGCAAACAAAAACTGCCAAGTGTAATTATTTCTCAAATTTAATGTTATGGAAGCATTGCATCATTTTTTTCACAGCTCTGAGAACAGCTGTAGAAAAATAAATTTACAGGAGGATTTCCCCACAGAAGTTACACACTGAATTTATCACCTTTTATAAACAACTGATACAAATGAACACCAGTCAAATCTCATAGAGAGACACTCTTTCTTTGGTGCTCTTGCAATTATATTTCTACGGAAAGAATCAAAGAAGTAAGTGGAAGGAGTCCTCCCAACAATGGTTTTTCATCTTTCAGCCTTTTTAAAAGAAAAATAATAAAACCACAACTTCTATCAGAAGAACGAAACAGCACTGAGAGAACAACAGAAGCTTGAAAATTCATAGTTCACTTCCCACTTTCTTTCTTAACCTACACTGCTGTAGCTAGCATTCCCACAAACATCCACATTCTAAAAGGTAACTTGGTAGATGTATTACAAAATACAGGCACAGCAGTCAGGATGATCTGGTATGCATCTGTAGTTCTAATGGGAACTGCCTTAGTTTTAAACACAGATGTATTCTACTTGCTGAACTGAAAGCATTCAAACTTTACTCACTGAATACAGACATAGTCAGTAATATGACTTTTATTACTGACTTCAGCTATATCTGAGATTTTTAAGCTAACGATGACATTGAGGTGAAACCAATTGCCCTTAAATGAAAGTCTCCACATTTGAAATGTATGTTACCCAACCATGAAGACACCCAAATTCAAAACAGTCATTTTTGTCTGGACTGCAGAAGTGGTGCCTTGCTTTAGAGAGCAAGCTATTTAGTTCCAGTGTAAACTTCATTACAATTCAGACATGAGGTGGAGCACTATCTACAGGCCAACTAATTCCCAAAGCAACCTAAGCTCCTAGGTCTTGTCCAGGATCCCTTGCCCACACCCACACATTAAGCTAGCCACAATATCCTGCTTCAAAACAGGAGAAGGGACCTGCAAACAGCCCTGTCCAGGGAGACCAAGCTCTGCATTTGGGACTCTCCTCCTCAGCCTGAGCACATTCTGTCATAGCCCACGAAAGCCTCTGAAGATCCAAGCTGTGAAATAGTCCAGATGCACGTACCCTTCCAAATGCAATCCTTAACTGATACCAAATGAAGGTGAGCCACTGCATGGCAAAAAGAAAAAAAACAACAACAAATGAAATACGGGATCCAGAAGGAGATCAAAGGAAAAGGAGCCTGACTCTTCAGCTTCATCATGTGCACAGGATGGATCAGATGAAGGCATTTAATATGCTTACAGTTCCTTCAGCTTCAGTGAGGGCCAAAAATTAGAATAAAACCCTGTGTCTAGCATCTCCACTTCGTTGCTGCATCTATAGGGAATCCTCCTGAGTCAGCAGAAGTGATTAAATTTTTGTCAAGTACATGAGGAGGATAAATACCTGAATCACCCTGCTTGTGCCACATCTTTACTTTAGCCATAGTTAAGTTACACAGGCAAAAAGACACTCTGAATCATGTCGTCTGGCACAAAGAAGAACAGAATCTGGACCAGAATAAGGCAAAGTACCTCCACGCTGCTAAGGGGGTATGCAAAGCAAAGGAAATTAAAGCCAGTGCCCAAAGAGATGTTCCTACAAGAGAGCTGGGGAACAAAGCCATTTAATTCATGCATCAAGAAAAAAGTAAAAAGGATATGCTGCAACAGCACCAAGGAAGATCAAATTCTTATGCTTTTCAAATATATTTTGTGCCACTGCTCCAAGTGAAGCAGCGCACAGCATCATGTTGTACAGCTACTTTGGCTTTTTAGTAGCATCATATTGACATATTTCAGGCAAACATCTGCATTCAGAATGACAAGAGGACTGTTGTTGGGGCTGTTCAGCCTGGAGAAGAGAAGGCTCCGGGGAGACCTTATAGCAGCCTTCCAGTACCTGAACGGGGCCTACAGGAAAGCTGGAGAGGGACTTTTTACAAGGGCATGTAGTGATAGAGCAAGGGGTAATGGTTTTAAACTGAAAGAGGCTAGATTTAGATTAGATATTAGGAAGAAATTCTTTACTATGAGGGTGGTGTGACACTGGAACAGGCTGCCCAGAGAAGTTGTGGATGCCACCTTCCTGGCAGTGTTCAAGGCCAGGCTGGATGGGGCTTTGAGCAACCTGGTCTAGAGGAAAGGTGTCCCTGCCTGTGGCAGGGGGGGTTGGAACTAGATGATCTTTAAGGTCCCTTCCAACCCAAACCATTCTATGAATCTATGATTCTATGATTGTCTTGCACACAGGCAAGATGCGATCAAGGCAGGGGACACTGACAGGCAGCAGGTCCCCTCTCACCAGCAGCAGGTCCCCTCTCACTGAGCTCCTGCAGGTGACAAGACACACTCACTTTTCAGCTGCAGCAAGATACAGCTCCTCAGCAGCAACTTGCAGCAGTGCAAGAAACGTGCTGTAAGCCACTGATTCACCAAGGAGGTTGGTCAGTGGTGCACTGTGTCACATGCTATCACTGAGTTTCTAGAGACGCTACAAAAGGAGTGCCCAAAACTGTGACACTTGACTTTCATTTGAGAATTAGAAAAGACAAAGCGTACTGCTTCAGTACAGGCAACATCCCACTGAACATCTTGCCATCCCCTGGATGCTATTCACTTGTTTGCATCAAACACGGACATGTCTGCTATTTTAAAAATAGAATACATCTTTTTCTTTTTTTTTTTTTTTTAACTGTCTTTGTGGTAAGTGAATGTTGGTCAAGTTTCAGTGTTAACATGGCTTATACAAACACCAAAGACAGACCACAGAACTGCCAGTGATGAACATAATGACATTAAGAAGGATGTGGTCTCCAAGTTCATGGTAAATGCAAGCCAATGCAAGCAAAACTTGTAATGGAGAAACTGCAATTAATTTTGAACTAAAGAGTGCAGTGACACTGCTTCTTCTTGTTGATCATTTCAGCAGGACAGCAAAACGCAAAATAGTAAGTAGGTTCATGGGTTTTTAAAAGCATTCCATGTAAAAAGCAACAAAATGTAAAGTACACTCATAACACCATGAGTGAGAAGACTGCACTCTGGGAGGCACAAGAGCTATGCAGTTGCTGCTGCAAAAGAGACACAGTTGTTCATTTTAAAAAGTTACAAAACAAGCTGAAAAACAGAAAAGTCTGGCATCAAAGCAGATGCTTACAAACACTACAAAATAAACAAAAGCATACTCTATTTTTTTATCAGTTTCTAACAGCTGTAAAAAAAATAAAAATTAAAAAAATCATTAATTTACCTTTGATATTGTTAAGCTTTTTTCAAGTAAATGAAGTAGAACACCTCTTAGTCTTACTACTCTTTTACCAATGAGGCAAGCAAAAGTCAGGATTTAAAAGAGGAAAATCAATAGAAATATTTTTTTTAAATAATCTTAAAATAGGCATGACAAATTCAGTTGTTCTGAAGAAAAGCACTTTACTAGTGCTTTGCATAAGAGTAGTGATGCCTCATTTTCAAGATGTAACAAGCTTGTTTCTAGATTTCTTAAACATATCATTGCTGAGGCCACTCTAGATACCCAGATGCCACAAAGGTAGAAAGAGTTTACACCTAAAGATGCTTCCATATATTGTTTATGTGGGAAGTGTAAGAAAGGCATGTGGAAAGCAAGCATGGGATAATCTGCTCCTCAGGAAGGTTTCCCCAAACTTATTAGAAATTTGCCTAATACCAGTCATTCCTCTCTTGAAAGAAAAATTTCAAACCTGTGGATCCATACAGAAGCATTAGTGCAATGCTGTCTGTCTTTTGCACTTCCTAAAACATGACTGATTAGAAGAAATTTGACAAAAAAATCTGCTCTTGGGTAGAGGGTTTGAATGCCAAACTTTAGCCTAAGGCACATTTCAAAGTCCAAATGTTAATTCATGAGGGGGGAAAAAAAGGTTTATGATGGTTTCTCAATTAGAACATTTGTGCTGCAAGTGTCTGTAATCTCCTAACAAGAATATTTTCTTCCCTCAAATTCCAGGATTCCTGTCAGTAAATATAAATAACCCCATGGGTAGCCCACAGCATTGGTACTGCACTGGCTAAAGGCTAGTAGACATAGTTCTGGTTGAAGTGAGTTAACATTTTAATACTGTAAAAGACAATAACCAGAAAGAGAGAACTCCCAACTTCTACGATGAGCTATGATAAAAGAATTCACTAATGGTTTCCGCATTGCAGATAGCATGTCTTGTATCATCTTTCTGAATTTTTCTTTAAGAAACAAGTCAACAAAGCCCACTAGAAGCTGGCCAAATGAGCAACATATCTCAGCCAGAGGGCAGTTAACTATAAAATCGAAGAATAAATGAACCACCAAGACTAACAGTTTCTGGAAGGGGCCCTCCACCTAAAATAAGAAAATGGTTAGAAAATGCCTTTAGAAATCAGATCCCCCATAATGAACCATAGTTAGTTCAAAAGGAAATCTCCCCTCCTCTGCTCGTTTTTTATCTTATCCTACAAGTCCCTCCCAGTCCAAGTGTATTTCTCTTCTGTGGGCTGTCAAGGTTGACAAGAAGAGGGCCATGTGTTTTGCAGAAGAACAGCCAAAGTTGAAAAGATTCACGGATTAAAGAGAATTTAAGGTCAGAAAGGACCATTATATCATGAAGTCTCTGACTTCCTACAACATCACAGAATACAGAATTTCAGGCAGTTACCTTACTATTGAGCCCAAACACTTATAGCTGATTAAAGAATAAATTCTGTTTTAGCTAAAAGAATTGTTTCATGTCATGCTTTTTCTGTACTAAATTAAAGAGCTCTTTAGAGCACCAGCTATTTTCTCCTTGTGAAGGTATGCTGTAATTAAGTCACTTCTCAAACATCTTTTTGATAAGGTAAACAGACTGATCTCCTTAAATATTTCACTGTAAGGCAATTTTCAAGCTCTTAAATCACTTTTATAATTATTTCTGGCACCATCTCTAATTTTCCAAAAGGTTTTTTTTGTTTTAGATGTGGCCGCAAGAACCATAAGCTGAAATCCAGTCTGTTTACCAATGTAGTATAAAAAGATAAATTCACATCTTTGCTGACATTTGGTTGCCTGTACATCCAGCACAGTTCTTTCTTTGTGGCACAGCATACTGTGTTTTCCATCCTCAGAAAAAAAAGATCGTACAAATGAGGGCTTTTTGTGACCAAGCAGTGTGCAAGCAAATATCAGCAGAACTTGGCAATAACAATGAACCTTACCTATCTGGTCATCTTTTTAGAAAGAAGACATCAGGACACAAGCTATCCAGAAATGTGCTGGCAACCATTCTTCAGTACAAAAACTAAGGAAAACACTCAAAAGCAAAAAACATTTTGGATTCTACTTCAATCTTCGACTCACTGGAAACATGAAAATTGAGGGCAGCTTGGTTGAAAGAAACCATAACATGAGGGAATTTCCATTTCTAAGGAAGGGAAGGAGAGAGGAGAATAGGAGAATAAAGACAATGGAGATTACAGCAGAGGACTTGGATAAATGAATTGGTGGCCAAGATCCTGTGGAAGGTAACTCAAAAGGAAGACAAAAGAGTACAAGAGAGCTGGCAGTCCCATAGAGGAATAACATTGAAGGCATAAGAGCAAACTAAGTCAATGTTGAAAAAGGCTAAATCACAAACTCTTCAAGGACCTGCAACTTAAGGAGAGTACAGATACATGAACACAAGTATGCAAGAGAGAAAAACATGACAATACAGGGACAAAGTCAGAAGGGCAAAAACAGAAAGTGAAATGTAACTTACAAAAAAATTGAATTAGTAGCAAGAAAGCAATTTTTTTTACATTCCTTAATAGTAACAGAATTCCAGAAAGAGTTGATCAGGCTATTTCCAGAATACACAAAGATAAATACATTTTGCTTAGTCTTTGATATAAAGACAAGTACAATCTGATAGCTAAAACTAGTGACAAAAGGGATAAAGAGTAGAAAAGGGAAAAGAGATGAAGAGACACTTCAATAAGTTAGATTCGGTCTGATCAGCTGAGCTTAATCAAGCTCATACCTAGGATAGGTAAGAACATGATGTTGGCTTGTGCTGTGAAGCCAGTTGAAGAATGACAAACTTCAATGTCTCCAATGCCTGACTGCACTGAAATTTTGCTAACCTGTCGTTTACGGCTATTTAAAACCAAATCAGTGAAAATATAAGAGTTTAAAATAATATTTATTTTTGAAATTTATTTTTAACTCAAATCAATCCAGCAACTAAGGTTTCTACTTCTTATTCCCACAAACAGCTGCACTGCCTCAATAGGTAGGACAGTTAACTGTAGTGCAAGGGACTCTAAGAGAGCTAATTGACACTCTCTCACAGCCATTAGCAATTTTTCAGAACTTTTAGAGAATGGATGAAGTTCCAGAACAATGAGAAGGGAAAAATCCAGTGCCTGTCTTAAAAAGGTGAAAAAAGAGGAGGTAAGGAATGACAGACTTGTCTAATGAGTTTCAGATCCTGAAATATTCTTGAGAAAAACAAGACCAAGAAGATTTTTTTTTTAACAACAAGAAAATAAATACCTGCCAGTATAGTTTTGTCATGAACAAAATCTGACAAGCCAATTAAATTTCTCCTCCAATAGAATAACAGTTTGTGAATGGGAAAGAAGCAGTGGATGACATACAAAAAGAAGTGGATGACTCATAAGAAGAAGCTAAGGAAACAAAGATTAAACTATTTTAAGGCAAACACAAAATGTGTTCAAAAATTTGATGTAGATACTAGTAATAAAAGAAGGATATTATGAATGGGGGTCAACAGGGGTCCATCCTGGTCTGGTGCACTGGGTGTTTTCTTTCTTAAGTTGAACAGTGAAATGGTCATCCATATAGAAACTGTACCTTTAAAACACCTTTAAAATAGATGATGCTAACTTTGAGAGAGAAAGACAGGAAAACACTGGTCCTTCCTCAAGGGGTTTACCAGAAGTAATAGGAAATTACATTGAATTAAAGATGTACACACATAAAAATGTATTTGAATAATTTTGAAGAGTTATTAAGAACCATGAGTCAGTTCTGAAGCAGCTGAACTCACAATTACACCAAACCCAGTTTAAAACACATAATCATTTGATTGTATGGCATCAACACATCAGTGCACTGCACTTAGACGAATGTTTTGAAGTATATCCCATTTTCTTCTTAATTGTCTTTCTCCACCAGATTTTTCTCTACTCTGCATTAAGTGACACATAACAGAGGGCCACAGACATAGCCTGGAGATGTTAGATACTTAGTTCTGACCATCCCACCCTTTGAATGCGTTGCACTACCAATTGTTGGTGATTCTTAGTCACAACTGCTGGGACAGAGTCAGCCAGCACTATCACCAGTATTAGAATACTAATGGCCTAACCGACAGCATATTTCAGCTTACTGGGATATTATCAGTGAACTTCCTGGGAGCATGTGGCCATGTGTAAGACAGCTCGCTCATCCCACCTGTGTAGCTGAATACAGGCTGTACATGGCCTACCCAGTCACGAAGGCTTCAGTTTACCCTCACCCTCAGCTCCTGTTCCTGCAGGCGCCACTCTTCTACCTCAAAAGGCACGCTGATATTTTGCCCAGGCAGCACAATCAGGAAGGAGCTGCTATCAAGGGGTACATCAAATCATGCACCTCATGTTGCGCAGACAACATTTCAGCAGGTGTGCCCCCATGGAAGAGCAAGGTCGCTCTGCTGATGTTCTCCCTGCCAGAACACAGTATCCATGCCATAGTGCCTTCCCAGGGATAATTTAATGTCTTCCCCATGGGACCACCGGACACTGCCCAGATGGCTGTCAGGAGTGCTGCACAAGAGCAGCCCGCAACAGGAGATACAGCTGCCATAACTGTGCTCTATTAACCGAGCAACACGAATGCTGTGCTAGAGGCCCACGAGAAAAACATGAGTTAGGACTGATGGACTGATGCCCATTTATTTGAGGCAGCACAGAATACGTTGAATGAATAGTGGCAATTTGCTTGTTATTCACTGAGAAGTATATGTGTTTGGTTAATAAAATAACAAATAGAAAATATACTTTTAGGAATATACCTACAATTACGGAAGTATAGAAACTTTGGAAAAATATGTTAATACACTTTAGTGAAGAATTCAAGCAAGGCATCTCAGAAGACAAGGATAAATACACAAATTCATTTAATTTAGAAAAGATAAGCTTTTGAGACCTGGAAATGTAATATTCATTATTCCTTATTATTGGAGGCAAAATATCAGCAAAACTACAAAACGTAACTAAACGGCTTCCTATTTTCTTCCATATTGAATTAAAGTTATCTTGACCTTCTACAATGAAATTGTTTCCCTGCATTTCCATGATCTGATTCTAACCTGATCATCTATTTGATCTTCCATATCAGATCGTACAGAACATGCAGAAGAGAAGAAATATTTCCCAATGCATTGGCTGTCAAGGTATTAAAAAATACTGCTTCTGGATTTCGTACCCAGCAATTTCCTAGACACCCTCCATTGTTCTGTCCATCTTTGACACATATGTAGTGTGGTCAAGTTAATGCTGTTATTGAAACCTAGAATTTTGCATTTCTCAAATGCAGCCCAAACATTGCATCTATAGGTTTTTTTGCACTTAATTTCCTAGGTTTCTTTTAGGGCAAAAAAAGGAAAAAGTCCTTAAGGCAATATAAGCACTTAATCCAACTCAAATACTAAAGAGGACATAACCTTTTAAATCATCTTAAATATTTACGATGCCATAAGCTCTTAAACTTCCTGGAATACTTAGCCTTCCTTAAAACCTCATACTACTCAAAGTCCCTAGAGCAACATAAGCACCTGAACTGCTTCAAATCCTTCCAAAGGACACAACCTTTAAACCAACATTCAGGGTCTAATTTTTAGAAATATTTTTGTTTCTTCAGGCACAATTCTGCCTGGTTTTGTCCACAAATCAGGTAGCTGTTTAAGTACTATTTACATGCTTCCCTTGGCAGAATACTTTCATCTGATGGAAGACATACGTGTGGAAAAGACCTAAAGCATCCTGCCATGCTGGGAAAGTCAACGCAAGTAATGGAAAGGATTCCCTTGGTGCTAAACCTGGCCAGCACTCAGCTTCACAGAAAGAGAAGTGACAGAAACACAAGATAGTCACCAAAGCCTTCACAGCACCTTGTTCATACCTTTAAAGCAATGTCTGATGATGAATCAAGCCAAGTTCATAATATTTCACCATCAACTTACAGTAGTAATCAAGAAATCACAAAATTCAACATCTGCAACAAACAGCAGCAAACATGATCTCTGGGTGGGAACCCAACAGTAAGTACTAAAAATAGAGCCAGTATACATGCCACATTTAAGAAGCACTGGGTTAACATGCACACAATCACACACTGCTTCAGGACTTCAATCCTTCAGGACAGTGTCGCCCTCCATTCGTCTTCTAGCCTGATTTATCTTTTTAACAACCACGTGGTGAACTGACGCCACTCTGTTTCCTTCCTCCATAAGCCTTTCAGATAGATCTAGACTGAGAAGAAAAACCTTTCAGAGAAAAGCAATCTCACACAGACAAACCTGAGAGGCAAAGGTACTTCTCCTTCCAGAATTTCCTGGATCAGGCTTTCAGTGTTTCCTATAGCCTAGGAAGGGAATTGTCCATGTTCCACTCTAGAGGATATCTCATTTTTCCTTCCAAGAGTGGGTGGAGCATTAAGTGAAACATTAGTGCCATACATGCTCTTGAGCAATTGAGAAAAATTACAAATATTTGGGTTTTTTAAATTTTGAAATTCACATGACAGGTAGCAAGTAGTAGGTCAGAGTCACGTTGCTCCTTCTTAGGATGTAAACAAAGGTAAAGCACCTTCAGAGCACAGTTAAAATCTCACATTTGCCAGACTTCTGCATGACAAGCAAAGTCACTGAATATATGCATCTGCAATTTTTTAAAAAATATTTTTACATGAATCGTAAGCCATGACAATAGAAGTGCTGTATCTATCAATGAATGAAATACTTGACGTATACAGCTCAACATTACAAAATTTACCATATGTTGATGTTTCAACGTGTTGAAAATCTGAATGTTTGGGAGTGCTCCTACAGCTATTTGGCAATGGCCAAACAGTTTTGAAGAGTCTGTGTTTATGGTGAGCCTGGTGAGCAATTACAAAATTGTGCAAAACATTATAAAGTCCATTTTACCAACTTCCCAATTTTCTTTGTACCTTTACCCTCTGACCAATGAAATCAGTTATGTTCAAATATTTGACTACCTCACCCTATCATGGCTGGTCTAATACCACTGAGAGTTAACGGGCAATTCGTAACTAATGCCCCCTGCCACTCACCTAATCTCTGTTTTCCCTAAATTGCTACCATCTCTTCTTTTTCTCCTTTTCTTTGTCCTCTTTTATATATATTTACAAACTGCCTATTTGTTACATCCCATGATACTCAGTTTCACCTATGAGCACAAAACAGGTACAAACTTTTCAGCTATTTGAGTCAGTATCACTATTTTTAAAATTATGCAAAAATGTGTAGCATTTTAAATTATGAAACAGCAAGCTACAGTGGATACAAATGTTGGCTTTTGAGTAATTCCTAAACACAGTATTTGGGTTTTTACCTTTGGCACTTCAGAAGTATCACCTTACTGTTTCACAGCATGCTACTGAAATAACTATCTACTAATTCAATTTCAAGAGCACGGGACCAGGTAAGTCACTAACTCAGTGCGATACATAGTGTCCTGGAAACAAAGTATTGGCTGATGGACCAAAAGCAAAGACTTTGATAAATAAGAGTTCATAAATCATGGTTAAGTGTCCAATGAAAACCTACAGATACAAGCATACAGCAGTTCCATTTACAAACACTGATTAAGATAGAAGAACACTAGAAATGTGCACAACAAGATTAGAAACCTGGGCACAAAGCAGGAAGACTCTATCAGAAAAGAAGACTAAATGCTTCATCTTACAAGCAATGAGGAGAGTAGTATGTATGTGCTGAAAAGAATAGCCCTCCACAGGTCATCTAGCTCTCCTCTTTAAGGTATAAACTTTCCCTCAGAAATGTGAATAGAGAAGGTGAGATCAAAAATCCAAAACAACACCTTTTAAATAAGTTTTAATAGAAATAGACTATATAGATAAAAACAATTCCTGCTTCAGTACAGTTTTAAACATACAAAATAAAAATAGCTCATTGGTCATATAGGTACATGTGAATATTTGAAAACATTTTAATTCTGGAAGAGACCTCTACAGTTACAGCCTCTAATCCACTATCCGAGCAAAAAGTGTAAATATTACATTACTCACAGATAAGAAACTTTTGGTCCATTTTTGGAGTACTTGCCCTTGTTTAGCTTCATCATCAGGAAGATTCAAAGGGAAGCTAGTTTATCCTGATACTTCTGAAATGCAGCCCTGATTTGAACTAAAATACTAACGGAGATGCTACCGAAGCCCATTAATACAAAGATGATAACCATTTTCTACTCTACGTAGAGAACACATTATTTTTGTTTTGTATGGCAGTTTGTACAGATTTCTTTTGCTGTGGCAGATTTATATCTTTTCTCTCTTCAGACAACTGAGTTTCCAGCTTTATGTAGGGACTCAGCTTCAGAAGGCAACTCCAGTACAGGAGCAACTCATTTGCAGACAATGAAGAGCTTCAGAATTTAGCTGTAGGGCTTCAAACCAAATTTCTCCAAAGACACGGGAGGTCTCAACTTCGAAATACCCAAAGGCTTCTATTTCACCACGAATTTTAGAGGACTTCACAGTAATGTATGCATGTTACGGGATTTAGAACCATAAACTTCAACATACATGCACTAAATTATTGCAAAATCAATTAAAATTAATCTAGAAAAATTTTACCAGAGTCCTTTATTTTTTGCACTTGAAAAAACAGAAGTACATCTTTTACTAACATATGGCTGGGGATTGCTCACGTGAGACTGCACCGTTTCAGATAGTTCATCTGGAGCCCATCTCCCCCATGTTCAACATTTTCATCAAAAACAAGAACTGAGAGATAATGACCTCTTGGGGGAAGGTTGATGACCTCGATTCTGCTCTCAATAACTGTCTCAGAAATCATTTACCATATCTTGCAAAAATACAGGCATAAGATGCACCCTGAGAATCAAAATACCATTTAACTGCTCCACTGAAGAGCTCTTTCTCCCTAAAAGACCTGATGACAGACCATTTTTTCCCCTGAGCAAAGATACCAGCTAAAACTGTGTTTCTTTCTCTGTCAGAGTAAAATTAGGGGAAGGAGGTGGAGAGAAAGGGGATCACATTTTAGTTTCATTCCACTGATGCTGCTGCCTGTCACTAAAAGATGAAGGGCTGAAATCCCATCAGTCTGGATTTGCAGATCTGAGGATGAAGAATTAGTATTTTTCTGTTTTTGCAGAAAACTCCTTGATGTATGGCTCCATTATTGAATGTTAACAGCTGCAGTTTAAATTACAAATGAGGTTCTATTAGCATAACCCTTAGTTGGTTTCTATTTAAAAATAAGATTTTAGCCAAAATTGTGTCAGCTGAGAACCTACATGCTTTCATTTGTTGCTAATGATAAAGGAGAGAAGCAATTTTATTTTTCACTAATGCAAAATATGAGGTCTAGAGTAGCAAAAACAATAAAGAATACTTTTAAGATATTATTGATACCTCCTCCAACAAGAGCGACAAGAGGCAAATGAATGGTCCTTAGCAACGATGTAGAAAAGAAGGCCTTAAACAGGCAGCAGTGCTGATGGGGTAAAAACCAAAGCCTCTTTTAGAGTTGTCTCTCCAAATGAATTTTCTAAATAAGATTATTTTAAAAGCCCTAAATTGCATTGCGGAATAACTGTTTAATTAGCTTTGGTTTCTGTCATGGATGTTTTCATCAAAATACAGTACACAACAGATGGTTTCTGCTCTTATACTTTGCAGCTACAGTGTTTGTGTAACTACTGTCTTGCCCTTGAAAAGCTGTTTGTGTTTAATGTATTTCGTACTGATAGTTTTAACACATATAAATATGCTGTTTTTCTGACATACACATATAACAGCATATCAGAAGTCATGAAATTTCTACTCTAAATGGTCAGGTTCCAACTGCACTGTGTTTGCACAGTGTTATTTTCCGTAACGTTACACAGTGCTTCAAACTGCACAACAGTAGGTGATGACAGTATTCATTCCAGGTATCTGAAGTTAACTCTTTTCATGCAAAGCAGTCAAAAAAACATCATCTTCATCATGGAGCACAGTCAAGGTCTGGGTACGATCCCTACACGGCTCAGAGGATGCACGTAACCCAATGGCAGAATCCAAAGAGACCAAACAGCCCGAGCCAACCATCGCTGCAAGCAGTCAGACATTTCCAGATGATTCTGGGGCTGGGTTTTGAGTGGCCCATACTCCAGAAGGCTGTGCTGCCATTCAGCGAGATCTGGACAGGCTGCAGAGCTGGGCAGAGAAGAACCTAATGAAATTCAACAAAGGCAAGTGTAGGGTCCTGCACCTAGGGAGGAATAACCCCATGCACCAGTACAGGCTGGGGGTTGACCTGCTGGAAAGCAGCTCTGCAGAGAAAGACCTGGGAGTTCTGGTGGACAACAAGTTCACCATGAGCCAACAATGTGCCCCTGTGTCCAGGAAGGCCAATGGTATCCTGGGGTGCATCAGGAAGAGTGTGGCCAGCAGGTCAAGGGAGGTTATCCTCCCCCTCTACATTGCCCTGGTGAGGCCACATCTGGAGTACTGTGTCCAGTTCTGGGCCCTCTAGTTCAAGAAATACAAGGAACTACTGGAGAGAGTCCAGCGGAGGGCTGCAAAGATGATCAGAGGACTGGAGCATCTCTCTTACAAGGAAAGGATGACGGAGCTGGGTCTGTTTAGCCTGGAGAAGACTGAGGGGGGATCTTATCAATGCTTACAAATACCTTAATGGCAGGTGTCAAGAGGATGGGACCAGACTCTTCTCAGTGGTGCCCAGAAACAAGAAAGGGGCAATGGGCACAAACCAAAACACGGCAAGTTCCATCTGAACATGAGGAAAAACTTCTTTATTTTGAGGGTGACGGAGCACTGGAACAGGCTGCACAGGGAGGCTGTGGAATCTCCTTCTCTGGAGATATTCAAAACGTGCCTGGACGCAGCCCTGTGCAATGTGCTCTAGGGGAACCTGCTTTGGCAGGGGGTTGGACTAGATGATCTCCAGAGGTCCCTTCCAGCCCCAGCCTTTCCGTGATTCTGTGATGCTTATGCTGGAGTTACTGTCTGCTTGTATGAAGTCAATCCATTTCTCTATGCCTTGACATCTCGGTGTCGAAAATATTGACCCTGATACACACGACTGAAGCTTCCTGAATTACCTGTGTGCAGCATAGGCATGGTAACCAACATAGAGCAAAAATCATACGCTATTTCCACATTTCGCCCACCTAATGGTTCAAGTAGTCCACAGAGGGTAAGGGTGATACTTAATTCATTAATGTTTTCTATAAAGTCCTTTGAAATCCTCAGATGAAATGCAGTGTATTATTATTATTATATATGTCAATACATATGCCCCAAAGGATCTCACCATGCCTTGTTAACTGTATACAAGAATCCCTTCACTACCATTCAAATGCTTCTACCTCTGAAGCGTAACACTGCAGCTGTTTACCAACAGACAGTAATCCTATAAAAACATTTACCAATCTTATACGAAGAACAGTGTGTTCCGTTACGAATGCATGTTTCATACCATTTCCAATTCCTGAACGGCTCAATGCCGGAACTGCAACTGCACGCAGGACACCGGGGTCTGTAAAATGGTCATTTCAGTGAAAGGCATCTGCTTAGCTGGCACCCTTGTTTACTCTATGTTAACTCCCTTGTACCACAGGGAAGATACCTCAAATTAAACTAATACGACTCCATCTCTCACAAAGTAGAAAATGAAGAAAATTGACAGTCAGAATGGGCATAAGGTCCAATTAATCGAAGCTGTCAACCAAGTAATTCAGGAATCTAACCATCCAAAATCCACTGTAGACAAGTGAGTTTATATAGGCTGAAGACACGCTGGTAAAAAGTTTTCCTTCCTCTCTTGCCTGCTTTGTGACTAGAGACAAGATGCATAGCACATAGGTAGTTTTAGAAAAACTATCAATACATATTTATGCTTTCTAAAAATGCCTGCAACGATCAAAACATATTTCCCTTTTTTCCTATTTGAAACTTCACGTTGCCTTTAAATTTTGAGTCAGGCCAACAATGTGATGAGAATTTTATTCACTGCCTACATGGAATGGGATTTTTCTATTATAAAAAACTGCTGATTTAGATGCCTGTGCTGTGGATAACATTTGTTCTGTTAATTTTGTCACAGACATAATGAGTTTCTTTAACGGATACTCCTCGGGTTTCTATACCCAGGCTCATTCACCGGACCCAGATATTCTCAGCCTGTTCGATCTACTCAGTTTGAACTCTCTTACAGGGTCAGGACAAAATACCCATCATAAAATAAAATTTATAGATCAATACAAATACGTGCAGTTCTTCACTACTCAAACATCCTCTGTTTAGTGGCACCTTGGCTGAAGTGTCCTTTTTATTTCCTCAGAACTAGGGTCTTTTCGGTGGAATTTTGCAGTAATGCATAAAATGCCATTCAAAACTAAACATTCTTTAAGTAGCAGAAGGATAGGAATATTACAAATCCAACTCAAAGAAAGTCAGACAATCATGAAAAAAATCAAGCCCATAAAATGTGTATCAACTACATAAAGAGCCAGCTTGTCAGCTTCATTGAAGTTCTGCGTATTTACCAGTGAGAATCTTGGCCAGTAAATACTGACACCACACTCTTTCTAAGGGAAATATTTTGTTCATGTTTACAGCACGTGGCTTACTGATACTGAGATACAAATACTAGTGAATGTTTTTTGTGCAAATATTAGAGAGAGAGAGAGAAGGAGAAAACACATAAAAATTATTAACCTGAGATTGCTTCCCTTCTCTAAGGACTTACTTTAGGCCAATTTGCAAGTACTCCTTTAAAAAAAATAAATCCCTTCCTCAGGTTAAATGCAGATTCCAGGAGTCAGGTATTCTCTGTAGTTTTATACTATGACACATGCACTCCACTACTAAGCAATACTTAACTACATGTACCACATTTTAAATGACAATGACAAGATGGAAAGAAACATCCCAGATACAAAAAGTAATATTCAAAACAAAATTAAAACTGAAAGAAAAATTTGATACACCTCACTGAGGTTAATCAATCAGCCGTAAGTGGAAGTACAGAAACACTGCTTACATCAAGCAATCATGTGCATTTCTCCTACAACAGGACAAGTGTAATACTGAACTTGAAGCATATTTGGCTTCAAATCCATCTTTGAAGCATATTCTACTGTTGTCCATAGTTTCATAACAGTGACGTTAAAAACACATGAAGTAATTCAGGTAAGTCTAGCCATCCAAGGCAATCATTCAAATACTCGGTAATTAGCCACAAAAGACATCTAATAATAAGTTATACTGAAATTTCTTTGTCATATACCTACACCTTAACTAAAAAGCAAATAGGAACATTTATATTCCTTCTAATGCCTTTTAGACCCGTTCAACTATTCCATGGCAAGGAAGTGCTCCCCACATACAGCCCTTACCCATGAACACTGGAACTGATGAAGGTGATATGTTGTCATCCTCACGTTAGGCAATGTAGCTGCTATTACTCAAACACAGACAGCAGTTTAAATTACTGAAGAAATCTACAATACTTAACACAAATGGGAAATAGCATTTCATCACAATCTCATTTAATAGAACATATTATCAATATCAGTTGATAGTACAGCAATCCTTTTCAAATTGGAAAGTCACCCAATTACTTGCTTTTAAAAATCAGCTAAAAGCTCATCTTCATCTGTTATATTAACACCAGATTTTTGATTTTGTCTTTTATCACAAGCAATACTAGAACAACAATGCTAGAATCTCATGATACATCACTTTTACTGTCTTACTACAAATTGAGTTAATGACATGGCGTTAAAACATTTGCATTTCTCAACCTAGAGACAAAAAATACAAAGAAAATATTCAAAATCTATTGATAATTCATAGTTACCGTTAAAATGGCATTTGAAGAGCATTTTTTAATGGTTACATACAACATCTAAGCAATATGGAAAATGTCCTTTTGATAAGCTCGTATGTATCACCATGACCACAAAGAAATAATTTCAAAAAGGGTTTTGTTTACTCATGTGAAAGCAGGACGTTTTTGTCAATGTCAGCAGTAACATTCCTGCCTCTTAAGTCTCACATTATGTCACACAAGATGGAATTTATCTGTCTTAACATTCAATAGAAAAGTTAGATGTCTAAATTTGTGCCGGTCACTTTAGGATTCTTTTATTGTCAGTGACAAGAAACAGGCATCTCCAAAGGATGAATCATCTCATCTTAAGACAGACATAAAAAGAGGCTATGGGAATCCTCCCCTGGAAGCCTCCATCTCGCTTCACTGACTAAAGAAGCCTATAGTGACCAGCTCAGATTTACATCACCTACGTTTTTAGATGGCTAACGTCAGGGGAAATTAATCCCACTCTTGACATCCTTCTTAAAGAGTACATGGGAAAAGTAAGCGTAAGATGCAGAAAAACAAAATTTTCAACAAGCATAAAAATCAACATACACTGTCCCAGAAAAATTCAAAAAACAAGACCCTTTTGTGAAAATAACAGGGGATCTGTGCATTTGAAATGTCATGCAGTGTTTGATCTCCAAGCCAGGACAGACTCAATCATTTCTAGGAGCTTAAGAATATACAGAGAATATTTTGAGAATATGCTGACAAAGTAATATGCCTCTTCTGATTATGAGTAAGCAGCAATTTTCAAAAGCTTATAATTCAGTGCAATAAGGATAGACGCTCAGAAGCATGGCAAAAGGCACATCTTATAACCCATTAAAGCTTCACTCTCAAATTTCATGTCGTTGCTCAAAAGCAAAGTAAAGAGCTCCTAGATCTTTTTTTAGAACATTTTTTTTTTCCATTTTCAGAACTGATACACCCATCTCACGGAAGTTTTTGCAAAGATATTCAGCCTATAGCAAACCAGTGGACAGAAAATGTCTGCCAAAGTAATCGAAGCTGAAAATCAAGAAAACTGACATTCAAAGAGAGTTCATTTTCCCTGAGTATTTCAAAACACAAGGAAGCCCCTGAATCACACACTCCTAGAAAATGGAAGACGATATTGTAAAGTATCACTGTACATTTGCCCAGTTTTACAATGTTTCCATTGGCATCTACTTGAATTATGGACTGTCCCAGAACGGCCATTTGCGAGTACCTGAAAACAGAGCTTATAATGAAATTATTAGGCTGTTTTATAGGTCTCGTTGACCTCTGACAAGGCTTCAGGAAGACAGCTACTTCTACTGTGGATTAATAGATCTCTTCTCCAAGGGCTTTGTCTCTACTCTTGTCTTTTTTTTCCAAACACAAAATGATACTAAAAATATATCTTCCTTTCCATGGATCGAGTGAAAAAGATACTCATTTTAAACTTCCAAAAATCCCCATCGTGTGACTGTCCACATCATGTGAAATATGGTGCTAATTCATAGCTAAAAAATATTTTCACAGACTTAATGTGATTTTCGTAGTTATATTCGCAAGTCTTTAAATATAATTTAACACATTTTAGAAAGCTCACAACTTCTGCCATCCCTCATCTTTAGCCAAAACTTAAGTAAAAGCCTAAACTGAATAGCTAAACACATCAAAATATGAAAAAATAAAAAAAAAAAAAGAAAATTTAAAATATCACAAAATAAAATAGCAGAATCTTGTCTGATTTCACTTATCTATAAACATTCCCAGAATCACAGAATAGCTGAGGTTGGAAGGGACCTCAGGAGATCATATGGTCTAAACCCTTGCTTAAGCAGGGTCAGATGCAGCAGGCTGCTTGTCACCATATCCCACTGGGTTTTGAGTATCTCCATGTTTGGAGACTCTAACCCTCTTTGGGCAATCTGCTCTAGTGTTTGACCATCCTCAAGGTAAGGAAGTTTTATATATTATGTTTGAATGGAACTTTCTGTACGCAATTGGTACCCGTTGCCTCTCATTCTGTCACTGGGCACCAATGAGAAAAGTCTGGCTCTGTCTTCTTTACACCCTCCCATGAGGTATTTAATGTGAGAATGAAATGTTATTCAGTATTTTACTGTTCATGAGAGTTAAGGATACTGTGCCTAAATTAGTCCAACCGCTAATCATACGATATCACCCAACCCACACATCATGCTTGGTGCTATACAAAATCAGGCTAGCATATTTCAGATTCAGAAATTATGTATGTATATATGAATTATACAGTATCATGCCTACCCTATAGACTACTATAAGACACCTGCTTACTTGCTACCCATTTGTGACCACTTCCTGGTTTTAGAGATCTGAATTTTAATTTACAAAGGATATAAAAGACCCTGCACTACCACAGCGTGAAATGCACAACAAAACAGTAGTTCCCCATTAAAGAATAAGTAAGGGTGCCTCACTCAAGTTCTTCCACTCTTATAAATGGCAGACCACTAAAAATATCTACAAGGTCTGAGACTACAGCTCACGAAGCAAGTGAAGCTGCAGAAACTAGCACAGCTGCCAGAAGAAGCTATCGTGCACTCCCCCACACTTCTGGCTGCTCATTCCCACGCCCATCACCCTTTGTACCAGTCATGGCCCTTGGACAGCCATATGGGAGAAGGCTGGGATAAACCTAGCTGAAAACAAAACCATACAAATCATTGTTTTTTTTCAGTCAGATTCTTTCTCCAAATTTATGAACAGCTATACATGCTGAGGGAGAACGACAATATGGGGAGGGGAAGAGAAGCTGGCACTGCTTCTTACGCAGATGTGCCAGGCTGAAGTGTTCATCGAACACTTAAGCTAAAGCTAAGCCATCAATGGAGAGACACAAGCTACTCACGGAGTAATACTGAATTCCCTAGGCATTACTTTTAGGATGAGTTGGATCGGCCTCTGGAGATGCCTGCTTCTCTCCTGACGGTAAGCAGAATCTAGGATGACTAACTGAGATTTAGCTGCTTAGTTTCTATGTATCTAAATTAATTCAGATCTAGATGAGTAGAAAATGGTAGAAAAACAGGTTTGTGACTCTTAGAGAACTTCATTTCCATTAACAATTCCATTTGGAAAAAAAAAAATGTACTATAGCTTACCATCACACAAACATAGAAGGAGTACGTATTTTCTGTATGCTCCACAAATTTCTTCCTAAACCATATTTTACATCTATAAGCAATAAGTTTCAGTGCCTTGGTACTGTATTCCTCCCACAGAGCATATAAATCCACAGTAGAAACAGCCACAGCCACAGTTCGGTTATAAATCACTTACATTTCTTCAGAGTCACTTAGTCACCTTGCTGTGCTGTCGGAAGGGACGGTCTTTTCCTTTTTGCTCAAACTGGCTCTCCTTCCAGAAGCGTCTGTCACCTCTATGGCAGACAAGGACAAAAGGTCCTTAACTTTCACTTGAAATTATCTAAGGGTAAGAAGGGAAAGGAATACAGTAAGTGCAAGCATCCATATCGTGTTTTACAGCAAGGTAAAACCTGTACAATCACCCAGTACATTTACAGGGCCACGTTCTTACACACATGTACTGCATACCTTGGAAGAAATCCCACATGTTTTATATCTTTCTTTGTATGAAACGTCTAAAGTACTCACTACTTCTAAAGTAGTCACTTACTCCACTCCGGAGATTCATAATAACAAGATTAAATTACTTTAAAAAGCCTAAGTGTACAAATTAAAAGATTATTTCCTATTGTTGATGATTTATGTTGCACCACCAAGAAATTTTGAATACTTTTGGCAGGGTTCAAGCAGGCAAGCACAATTTGCTGAACATAGGTTCACTGGAAACAGTCTTGGTTACCCATTATTAATAAATATTCTAATCTGAATCTTCTGTTAAACGAAACAGCTCTCTATTGCACATCTTACGCTCAGAAAGTGAGACCTAGGTTTTATGATGGATAGCTCCATGAAAACTTAACTCACTAGTCCATCAGAGTCAAAACCATAAATTGAATGTTAAAAATTAGTGGGAAAGGAGTAAAGAACAAAGCCATAACACATCATTTGCCACTGTATTAATCCCTATCTTGAAAAGTGTGCTCCGGTCTGGTGTCCAGCAGAGAACACAACACAACAGAACTAATTAGCAAAGGTTCAGAGAAGAAAACACACATGATCAAAGGCTTAGAATGGTTTCCATATGAGTAACAATTCAGTACAGCACAACCACCCAGACTGGAAAAGAGACAACTCAACGGAGAACATGATAGAAGACTACAAAAGCCTGAAGATGGAGAAGTTGCACAGACATTATCTGTTCCCTATCCCTTGAACTCAAAAACTGCCTAGTGAAACTCAAGTTCAAAACAAAAAGTAGGAGTTTCTTCTCCACAAAATGGGTAGGAGAACTGTGGACTTCTTGCCAAGGATACTGTTGATACAAGTTTTCATGAGTCAAAAGGGAGAGTGGAGGCAGCCTTGGAAGAGAGCCTTCACTGGCTCATTCACCACACAAGAACCAGAATTACTGCATTAGGTACACAGGGAGTCTAGCCTTACTTGCATTTGGAAGTACAGGCTCCATCCTTTTGAACTGCACAGTAAACTCCCGTGGTTCTCTGTACTTTACTAAATGCTTAATAAATGTGATTGACTTTTCTGAAATAGCATCACTACAGGAAAAGAAAAAGCAAAATCTTACTGTAAAGCAGCAGTAGCCTTCCTTTCCCCAGTCCACAGTCCCAAAGCAGCCAGGGCAGAGGGCTACAAAGCAAGGTTCTGCTTCTCAAGTTGTTTGTTGGTCTCGTGTGTTTGAGTCTGTAACTTCATCCATGTGTTCCCACTCAGTTCGACGCTTATATAAATTCAGGTCAGCATCTCCATGTCCCAAGTTTAATCCCAAAGCAAACCTTAAAAATCATATACTCTGTATTCCAGTATCTTCTCTTTTCCTTTAATCTCTAGGATACAGCACTGTTTCTGATTTATTTTTGGGTAAGTGCAGATCAATTAAAATTCCTTCAGGGAAGCCTTCTGAACCAGCAGAAAGTGAATGACTGTCATCAGAACAAACACTTTTTGCTGTCATGGACTGGCATGTTACTTATGAGCAAGAACTATGTTAATTAATTCTATCCATACCTATCAGGTGTACCAAAGGAATATAACCAGTCCTTTCTGCTGTCTTGCTAGATACAGATCTTTGTGCCTGTGAACTGAGTATCCCAATATGGAGACTTATGCATTGGCACATTACATGAAGCAGCAGCCTGTACTAGCACAAAAAACCATAACAGGACAAAAATAACTTTGTTCAGACATCAGTATGCAACCAAAGTTCCTTTTGCAAAATGCATGAATTAATACCCTAACGTTTCACCCAAAAATCAGAAAGTTTCCACTACATCTACGCAAAGACCTATTTATTAACATTCTTTTTAGACCCTACAGTGAGGAGTTTGAATTACTGATACTTTTTTTTGGTCAGCTTAATATATCGGATCAAAGTATGTTTACTGTTCTATCTATTCCCCCTCACCACTTCTACATGCTGCAAAAGAAGAGGCTGATACGATGTTTGCTGTTCTGTTTGCTTCTGCAGCTCAAATAGCTACACTGAGGATGAAAGAAAATTCACTGTACAGCATGCTAATGATCAAACACCCATGTACTACTGGCCTATAGCAACATTTTAGGCCACCTCTCCCTTCTACCATTTGTCCAGCTTCTCAGTTTAGAATGTAAAATCTTAAGGGCAGAAATATAACCCATCCAGCTCAAAAGGAATTCAAGTTCTGTTTGATATCCCACACGCCACTGCGATACTAACTATAAATAAGAGCAAGCTGTAGCAAAAAAGAACCGAATGTCTTAGAATCGATAGATGAGAAAACACAAGCTTCACAGGAAACTGCAAAATTCAGAGAAGTGGACTCCATGTATGCTACAGCATGTGAAATACTATTGCAACATAAACCCTTTAGAAACAACTCGACAGTAGTAATGACAATTCAGAATGATCATTGTCACTACTTCAACGTTGGGAAAGAAAAACCATGGGAACAGGTATTAGAAGATCGCTACCTACTGGTTGGCAAAAAACCCCCGTGATTCTCACTCTTTCCATACATGGCTTCAAGTTACAATTAAAAAGTTTACTAAATCTTCCCATGAATACGATCTTGGCTCTCTCACACAAGTGCACATACAGGGGGAAAAGCTGATACAATATTACCTCAGTTGCAAGCGCTGGGAATCAACAGTTACCCAAAAAAGTGTGTAAACTAAGAATGCTTTCTTTTCGACCACTTGTTATACAATCCCATCTGAAGGTTAAAAAAGCATTCATGCTTGCTTTAAAAATTTATTCCATATATTCCCTAATTCAATTATAGGAAAACCACTTATACCACAGATATATGAAGAAATTTTTACGTGAAGAATTTTTTAGCTTATGTTTTTGATTTTTGAAACACCACGGTGATACAAGGAACCTATAGGATTAAAGACACAAACATATTCCAGAGTACACATATATTAATTTGGGATATTAAAAGCTATGCTTGTGTGCAAGCTCACACCATTTCCATAAGTTACCTAAGACACAAAGTAAAAGCTATACATGGTAATGTGATCTTACTAGCATTAGTGTTATGGAACTTTTTTGGCAATTCATAAAGTCACAGCTGCATTACAAAGCCATTCCAAATAAGCATTGATAAAATACTTTATCCCATGACTGCCACGTATTTTTAGATTATGTTACAGAAAAATACATTAGCGAAAAAGTATTTGAGGACTATGCAAGCAAGTTTCTCAGTTGTTTTGGGATTATATTTACAAAAAAAACCCAACGGCTCAGGTCCCTGACTAAACATGCTATAAAATTCCATTTTTGTTCATAAGCATCCTATTAATTTCACTTTCAGTATCCATAGTCTTATCAGGTGAAACTAAGTGAAAGACTAGTGCAAGATTTGGGCTGAATAACAGCATATAAACAATCAAGGACTGGACTGGGAGTTTTGGTTTAAGATTGAATAATATTTACTCTAGTACGTAATTGTATAGTCAGCCTAATGTAGTATTATGATCATGTGTCTTCAGTACAGTGTTTATCTAAAAGCCTTTACCAAGAAATCTTATCTCACAAAAACATAAATGCACAAAAACAATCACTGCTTTGCTAGTAAACGCTGGAACATCTGTTAAGAAAGTCGTATTAAGATACAGCAACAAAAGGCACAAAAAAATCTGTGCAAAGGTCCCTTCCAGCTGATCTCTGGTATCATTGTCCTAATCTGGAAACAACATAAGGAGTAACCAAGAGATCAATCACGACGCAAATAATAAAAGAAGTGAAGGTGTTATACTGGAAACTTCCCTAAATGCTGTGCTATTGAACTGAACGAAGCTGTTTGGTTTGTCTGCAATTTAGGGAAGATTATTATGCTGTGATCAAAACACAGTACTTCAGAAAACGTCAGAGTTGGCACTATTTCCCTTCTTTCACATAATAAAAAGAGAAAGGCAGGACAAATTATCTATCTACAGGTAAAATTGTCTTTCTGCTACTAGAGCCCATGGACCGGTGCCATTAAGATAACCAATAATCTTCCCTATACATTTATGTAAATCTCCTGAAGGACCTGAAAACACCCACTAAAATTGAAACACTTTAAAATCTAGTCCTCTCATCAGTTATACACTGAACTCTTCATCTTCTGGATTTAGGTCGACATCAAGAGCTAGAGAAATATTCCTCATGTTTCTCTTGCAGATTTATTCAAGTTTTATTTAAAAATATACTGACCAGAAGTACAACCTTACACTGAACCGTAAGAGGACGGACTGGCATGAATAAGACCTGTGTCTAAGTAACTGCCTGCATGGCTAGCTATCTACCATCCCAACGTAAACGCTACACAGGAGAGAGATGACAGAAGACACAGGCTAACTAGCTGTATCAGGCAACCTGCCAACAAAGATATAATGCTGGATTTGGGACAATCCGATGAAATAGTTTGTAAACTGTTGTTAGACTAACACCCAAGCTTAAGGAGGTTAAATGGACAGTGGTAATCTTGCATAGCAGTTCTTCTGGCAACTATGGCTGGGAATATTTGTCTCTAGCAATCCCCAGCAGGATGAGTGCCACCTACTTTCTCCAATATTCCTTCCAGCTCTACCTGCCCTTCTCTTTTCAACCTTAGGCTGCCATTCGACACAGGGACACACAGCGGCTTCTGAAGAGACGAATGCTGAGTGGTTTGGTGTGACTCCAGACATGCAGCATCACACACAGTTCCGTCAGTCAGGGCTCTGCAATTAGCACCAGCACTGACGATAGGTGGAATTCAAGTTTTAGTTTTTTAATCCATGTCATGTCTAAATGGTTTTGACCCTGATCACCTGAGAGAAGATCAGTCACTAAAATACAGTACTGGTACAGTGCTGCTGCACTCCTAGACTGGGGGGTGCAAAAGGTTCCTGTAGAGGGAGAGATACGAGAAACTCCATAAAGCTTGATTCAATTTTTTTTCCCTCCCTTTCTCGTTTTCCTCCTTCTTTTGCCTCCCACTCTCCCTTTTGCTGAAAACACTCTCCCCTCCCGCAGCCCTGTGAGGAACAGAACACGTGTGTGGAGCCAGCAGGGACAGGAGCACGAGAGGAGCGTGTTCAGTGACAGCCATGATGCCTCCTTGTCACCTTAGGCAATGCCGGGATGGAGTGAGGGTCAGCAACGCTGAGGCCAAAGGTACAAGGGCATGAGGTCTGAAAAACAGACTAGGACTGATAAAACTCTGGAGATCGGGGCAGGCCAGACAGCAGGAGCACATTGTTTATTTGAGGGGATGATTTAAATTGTTACAGAAAAGAAGGGAGACCTAATCAAAAAATGTGAAGACCACTGTGCCTGAAGGGACTTGCTTTTGTGGACCTACCTGTTTGATCCCGGGTGCTGTAAGCAGGATAACATCCTTGGGACACCTTCTAATCCAAACTTTCCCTTCTGAGCTTTGGCAGATTGGGATGTAATTAGAAGTTCAGATACACTGTGGAGTTTTCTAGTAGAGTGTGATTTATTTTATTGCCATCATTATATTGGCTGGTACATATTTGTTTCACAAAGCCTTGCAAGTCACCTTTTTGAAATTTGTGTTGTCTACTTCATTTTACACTTGCAAAGAGTACAGTGGTTCTGGGGCATAAAGGTAAGATTTCCAGAGAGGATACAGTCACACCATGACTTAAGCCACTCTAAACGGGGGCTGAAGCAGTTCTAACTTCCCTCACCTTCCTCTTCAGCTCCAGCTGCAGACTCCCACTTGTTCCTTGTGCTGACTTGGACATTTGTGCAATTGAAAGGTGAGACAGATTAAGAAGTTCAATTATTTGAGAACAGTCCTGCAAAACAAGTGATCAACTTTTGACCAAAACGGGGACATCTGCCAGGGCGAGACAGGAGTGGGGAGATGTGGCCTGGATAAAGGTGGGACCACACAGTCGTGGTGTGGTTTGGCTCACCCTGTGTGTCTCAGGGCATAGTCTGATGAAGACTTCTTTCAGGGGTGGAGGCAGCTACAGCACCACCTCCCCTTCCCCAGCACTGCCCACAGAGCTGTGCCAAGGCAACGATGCACAGAGCTATGGGGGTCAGCTGTGCTGGGGAGCTAGTCTAGGTTAAAAGTAACCTGGCAAAATAAAAGTTGTTTTAAACCTTATACAGTCCACCTTGCAGACCCACAAACAATTGTATGAGCATCTTCAGAAGTATAGCAATGAGGAGAAGGAACGAAAAGACGCTTAAGCCAGCACTACTACTAAAGAAGCATTTACCACCCGTGATCCAATTAGCCTACGGACTCCAGCAGCCAAAAGCTACCAGACACAGCTGCAGGCTACCAAGTGCTGTCATCCCCAGCTGCCTCCCCCTCTGCCCCTCTCCAGCCTACAAAGAAGTACGAAGACACGCACCACAAATGGGATGGAAGTGCAGTCCTCGGGGCACAGGTGTGGGCTCTGCGACAGCAACCCAGGGACAGGGACGGGCTGCAGCAGGGCAGCAAGGACTGCAGAATTAAAATGCAGCAGCTGCTGGTTTTGATTTACATGTCTTAGAGAACTGGGCCCCAGTATTAGAATGGAAGTACACCGGTCTAGCACGCTTTGCCGTATTATTGTTATATCTGTACGTAGGTATGCACACGCTTGTTATCAGCTCTCTAAATAGCCCATTGTTAGTACTTATATTATAAAGTGAAAACTAAATCAAAGTAAAAGGCTGTTTTTTGGCCTTAAGACTAAATAACTTTTTAAAAATTCCAAAGGGAGACCCTAAATTCTACTTTACATCACTCTTCATTTTAATGATGTTTGATTTGTACAATGTTTTATCACTTTTTTTCCAGATGACATGGCTGTACTTTACCTAATGCAAAGTACAAAAGTTACTGACACATACATCTTTTATGCCTAAAGTTAGACTGCACATAAAAATAATTGTGGTCCATCATTCTACTAAACTATTGTCCACCTTTTAACAGTTTTGTTTAATAGATACAGGAGGGTAATCATTAAATAAAACCTTAATATGAGCTATCGGTTTGCAAACAGAGCTGCAAATATCGTATGACTGAATTCACAGTTCAAGAAATTCTATTTTTATATTTAATAATTTTAGATTTGCTTGTGTATTCATTTTCCTCACAATAAAAAAAATAATTTTAAAAAAACACACATAGAGAAAACAGGAGAAAAATACCTTATCTGCATTTCTCTTGCAATTCCACTTGGACAACAGTATTTTCTAAACATAGCCTATTCACTGCTGGATATGTAATTACCTTCAGTTCATAGTCTAGACATTAATGCTTTCATAGTATTTAAGACTCCTTGTAACATGCTTGCTGCTTTAAGTAAGCAAGGCTAAATCTTGACCAGATAAATTAGCAAAGAATGCAATAAAAGCTGCAATAAAAGAACTTTATCCTCCAAACCTTCAAGTTGCTGCTAAATGAGATTTCTTTGAAATGCAGATCAGTTGAACTAGATTAGTGAATTTTAGCTCCTGTCAACATCATAACAAAATACAAATACAATTGTTCACTGGCCTTATCTCCATGCTTCCATCTGCTGCCTTGTTATTTACTTTCCTTGATTTACTATGCAGATCTAAATAAGACACATCAAGGAGGGCTTACAACACAATGGCTTCTTAAGCTTTACATCAAGGTATTTGAAACTGAAGCCCTGAAAGGGCTGCCATCAAAGACATATCTCTAATGAACTTCCATATCAGAGAAGGTTTGGTATTTAATACTGCTGTGAAAAGAAAAAGCTACAAATCAGAATGGCCTATGAAGGAAAATGTCTGCAAATCTTGATGAGATTAGCACCTACCAGAATTAATATCCCAATAAAAATGATATCTGGTTCCTTGAAGAGTTAAACTTCCAACCTTTGCAAAAATAATGCCTAGTGTCAGAACAGGAAAACTCAGCCGACAAGGTTGAAAGGTCAGGGCGGAATTCTTTTTTCTCCACAAAGCGTTCAAAAAGCATTTTTGCTGGTGGCTTGATTAAGATACTGTTGACAAACTAGCCTTGGAACGAAATAATTAACACAGTCAACAGCGCTCCTACAGTACTTTCCACAACAGCAGAATTTTACAGTATCTTTAAAAAAATTTAGCAAGAACTTCACGGTGAAACAACATAATCTAAAATGACAGCATGCAACATTTGTTCATCAATTTTACTATTTTCCTTTTCCCCCCCCAGCAATCTATGGCAGTGCAGGATAAAATCTTCTGTCAGTTCGCTCAAAAAAACAATCCTTAAGTGCCATTTCTATTACATGCCACAACCCTACTTGCAAAGTGCAATAAATGAAGACGTTTCCTCCTCATGATTTAAACTCTCTACGTATCTGATAGATTAAACAAATATAAACAGCTTCGAAGTTTCCACAACCTACGCATAACCTTGTGCAGTAAACCACCAGCTCTCACAGCGTGCTGCCATTTGACAGGAATTTTTTTCCTAGGCACCAACGTACATAAACAAATGATACTTTTCTTGCTTAAGAAAGCACTTCAATCATTTATGTTCTTCTATAGCAAGGGAAGATCCCACAAGCATGTTCTGTACTGTGGATCAATCAGCTCCAAACCGAAGTAGACATGTTGTATGCTCCAGTGCCTGGAAATCATGCTGCAGGCTTACCAGATGATGAAAACGGAGGTATGCAGTGCAGGGGAGCCCCACATGGCACCCGTTCGCTTCTGGGCATGTCAAACTTCACAGCTACCCTACAGTCAATGACAGCAAACACCTTTCCTTTTCTTCTCCCCTCCAAACATATACTTGTCTTTCCACCCTCCTTCCAAATTACAGGCAGTCTTCCAGAAACAAAGCCCCCGAACAGAAGCAGAGTCCCATGGCTATACTGCAGAAACCACAGTTGTCTTTTCGCTACATCTCATTCCACGTTCCAGGCTTGCTTACAGCCGTGAGAGACCACTACCTTTCCCTGTTTAATGAAATGACAAAACAACAGATTTGCATATGCAGAAGCAGGTGCTGTAACAGGTTTGACTACTCTTGACCTAAAGCATGTAAAAAAGATTTATCAGCAACAGCTGTCCCTAAGGTATTGGGGCTCTGACGGACAGTCAAAACTTTACCATCTGCACGGCCGTGTGTTAAAAATGACAATCTGAATTAAAAGCTGGTCAACAAATCTCATATAACTAATGCCTTCCGTATCCCCATCCATATGTTGAATTCCCAAGATACACAACACTTGGAGTATCTACTGTAAATGCTAGTCTTTAAATCTAAATAAAATAAGACAATCTAGAAAGATGTGAAAAGCAAGTCTGTGGGAGTTGCTACTTATTAATGAAACAAGCATTTAAATAATGCTTTGAACATACATAAGTTTGAAACGTTTCAACAATTTCACATCATGATATAAACATCTACTCTTTTAAAACAGCATTAGGTCTCTTTTCAGAATTAAAAAATAGCTATAAATATTTATGTAGGCTAATTTGAGGATTTACAGTGCTACAGCATTGTTTTGCTTGTGGATTATTAATCAACACCGTTTTTATTTAGCTTAACTTCTCCGAAGCATTTCCTGAATGCCTTGACAAAAACCCTGACAGCAAAACATTTCAGAGCATCTCTGTGTTCTCTGCACAATGAAGGTATCGCAGGGAAGTGAGGTTTGCGGTTTATATTCTGATTTTTCTGTATGAAGAGGAACTCTGTTTTTACCCCGGACCAGAGGAAGGAACCCAAGAGTCCAAACATGACCCCTTGGTGAACACAGTGACTTGTTCTGGAGCTATGCTAGCAGAAGGTAGCACCATATGCCCTGAGCCCCAACTTGGATGCTCTTTCTACAGTCTAATGTGCTTGTCAAAAGATGTTAAAATCACAGATTTTCTTTCTCTGGATATACTTTATTATTGTACAAAGTTAAAAAGAAAGGATAACACAATTTTTTATGACTAATATAGACTATCATCCAAAACATACTGCCACTGGTTTACACTGGGAGATCTTTTTTAATTGGTGAACAGTTTCTGAGGTGTTTTAACATTTCAGCAATCGTATGCCTGATATCAATCACAGCTATTATAACTCTTATTGACTACAAACTAACTACATTCTAAACTTTAGCATTAGTAATTTTTCTTCTCACCAAGTCTGGAATTTCACTGAACTTTTTAAAATTAAAAAAAAAAAAAAAACCACATTCAGAACAGCACAGATTTTATCACTGTAATCCAGAAAAATTACTAAAATAAGAAAAAAATAAACCATGGAGAATATACTGGAAGCAAACGTAAAATAACAGAGAACATGCTCCACAACATCTGTAGTGGTAATTTTAAATGTGGCGGCATATGTAAATTCTTTCTCTTCATGTTTTGTTCTTTAGTTATAAGAAGAAAGAGAAGCATTTTATCTAGAAAAAATATATATCAATATGCATGTATATATTTGCAGGCACTGCTGAAAGACAGGAGGTACTTTTTTCTCAAGTGAACAATAAAACTATCTCGCAATATTTGTGTGATTCAAATGATTCTTCAAGCAGTTACAATTTCGTGCAAAAACAATGCAGACTTGAAAAAAGATAAATACAATTTATTTACTTGCTGGGTTGTAACTGTTGAGAGTTACAGTGATCTCCTCAAGAGTATAAATATTTAGACAAATTTTAAAATGTGTATTATATACTTGACAGAAGGTATTTACATGACAGCTCAGAGCTTAAGCAATCTGATCAGAAATGTTTCCCCTATAAAACAAAGTCAAGTTAGAAAAAAAAAGGAGCTCAGCCACGTAAAGAGGCTTGAGATTAAAAACACAACCATTTAGGAACAGATTAGCCATTTAAGTGTTTGAGTCAAAATTGCGATAACCTTCATCCTGCTTCCCGATTCACTGGACCCTATGCGTGAGTTTATGAAAATCGAAGATGAGCAGCATACGGCATTAACTCTGTGTCTTCTTTCACTAAGCCATTTAATTGCCTACTCGTTATCTGCTGCCCTCGGCTCCCACAGGTGCCGCATCCCGGGCAGGCAGGGTCATCTCGGCGTGGTGGGGATGCCTGTCCCACCCAGCCACCCAGGGGAAGGTCAGGGGTTGGCGTAGGAAATCACCCCTCTCCTGCCTGGCACAGAGCTGGAAGCCAGCTCCCCGCACGACACTGCTGAAGTGATGTTCAACAGTGACAGAAATGGGAAAAAGGTGGAAACAGGCCTCGTTGGCACTTGGGAGTGAGGGCGGACTCCGCCATCTCCCTGAAGCCCAGCACATCTCTCCCCAACACGGCTGCTGCGGGAGCTGATGGCCCCTTTATCCCTTCATGATCTACTGATCCTTACCTTGGTGGCAGTTAAACTACATATTTTGGTATCAGATACTCTGTCTTGGGGTTTGGCTAACAAAAGCTGTAACAAGCACATTCATGAAGCCCAGTTTTAAACCACCCCCATGACCACAGGGGGAATCCTCCCTGTGACAGGACACCGCCAAGAGCGGGAGGCTCGGGAGACCTCAACGCAGCTGAAACAAACTGGCAACGCATGAGAAACACATGTACAGAAAAATCTGGTAAGTAAACTTACAGGCATATACGCCCACTGTATTCTCTACTTCTCAAAAGGGAGAGGATCTTCGTAAGGAAGCAACAGAACTGGCTCAACGCAGCCATCGGACAAGTCAACGTGAATCGCTGTTGCCAAGTGGCTGGTGGCCCTGGGCACACCTGAAAGGTGAGGACCCACGGCACGGCCAGAATAGGCGGCGGCACACATAGGGAGTGTACAGAGAAGACCAGAAAAAATCATACTGGTTACTGTCTACTGTTCCTGAAGCACCAGTCTCAGTATTTAAGTAAGTACAGACGCTTCCTCCAAATCCAGCAACCTACCAGAAAAAAAGGTGTGAAAGGTCTGTAAGAATACATGTATTGAACAGCTGTCATCTCAGCCACATGGAGGACCATTTACACTCTTGCCAGGGAAAACAGGTACCTCAGCGGAACTATTTACATTAAAAAAGATGCAAAAGCAAAGACAGAAGGAACGAACAAGGAGTGGACCCAGAGTCAAACAGTAAATTGGAAACGCCTTGTCAAAGAAATTAGGTTTGGACCATCTTTACTCACTACTATGCCATACTAAAATCAAATTCATCCTGCCTAACTTTAAACATCTAAATAGGACATAAGTGCTACCTAACGCAGAGCTCCCAGCAGAGCCTGTGGCTCTCCCCCGTAGGGGAAGCCAAAGAGAGCACTGTCCCGGTTAAGGAGCACCAGTGATGCTGAATGGATGAATCCAGCCACTGTTAGGATGAATCACAAGTGGGAACAGACTGCAAGAACAATTTTTTTGGAAGAGAGAAGGAATCGTTGGATATTCTTCTGAAAGTAATGCAATCTGAGTTTAAAAAAAAAAATTAAAATTCTACTTTAATAGAAAAAATCTTCAACTCCATATTGTAGGTCAAGTTTTACAATGAATATGTCATAAAGCACAGAATACAGTTACATAGATTTTTTTCTAGTATTTTGGACTGTTTAAATTCAGTGACTATTAATGTCGAATTCTGTGAACGTAAAGATATTTATTAAGTTAGCTATTACACTTACAGAACAAAACATGTTTGCTTATATTCAGCTATATTTTTCACCGTTTGAATAAATCAAAAGCTAGGAAAAGGTGGTGAAAAAATGCTGAGGATATTTGTTTTAAGAAGCCCCAAAACAAAAAAAAACCACAAAATCCCAGCACATATGGACACCATGTGCTTGTGGACTATAAACAAACTTGTCAAAGAAATTATTTCTTGTTCTACTCTCCTTTCAAATTATAAAGCAATCATTTAGACTTAGTATTGAAAACTGGTACCTTTTGTAAAAAGACGTGTGCCTCATAATGCACACAGAATGTTTTCTTCACACAGTTTACTTAATATATTAAGTAGCATACAGGGGTAACCTTTATGCTTGCAGCATATCAAATCTAGATTATTAGTATTTTATATTAAAATAAGGTGTCAACTAGTGAATTTTCAGATACTAATCTCCCTACTAAAGTATATATTTCCTTATTATTTCCATACAGCAATTCTCTTTTACATTTTAAAAGTGGAATGTTTAAAATCTTAAAAAGTGGAAAAACACAATTACAAAATGTTCTTTATTTGCAATTAGATTCCAAGGTTACAGAACGCTGTATCTGTCCCAATTTTACAGAACTGCTTAAGGCATCTGCCAACCAAGTTTCAAGAGGATTAGCTGTAATGAAAATGCAACATATGTAAATACAACTACGTATTTAAATGTCAAATATTTCAAACACAATAGAAAAATTACAAATTCAAAGCTGTCTTTCCAAACATGTAATTCTATCAGCTCCTGCCATGGAAGACAAAAACTTGGAAATAGCATTTTTATACCGTACAAAACACACAATGTGGCTATACATTAACTCAGACTTCTTAATAGCTCTCATTATTTAACTGAATGGGGAACACACAACATACTCCACCTTTAACACCAATTCCACATACTTCAGATTCACCTTGTAGATTCAGAAGAATCTTACTGCTTGTGCTAAGATAGCAAAAATAAGGTAGATATAAACTTTAAAAAGTGCCTTTTCCTTTGTGCACTTTAGGTATCTTGTTTACCTGGCATAATGTATAATATTAGCACAGAAGAAAGAACGCAATTACACAAGAAAATAAAACCATGCAGCTAAAACTCCTCTGACTTCAGACACATTTTTCTCATCTCTGGATGTGGTACAACCTTGCTGTGAACTATTAGGTTTCCACTACTTAAGAGACAGACGGTTTCATACTGCTCAACAGAGATTACTGCTGTCTATCTAAATAGGGCTTACAGTGGCATCAGCATATTTTATTAACTCAGAACCATAAATCCTATTCTTATATGCTCTCAAAGATCAATACTCCTAGGGTCAGTTAAATTTACAACAGCGTGGCACCTACCAGGAAGAAGCTTCAAAGTGAGGATATGTTCCTTTCCAATAGCCCCCCTGAAATTCTGGTATCTATTGGAAGTTTAAAAAGCAATACCTCATCCTTGATATTAAACGCGTTTCCCAAGCAGATTTTTAGCTCACTGCAACATTACACAGTATCCCAATACACTCTATAATGCCTCACAATACAGGTTTTCTTTGTGGTTCAAGAATTCTCCCTCCTTTGCATGATAAGCATGTATCTGCAGGCTAGCAAATCTTAACATCCACTCTTCAGTGACTGGGACAGTGAACACCTATGAAGGAAAAATCTCCACATTTTTGAGCATCCAAGGAATATTCCTTTATATTCCATTGCGTATCAGTACATGCTAGTAAGTCCTCTTATTAGCACTAACTAAATTATTTTTTCATGTATTTCTCTGCTATCCTCCAAACTCGCAGAGGAACACAATTATATCCTGCATATATACTGCTAAGGACTAGATAGCAAGATGAAAACAGACCAGACAAAGTCAAGGAAGTAGCAACCTACATAATACAGAAATTTTCAATTATATTCAAACTCTACAAACCAAAAGATCATTTTACATAAATGGCTAGTGTCTACTTACACGCACCTTTATTCTACTCCCTCTGAATAAATGGAATAACCATAATAGGTGACTCCCAAACAAAATTTTGACTTTACAGGAGCAATGATGCAGTTATCTAGATAAACACTGGTTTTTCAACGAGGTGCACCAAACATCATTCAGCCCCAAGCAAACTTCAGAAATACAAATCACATCCTAATGCCTCCTTGGGGGAAAAACCAGCCTTGGCATCTCCCTCTGCATTGTTCAGTGACACTAAACTCTGCAGGGCAGTCAAGCGGTTTCCACAACAGAAGAAAAAGAGAAGAGCTGCACAACACTTTGCTGAACTTGGAAACACTAGAAGAAAATACATACCTAACTCCATTAATTGCTCTATTTTTCACCCTTTTTTCCGCCCAGGAAGTGTCCTAAATCAAAATCTGACATCCCGAAGGTGGTTTTGCCCCCTTTGTCACGGCAAGCCCTGTGCACTGAGAAGAGTCCTTCAGTCCTTTTCTAAGAATGGATGACAAAGGTAGAATCAATCCATATATCAATAATTATTGTAGTGTTACTATTATTAAATACCCATAATGAAATAAGTCAATGACTCTTTAAAGACCCCTTCCTTTTGCTACAAACAGCCTTATTTAAAAACACAGAGGCTGCTATCAAGGTTCTACAATTTGGGGATCTGATTTTAAAGTAATAAACCAATTCTAAACAAGATCTTCTCAAATTACAGACTATTTACTGTTTTGTCTTATTTTTATTGTAACACAACACTATTCAGTGGAACTTCACTCTAAAATAGCAATTTAACAAGTCAATGCTATCACTGCTATGAAGCGAAAAACAGTGAGCTTTGAAGCCACTTGATCTCCTCATATCAAAACTGCAGTCTTGTATTGATTTCAGAATATACTTAATTTGCTATTTTGCAACAAAAAAGTAAAGGGACTATAAAACTCAAAGTGCCAGAAGTAAACATTTTGATCAACCTAATTCTCTTTTACAAAACAAAACTCCTGCTGTTCTTTTTTTAGAAAAATACCTTGTCATTTAAAGACAAAATAAGTGCATGTGTGTGACTTGTTTACATCAGATAGAAATAAACACCTCCTAAATGTAGAAAGCACAAACTTTTCTTCTGGTAGCTTATGAATAATATTTAAGGAAATGCTTAAAACACTTAGCAAATCTTTTGACAATTTAGCAACCTCATCAGTATAGTTGCTCAGACTATGCATCGTATACGACTTCTGAAAAAGAAGCCCCAACTCAAACTTGAGCATGTGATTTTAGCTTACAGAAAAGGGACAGGGAGCAATTATACAGCATGTAACGAGGTAGGTGTTGCAGTATCATATGGTGTATCACCAAGAAATGGGAGAAGTGCTGAGCTGGAAACACTGATGACTTGCTATGATGGGCATGCCAGCAAAAATATGGTTTGGAAGGAACTAATGAAGTGGTTCACCCTCAGAAAAAAAAAAAATATGTGCACTAAATACTTGAAGCATGAAGACTTATACTAAATATGAAATTCAGCTACCCAAGTAAAATTACACAGAAGCTCCTTTCTTCAGATGCGTCCCAGCCTGCATTAGCACGAATGCCATGCTGGCTTTGAGCAAGCTGCCACAGCCTCTGGTTTCTTCTGCCTCAAACTCTGTTAGTTATTACTAGGTTTTTCAATTAAGAGATTTCACAGTTGGGCAACTATGACTGCCCACTATCTTATAAGAACATCGTCCTCAGACATACAATGACCATTCACAATGATGTATGTGATTTTTTTAAGGCCAATGAATGTTCATAGGATTGTTTCTTGAGGTGGGGCAAGCAGATTTAACAGCTCACTACTACCACAAAGGGAATATTCTACCCTCTTCTCCCTCTGCCTCCCCGTGCCAGGCACTGGCTCCCATTGCTTAGCTTATGCTGTCTGCAGCGATCTCAGATCCTTCTGTGAGCCAATTCAATTCACAAAAATGACAGAAAACATACTGAGGCTTTTGCTAGGTTGGTTTTCCACTGTTTTGCTGAGTTAATTTGACCCACAGAAGGGTCTGCTGAGCTCCAGATCCAGCCCAAGAGAGGTCGTAAGCCCACATACATGAGAAGAGGGAAGGGGATGGCGGGCTGAGGGCAGGGGACCAGGGAGAAATCCCTCTCTTCAAAAATGGCAATAGCGTATCGTAAGAAGAGATCAGCTGTCTGTGAAACTACAACTCCATTCCAAAACTGATTAATCGTCTCCAGTTTATTACTTACAATGAACCTCTTTCTTGTTTGCTCATAGGTTCCCTCTTGACTTTCCCAAGCACAACAGCTTTTTTCTTCCCAAGACATAGCTAGTACTTGCTTCCCAAAAAATGCTGGATCTACTGTCCTGCATACATCATCAGAGCATTGGCTACCCAGCAGCTCCAACACCTACCGCAACCCTGGCCAAACAAGCCCAGATTCACACTTCTTCCCACCCTCATGATGGTCCCTAGTTAAGACATGATGGTCCCTAGAGAGCCAGGTGCCTTCACAGCATCCTCTAACTGAAATAGCTGTCACATGTCCAACAAGAGGCTTTATTTACCAAAAGTCTACATATAAAATATCACTAACTCACAACACTACCTCATAGGCTCTGTGTAGATCTGGGGATAATTTGAGGGTTACAGTCAAAATGCTACTCACTCTGTCTCACAGTAAACAGCATCTACATTTGTGTACCACTTCCTTCCAGTTTACACAATAGAAATGAGTGCTGCGTTTGTAAGCCATTTGTTTGTTTATGTACTTAGGAGAGGTGGGGAGGAAACAGAACAATAAAAGGAAAAAAAGAGCATTTTACTGAGCCATCGTGTGTCCCATTATAATGACTGACTCTTGGATTTACCATATAGATTTACATACAGTTATGGGTACTCTGCTGTTATGGTCACTTGCAGCCTGTGTTAAAGCAAATTGCAAAAATTGGGAAGGGTAGAAACAAGACTACTTTGTCTCTAGTGTGTGTAAAGGCTACTGCAAACCAAAACACTGAGAACTCTTAAATCATTTTAATGAGTTTTTGGAAGAAAGGTCTCACACTTCCTGAAAGTAAAAAAGCAGGAACTTGAGCAGAGAGATGGTATTTGGGTACACAGCTGGAGAACAAAGCACAATTTGGTCCTGCTAATAAACTGCAAGTAAGACTCCCAGGTACACATTATCTAAAGGTTATCTTCTAAGTTGTAATGGTCAAAGATCTCAGGGGATGACAGATGGTCAAAACAAAATTACGAAAGTAGTAGAGACAGGTTTCGCTGGTGACATTGACAGGTCTCCAGGCTACTACCTAGCTCCAAATTAACAATTACTAAGCATTTTGTCATCAACAACTTGAAAAGCAGTTGTCCAAGCTTTCAAAGCTTGAAACTAAGCTTTAAAAGGTTTTCAGAATGCAGGGCTTTTTACACAGACTTCCCAACTCAAACCTTGATATAACAACGCTCCTCTATGGAAATGTAGCTTTCGAGAATATTTATTATCAAGCATACGCTGCCAAGTGCAACCCAAGATCCTACAACGGACACTACATACTGCATAATGCCAAAGAATCTGCAGGAGGCTGCAGGTCCAGATCTAGACACACACCAAGCTGCTGATGCATAAGTTTCCTGGTTGCGAACACAACTGTTTATTCAGTCCATTTTGATTCTCCCTACTCACAGCAAAGCACAGGCCAATTTTTCACCCACAGCAAATATCCGCAGTTCTTCCAGATAAACATCTATATTCTCCCCTTGACAGCTGAGTTAGTTCACTATTAAAAGTACTATCTGTGGTACGGGAACGGTGTGGATTCTCTATGACATGCAACATCTAAAAAAGTGTAAGATACTGTTTTGAGCACAATACATTTTTATGCAAGTTTAGGCATTATGGCAAATTAAAACTTCAATATGGTGACATCAGTGATTCATGTAAACTGCAATGCCTTACATGATAATCTAAATTCTGTCCAGGAGAAAGAGTCCAAGTTTCTTGTTTCATCTTACCACAAACCCAAAGGACCTCTCCTGTCACGCAACAGTCTTACTTGTCTACCCTCTGAAATCCTGGAACTGCAAGAACTACCTGCAAGACAGCTCCGACAGCAGATCTTAGCACAACAGCTCTGCGGTGACTCCAGGTGCAATCCCACCTCAGCTGAAGTTTACCTCCTTGCTCAGCACAGTCCTTCACGGCCTCCTTCCTTCCCAGCCTGCTCCCTTCCATGTTTACTGGACTGCTGGCTGGACCATTTCAGAACAGCACGAGTCAGCAGAAAACCAACACCACAAATAAAACTACAAAAATTAAAGCATATTTATCAACTTAGCATGCTGAAATGATTTAGTGATGTCCAAGAAATACTGGAGTTGATGCATGGAAATTAGACTACACTGAAGTGAGGTAATATCACAGAGTTTACGCAAAAACTCAAACCAAATTATTTTGTATGAGTAATCTCAACTTCACTTTCTCTCAATCTCTGGTTTCTTTTACATAATTTTTCATTCCATTATTTTAATTTTACAGAAGTATCTTTGAGATTCTCCCTGAAGAGGAAATATGACAATTCTTCATATTTCTTTTCAAGTTCCAGTCCCTTCAAATGTTGCACCGCCTTTTGTATCTCCTTCAGAAAGAAGGGCAGCTTTCATGAGGTACAACCTACAGCTCTCCTGCTTTCATTCCTTCCATTCATAATCATCATGTTTAACAGAATGAAAGAACACTACAGGTTCCTACTGAACAAAGAGATTTACAACAAAAATAGAAAACTGAGATGGCACTAAGGCACTGGAGTTTACAGGCAGCTGCAGGAGACAAGAGCAGAACACCACTTGGGAAAAAGTAAGGTATCATATTTAATGCCAAGGGAGTACTCTCTCAAAAATCCTTAAAATTTCTCCTTTTTGCTGTCCACAGTACCCAGCAGTCACAGACCTTCTGATGTAAAATATTTCACAGGTATGTCAAGAAGCTCTACATGGATACAAGGGATTTTATTATAAGCCAACATTATTTAAAAATATGCCATGTCTCTTGTAAGAATTATTTTTTTTACTAGCTTATAATTTTTTAGTTTAGGCCAATAATATGTGTACAACTGAGATTCACTGTGGTGTTGCCAGTTCACAAAATGTTATCATAAATATTTTTGTAGCAGCTTTTGTACATCTCATGTAACTCTAAAAGAACTTCATGCCTCAAAAAAACCCCTATATATTCATATAACTTTATCATGAGATAAAGTTCAAAAATACGTCTCTGAAGTCTTCAACCTATGGACAAGGTTTTTAAAAATATCAAAAATAATGAAAACTTCATACATTCTGATGCCTCTGAATTTTACATGAGTTCCTAAAAGCACGAGATAACACTGTTTGAAATGACTGAATTCATTTTACTGACTTATTTTACTGTCCCATTCTGATTCTGAAAGGTGACACATGCAGCATTCTTTAAATAACTGGGACCAACATAGAGATGAAAAACTGTGGTGCTTTTTTATATAAAAGAGAAACTCATTTTGTTACAAGGCATAAGGAGCAATGCAGAAAGCCAAGCAAAAGCTGGAAAAAAGACAAAAGATTGTGCGTGTCCACACCAAGATAGAAGGGTTGTCCACCCTCCGTGCTAACTAATGCATCCAAGCTTACGATGGAGGATGTCTACAGAAAGCTGGCATTAAATCAAAGACCATGGCTGCACAGTTAAGAATTTTAACGGGGTTTGACTTGTATTCTATACTGAGTTTTAAGAAGGTTACGTCATTTTGTCAGTCTCAAGAGTACCCTAACAACTAGGAATTCCTTATGAATGATTGTTAAAGACCTTTGCACAGAAGGAAGATGCTAACATAAAAGCACAGGAGAGGCGCAAAAGCTAAGCACTTCTTGCCAGAGGAAGAGTCCTGTCTCATCCCTCTCACCTCCTCCCCTTCTCGGTGGGTGTTCATTTGAATGCCAGTACCAAGGGAGGCACGGGAGAAACAAAAGTGAGAACTTTGATGGCACTTCCCAGATCTGCTTACCTTCAAGAAGCCCCAGATCCCCAGATGGGATGGCAACACTTGCAAAACAATTTGCAATGAACACAGAATTCCCACCTGAAATGTGACTTCAGAAATTTAAGGAGGGACGGAACAGCGGAGAAACACTCAGTCGCTCAGTTTAAACTAGAGTTCTGTTTTCTTTTATTCATGACGTCGTGTTTCTACCTAAAACATGATGTTAAGTCTCTCCGAATAAATCTATTTTTATTTTAATATTAAGCATATTTAGTGTTGAGGGAAAGTTGAGTGAGAGTGGAACAAACACACTTATCACGACTACTCAAACAAAGCAATGTATGGAGGCAGCACCAGGTGTGCTTGGGGACAATGGGACAGGCACAGCCCAGTCCACCTCTTACAGGGAACAAATGACTGAGACAGAGACAGCTACACCTCAAAACATCATACACAGGAACCAAAAGGAAGTCAAAAGAGCAGTTATTAGATGGGAAGACAGACAACTTTAGACAGCAAAAGTTTATTCTCTGTGATCCTACAATTGATTACCTTTCCTTGTCTTTGTAACTGCAGGTTTTACACTATCTAGAAATAATTCTTGTAGTCATCCAACGATTTTCCAGCATCCAGCAAGACATGCTTAGGCTTGCTTAAATATCAGTCTACAACTTTCTGTGGTTACTTTGATGTGTTAATTAGTTTTGCTTCTTTAAGATATTTTAACAGGCATTTTAAAAATCTGGGCTCAGATCTTCTCCACTGGGTAGCAGAACTTACATAATGTTTAATGAAACAGAGTAACAATCTACTGCAGTAAGCACGTAGTATTTTAACTATATGCTATGCGATCAGGCTACCAACTGGAACCATCACGTCTATGCCCACTTATCTACAGTTCCCATATTCCAATACTCAACAAAAACATTTCATCAATTTATTTATCTTCTTAAGTCAGTCTCTCATATGAAGTATCATACAGTTTACAACTGAGCAAACAGAATGTATAATATCCAAATAAAACATTTCAAACAGAAGATGATTGGCACATGGCCAATTTGCTATTATAACATCAGTACCAAGGTTATACCTAACCTTAAGGACCAAACCTTCAAGAAGAATAAATGACATCTAAGAAAAGCAAGGGTGTTTTGTTCCTTGAGGAGTTTCAGTGCAATACTGGCAATGGTCCTATGCTGACATAAGAAACGAATCAGCTGAAAACACTGGCAATGAAAAAAATACAAGAGCCAGCAAATACTGTCTCTCAATAGCAGATCAAACTCAGCAGCTGAACAGAAGGTAGCAGAGGACAAATTGATTGAGATAAGAAGTCATGAGGTCCAGAGATAGCTGTTACTGAATGATGTCTCCTAAGAAACAGAATATTTATTTCCTGTCGGAGGATTCAAGAAGTCCGTTTTCTCCATCCATGTTAGTCATTAGCATTCTGTTAATAGGCTTAAATAGCCTGTCATTGCTATTTTTAGTAAAGAAGAATAGTAGCCACTTTCTTTCTTTGGGCTTCATGTAAAGGCACAACCCTATACAAAAAAGGGGAGAGGGATGGGAAGGGGAGGACTGAGATTCTGCCATGCGCTCTCGTCATTGCTGCCATCCTGTTCTCACAGGGGAGAGCAGTATTCACCAGGGGCTATGTATGTTTTCTGTCTTCTCTCTTCTCTTTGGTGCTGATGCTGACACACAGAGAGATTCCACTAGAAATGGCAGCACTGTTAATTATCAAAGGATACCCTGGGCTGAAATTGTGCTGGTACATACTGTACCCCGCACCTTCCTGAGCTGCAACGCTGTGCTCTATGATTAAAGCTTACACGGTGTCTAGCCCTTAAAGCTTTTCAAAATAATTTTGAGAATGTTAAAGGTTACTTACTAGCCACTGGAATTTTTCACGGTATGTAATCTACAGGTATTTTCACACTCTGAGAAACACCTTATTGCTTGAGAGTAGAGAAATGTTCTCCTTTGCAGGATCAGTAGAGGGTCTACTTTCATGATGAGTGAGTGAGAATACCAAGAAGGGCATTCCAGGTGGCATTTTAGTTCCCTCTCAACGACAAAGAAATACAGAACTTCAAAGAACCCAGAAGGAGATGGGAAAGCCAGGCAAAAAAAAATGCAGATGAGGATAATTATTATATTACAAAATAAAAATAAAGTATGTAAACTTTACATTTTTCAGTTGAATGACAGTCCACGTGTACACTCACACTGTGAATGGCACCAAGCCATTAAGCCCCTGTCATAAATCACCTACCAAAGGACCTCAGAGGCCTCCAGGCAAACAGCAATGCCATCAGTCACCAGTGTCTCAGACATCACATGACACCTAATGAAGATGTGGATGCATTTCCACGTGGTCACTCAACAATTACTTGAGCCATTCGCTGCAGATCTTTACACCGATCTTTATCCAGTTAGAGGGCAGCAACCATACAGAAACCTTTGATGCTTTCAGCAATAGGCGTGGAGGCTCTGCCCATGCTAATAAACCAAAAGGGCCAAGACATACAGTCAGGTGCTGAATCAGTGAATACGAAAACATAGTACTCACTTGCGCTGCCCTGACATCAAGTGTCTGAACAAGGGAACTTGCAAGCCTGAGGTTTAGGAGGTAAAAATGGGAGATTAAGATAAAATGCAGCCACAAATGGGGAAATGTAGAAGTTTTCCTCTACGCATATCCAGCCTTTAAAAAAAACGTGTATGGAAAATACAGATCTGCACTTATCCCACTCTTCTTGCACCTTCATGAAAGGTGGAGCCATGAGCGAGCAGTTAAGAGGTTACAAGGCAGTCCCGTGTGGCTGTGCATGGCCAGGTTTAAATCAAAGCAGCCACTGGACAAAAATCTTAACAAGCCTAATAAAGCCTTTGATGAACCTGGAAAAGAAAAGGGCATAAACCGAAGGCTTACTCTTTCAGTGAGCATAAGCAGAAATAGGTGACAGATGGACTTTTGCAGAGCTAAGGGAGAGGACAAGGGAACTAGTAACAAACATATTAAATGTCAAACACCCTTCTCTAGTATTTATAGGGACTGGTCTAACTGAAATAAAGGGTAGTACTCTCACACAGTACTCACAAAACACTCACAAAGCTCTCAGAAGTCTTCATCACCCACACAGTGAGACTGGAGCATTTTGGGAAAGTGGCAGAAGTCCTAGAGACTAATCTGTGGGCAACAGTTATGAGAAACAGCAAAGGTCTTGCAGGTCTTCACTACAAAATGAAGAAAATCCAGGCATTATAACCGTCTCAAATATTCTGGAGAACTGTAATGACCGGGGCCCTGACCTCATCTTCAGCAGCAGCATGAGCACCTTCTGCCAGTGTGGGAAGTAAAATAGATTTATGCTAGGCTGACTTCCCCTTGGAAAGATGCAGGTGAGGCAACCAGAACAGATCTCCTGCACACACTCAAGAACTGTGACTGATCTGACAGACAGCTAGAACATCAGTGAGAAGAGCTGATCTTTTTCTCTGTGGACCAACTGTATAAAGCCTTCATGGAATAGAGAAGATGTTGCACATTTCTGCTCAGGCATGCCATCCTTTGATGAACTCCAGAGCCTGAAAATCTCATGTAGATGTATTTCAGAGGCACTCTTGAGTTCCAAAACAAGTAACATGAGGCTCATGCTCCTGCACAGACCTCAGCACTTTGATGATGAGATTTATCCTATGGGGTCCCCAGGCCAAATAGGATTCACCAGGCATCACTATCTGAGTATGGAAGGAACTGGAGGAGTATTGTCCTGTGGCCTGATACTGCCACCATAGCAAAAGTTTCCCATATTTTGAGAAACGGTAGCCGGCCTGCTGAAAGGATACAAAGTGGGAAAGCACACAGAGGGGAGACATACTTAGTGTAAGGTGATGTGTGGCACAAGGCATCACAGAGGTCAGCTGGGAAGTGTATTGTCAGAAAAGGAAAGCACAGACTAGGATCTGTTCACAGACAAAAGAGCTCTCACAAATGGAGAGTTAATAGTTTCTCCGGTGATCCCAAGGATTTGCAGCAATATAATTTTTGATTCAAGTGTTCACCTTGGGACCCAGATGCTTGGAAAGAGACTGAGTCATTTGCAGAGATTCAGGTTTTGCACCTTTGGGGCACCCTTTATCAGGCAAACAATTGTTAAAGTAAATGAAAAAAAGACACATAGAGACACAAGAAGTTAACAGCCATGGCTGCCATCACCACGATGAAAACTTCAAAGGTTACAGGCAGGACACATGGGAAGACCCTGAAATGAACACAGTTATCATCTGAGAGGAAAATAAATTATTGACAAGGGGTCAGATTTATAACTATATGAAAATACGCACCTATGACACTAAAAAGTTACAGACCGCCTACCAAACAGCCGGACAAATGCTACCTAAACCCATACTGATTTTCAGACATAGGAGAAGGGTGCCAAAACGCCCCTTCTCTTCGCAAGAAACAACCTCTGTATAATCCACTCTACTGGGGTGTGCTGCAATTGGCTGTAAGGCACCCATGATGTAAAGCAAAATCCACCCACAGATAAGGCACGTTTTCATGAAAAGGGTGTCTGAAGAAGGACATAGAAGTGGGGATACATGGTGAGCTGCATCACAGAGTCATTATTCATTGTGCCTGGTACCCAAACATCTGATGTTTTGTTATACCAAGATGGTAGAAAACCTGTCCATCCGGCAACAAAAAAAGAGTAGAAATACACATTAAGGCAGCAGATGGTGAAGAAAAACTAAGATCCTGGGACAGCATCAGTCCTGCTGCCTGCCTCTATGCCATGACCTAACAGAGGTATTATCTAAAGTTGTCTACGACCTCAGCCATAGTTTAGACTGTTCAAATTGCCATCTGGAGCAGACCACCTTAAGAATGCATGAGGATCATTTGGAGCCTTGTTCCTGACAAAATACAGACTTCTTTCTTAGGATATGTGGAGACATGATGTAGGAATTGGGTATCCCCCACAGCTTTGCAGGAGAATGGAACTTCACTTGTCCAAGAACTGAAGAAAGAGGAAACACCTAATAGGAGTTCCCTAGCAGATGTCTGGAGCCAAGATGAACTTCTCATCAGAAGAATGGACACCACAGATTGACCAGAAGATTCTATCATAGCTACAGAGACTAGCAAGGTCAACCACCTGTGCCTTAGAAGACATTAGAGTGCAGTCTTCCAATGTGTAAAGGGAGGAAATCCGGAACAGGCGAAATCTTCTCAGTCTGATTTACAAGGTGAAACTGGAATGATGCAAAAGAACAGACTTACTTCCTCACTCCAATAAAGGTCTACAGACTTTGGCCACTGAATCACAAGATTCATCGGTCCTGAATACAGCAACTGTTTCCAGGAATGAGGAGTTAAGAGGGATGCAGAGAACGTCCACACTCCCTGGAGCCTCCTGTTTCTTGCCAAGTCCTCCTGGTGGCAGAAGGAGAGTAGGCTGGAGCAGAATGTCTGGCTCTAAAATTACCTCAATGGGGGCACTCTCATGCAGAATGTCCATGCAACAGGCTTTATCATGCTTCTACCTCTTTATTAAGGGGAACTTTAATACAGTCTGTGACCACCTAAGTAGGTTCTTGAAGGAGTACTAGTCACCATGGTCCCCTATACCTTCTCGGTGCAGGAGTAAGACAGGTGATCCAGATATGATCAACCATCAGACAACATTGTCAAGGTGTGAAAAACTTACACTCATGGGTAAAAAAAAATTTGATCTTGAGAGGGCAGATAGGAAGACCTTTTCTTACCATAGACATATCACTGTTGCATCGTTAGCAGGCTTTTTGCCTCAGTAATGCAAACTGCTTCTGAAGAGATTTCTGTATCGACCAGATCAATACAAATTGAAACAGTGATAACTCAAGCAAAAGCCTTTATAAAGGAGATATATACTCATTTGAAACAGATTTCTCAAATAATATTTGATAATATATAAATATGCTTACCACATGGATGCAGGTAAAGGACATTAAGAAATGCCACAACAGGGAATATACCTAGTCACTTCACAGTAGAAAGATCTTTTATTCAAAATTTTCATTTCAGACATTAACTGAACATCAAATCACACAAGCATATGGCTTTAACTTCAGTTTATTACATTACTTTATTTGTCCCCACATTTCCTTTTTTCACATAAACGTTTCTCTCACATAGCTTTCATTTTTAAAATTCAACTACATAACTGGTGTTTGATAACAAGGCCTAAGAGAGAGCTCTCACATGTAAACATAAAATCTTTCTTGTTCAAAATGAAACCAGTAGAAATTTTTGAAGTAAATTACTGAATTAAAAGCCAGAGATAAAGAAAACTGCAAAATTTCCTGTCAGAAAAACAAAACCACCAAAGTTTTAGGACACTATGTTATTTAAAAAAAAAAATCAAAATTCAAACCTGCAGGGCAGCATACTCTTAGCAATGTCAATCTGCATTCAATTCAAAAAAAGTTATGCTGGCTCATTATTGTTGATGTTATCATGTTAGGAAATAGTGCTAGTTAAAGATAATAGTCTCTCAACTCAACCATAGTAGTAAAGATGTAGCTAAATTAGACCACATAAATAATTCATTACAAGAGACCTTATTTTTGCTTTATTTCTGTATTACTTTTGAATTGCAGGTTACTCTCATGGATAGCAGGGATTGGTATTTGAAGATCCTCACGATTTTTAGAACTTTCTTGGGCAGTATGTTACTCTCTTGGTGTTAATAATTACAGAATCTGCAGTTCAGGGTTCCCTTCTCCATGCTCTCAAAACAGATCACATATAACACTAAGAGGAAAAAATATCTCCTATACTTTTAATCTGCATCACTGTTAGCCCATCTTGTAAAACCTTCTCTTAAATAAAAACATGCTTCTTTAAATTACTAAAGTTTGGGGAAAAAAAAGGTTTTTCCAAATGAAAATAACTGGAATTACTTACAGAATTAACATTTTTTGGTTAATAACTCAATGTGTTTTAAAAGTCAGCACAGAAGTTCCACATTTGCCGGTAAGAACATTTTCAACACTATAAAGTTTTTTGTGTTTCATAATCAAAATGTATATGCAGCATATTGAAATTCAAAACATTTTAAATGCTTTAAAATAATTATCCTCATCAGCATATAACTTCATAATTTTGGTAGAGCTACTTCAACAAAGTTTTATCCAAACCAAATTCTGGTAAGAAAATGTAATTTTATTTCACACACAGGCACCAAAAGGAGGTTTGCTGGAGTGCCAAAATCATTATTTTGCATTCCTAAATACAAGATAGTGTTGCTACAGCTCCTAAATACAATTTTTTTCCCCCAAATAATAAATGTAACCCTTAAAACATAGTTTAAAATTGCAGCCTGTACCAAAAAAAATGGTTCTGCCTTCAGCCTAGAGCTCTTTTGTCTTTGTTTCAGCTCTCCTTCAGGCCAAAGAGGTGCAGAAGTCACTGAGGAATGGCTACACACCGCTTTCCCCCCAGGAAAGCGCAATTCCCCTTCCCCGGCTCCTCTCTAGATGCCCCGAGCTCTGCCTCCGTGCATGCAAGCAGAGAGGAGAGAAATGCAGAAAGGAAGCAGAAACCCCTTTAGGAGACGTCACTGTAATCAGTCCCACAGAAACCAGTGGGAAAACCTATCAGAAACCACAGAAACTTATCAGAAACCAGTATCTACTGGTTTATAACAGGAGAAATTTGTAAAGGAAGTTTACATTATACACTCTTTGAACTATGGATGAAGTAACTTAAAATTCAGTGCCACAGATATACAGAAACAGAAATAAAAATAATCAGATAATAATAAAATAAACTCACTTTTTAAAATAAAGTTTTATGGATAGAATATATCATATGCGGTGTTGAGTCATCTCTAAGTAATGTTGGTCAAGCTCAATTAAGTAGAACACATAATTTCAGCGAACTGCGATCATCGTTGTTTCAAATTAGCATAAGTACAATATTAATTAAGCATTCTTAGAAAGCAGGACGAACTAGGTGTGAAGGAGGATATGAAATATCCATGATTAAAAAAACTCCCTACAAATCTTCTGCAACACTGTTATTACAGACTAATCTTTTTTCTTAATTTGACATGCTAAAGGCTACTTCCTATCATATGTATACAACACTACAGAATTTTTAGACGGATATATCATAGCACAACACCATCATCACATTAGGCAACTACGCATGTCTCTTTTGCCACCCGCCACTTCTGTCAGCTATCCTGAGCAGTTCACTAAATCTTCCAGTAGAAAACGATAACATGCCATCATTTATGTTCAAATGATATGCTTTTTAACCGGGATCTGGTAAAGCACTTTAATGGAGTCTGAAGCACTCCATTAAAGCTGTCCCGAAATGCTGCAACTGCTTCACTTGAATTACACAAAATGTGTGGGGCAGTCATTAATCGAAAAGAAGCAACACAATGAGCTCTTAGATCTATATTTAGTATTCATGTCATTTTGTGAATCTCTCCATCATACAATTTTTAAGACACCAGAAGATTTGTAATAGTAACGCTGGACAGCTTTGTCAAACGGGTATGTGCCAACTGTGACCTGTAAGTGAGACAACAGGTTGGAAATACCATTCTAGCAGCCAGCAGAGGAAATACGAGATGGGTATTTCTGCTGAAAGGGCTCAGCACTGTAACAGGTGACCCTGCAGACTTCCCACTGGAGAGGGCCTTCACTTGACTCTGCTGATGAAGAAACCAGAGTAAACATCAGCATTAATACAGGTCTCAGTTCTCTAAAGAATGTACTTCTAAATCCTGCAAAGGCATGTCCAGCTAATACAGTTTTCCTTCCAGAGCTTCCTGCAGAGCTCTTGAAGACTACCCACTAGGAGTACAGGCCTACAAAGAAAAGAAAGAAGGGAAAACAGACAAAAAAAAGAGCTTTCAATTTCTCCTTTTGTTCCACGGACCTCCAGATTTCAAAATTAATAAGCAGTAACGACGAGAAAATAGAGAAAGGAGAATTACTGCTATAAAAAGCTGCACTGATTCTTTTTTTTTTTAAATAAACATGAAAATCATTTTCTAAAATAAAGAATTGGTTTTACTTATGTTTGTGTCAAATGCGGGCCAGAACTGAGATGCAGCTAAAATAATGGGGAAAGGTACAGAGGTTTTTGTTATATTCTTTTATCGACCCAATTAACTATGGAAAGAAAACCCAGAGCATTAAACAAGCAAGCTTCTCTTTATACTTGTTCCATTTCGGAGAAGATTGCTTTCCTGTCTGTCTGTATTTTCTCCTCTTTTGGCTGTCTGTGCTTTTAAATATGTCACATAACATGTCTGTCAATTTACACTAATTTTGATTCTCTTTAATTTCCTTCCACCACAGCCCCATAATCCTTGAGAGATCCTTCCCAGGAGAACCACAGCCAAAGATCAGTGATCTTGGGACTGCCCAACAGTCTGGGTCCTTCTCTCCTTCCACTGCACAGCACAGGGCCTTCCCCTTCTGTGGCAGCTGAGCCCAGCCAGGACTGCTTTCAGAAACAGCTTTGAGAGAAAATACAATCCACATATCACTTATTCTGCTTCATCTCACTCCAATCTCTTCTACTGGATGCCCCATCTCAGATTTCTTGTATCAGCCCACAGTTCTGCTTCTCAACTGATGCTCAAGGCATGCACCAGAATGCTTTTTCATAAATCATGAGAGAGAAGTTAAGCAGAGGACAGGATTTAAGCTGAGGAGAGGGAGAGTAGAAGATTTCTACCTGGAGAAGATGACAGATAGACAAGACAGTGATGTCATGATACTGCTGCTCCTGAAGTCCGTACCAGCATTCATGAGTTATGACGGGTGTAACATGGCAAAGACATGGCAATCAGTAAAAATATAAGGACATTACACTATCAGTTACCTTACCTCCAGGACCATTAGTTTATTTGAGAATGAAGACTCAAGGAAGAGAGAGCCTTCCCAATTTCAATCAGATGACGATCAGCAGTGCTGGGAAAGCAAGCCACTAGCCCAAAACCCCAGCTCATAACGAAGCCTTCGTGAACCTTTCAGACCTACCACTTCCTTGGCATGGAAGGCTGATGGAGGGAAGACTAAAACAGTTTCCAGATTTAAATGCCGACAGATTTTGGCAAGTTGTAGCATTGCTGGTGGACTTCTAAATCTAAAATTACTTTTTGCCCACTGGCCTAAGACCATCAGAGGCCTGACAGAAAAAGCTTTTTTTTTCCATCAACTATTCTGACAGGCCAAGCAGCTGTTATGGCATAAATGAAAAATTTTGTTCTCCAAATCAAAGTTACAGTTTTATAAAATCCTACAATTACCTCACTCAATTCTGCATGTGTGCTCAGACACGTTCAAAATTAGAGGGATTAAAAGAAATTATACAAGTGGAATGGATGCCTCCTCTGTGCCGAGTCTCCCATTTGAGATAACAAATACTGGTAGAACAGGGCAGAACACGGAAAATTATTTTAACATGGAAGACAAATTTGTCAGGAAGTTGGCGGGGGGGGCTTGCAGCAGCAAAGAAACAAAGAATAAAGGGATGGCAAAAAAAATGAACAGTAGAGCTGACAGAGTGTTATCTACACTACATTTATCAAATTATCTGGAAAAAACGATGTCCGTTACAACAAGGACAACAAACATGTGTATGTATGCTATACGTAGCAACAAATACTGCTTCACAGGTTGGGGAACACCTTTCTGGGAAGCAGTAACTGTGAAAGAACTATGGTAGTTAATCAGCATGAATATGAACTAGCATGATCAAAGGACTAACTTAATCTCTAAATATATAACCAAGGAAATCTAACTGAGAAGCGATGCTACCTGAGCATTTGACACTGGGGTCACTCCTACCGGAACAGCGTCACCAGTCTGACAGCCATAATTCAAATGGGATGCTGCTCAAATGGGGAGAATTCACAGAACACACTTTAAGTATCATTAAATGACTGGAAAAGGGGTGTGGCAGTGAAAAAGCACATCTGTTTCCAAAGAGAAGATTATAGGACTATTTAACCACAGCCTGTAAGTACCCAAAAGCAGGGCAGAAGCTTAACAATGCTGTTTCATTCCTCCCTCTCCTTCCCCAAGGAACATCGTGGAAAGCTGAATCAAGACAAATTCAGATGAGAATTTAGGAACAAGGACTGAACACGGAATTGCTAACCACTACAGCAGGTTTCCCAAAGGCTACAAAGGATTTTCCATCACTGGAAGTTTTCCCTCCCTTCACCCCCCCTCTCCATTGAGATCAGCTCTTTTTCTAAGACGTATGATTTACTCCAATCTTTATTGGCCTTAAAGCAGATATGGAAGAGTCCTCACCACAAAGGAAGTCATACCCAAAGATTACAGTAGTTCTTCACAGGCTTAAAAGCTGTTAAAGTAGGAGAACAATAGCTCAAACTTCTTTTAATCCTTTATGCCCTCATGACACCATGCTGACAGCGGCGGCAGCAGCGAAAGCGGTGGCAGCGACTTGAGGTTAGTGCGGGGGCAAGGGCGACATCGGGCTTAACCAGGCGGTTTTTTGTACTTTGGGCCCCCCCTGAGCCCCCCGCGAGCATCAGCCCCGAGCTGCTTCCTCCTGACCCCGGACCCGGACCCGGAGGTTCCCAGCAACGAATCAGGAGAGGAGGGGACGTAGCCGGAGGCACCGCGGAGGCACCGCGGGCGATTTAAGCGATTTAAACGCTCCACCCCCTGTTATCGGGTGATAAAAAGCCTCCTGGAGGACAGGGACTAGTCCCTGGCCAGAAGGGAGAGGGAGAGGGAGACTCAGCAGTGCCTGTGTGAGTCAGCAGTGACTGGGTGTGTCCCAGGGCAGGAGAGGCTGCAGTTGTTTGCAGCTCGTTGGGGAGGGCACTGACTCCCTCCCAGTGCACAAGGCGAGGAAGGTGCCAAGGAGCTGTGAACCAGGGGTGGCACCAACAGGTATTTCCCAGTTCAGTGGAAGAACAATGGTATCTACCCGGTGGAAGAAGACCAAAATGGATGTGGGAACCCAGACAGAGCTCCCACGGAAGGAGGCGATGGTGCAGGTTGCCGGCTGCAGGGAATGCTACACCGTCTCTGTGGTGTCAGGGGGCTGTGTGCGCTGTGAGCAAGTAGATGATCTGCTTGGCCGAGCGGCACAGCTGCAAAGCCAGGTTGAAAGGCTTCAAGCCAAAGTAGAAAGGCTTAGGAGCATTCGGGAGGCTGAAATGGAGATAGACTGGTGGAGCCAGGCTCTGCCTTCCCTGCAACAAAAATGGGAGTACCTGCCGGAGAGCTCCCAGGATCGAGGGACCCCTGTACTCTGCCCCTCTCAGGTGGAAAACAATAACCTAGAGGAGAGGAGTGAGTGGAGGCAAGTCTATGGCCGTGGCAAAAGGCGAGTGCCCTCCTTGCCTACCTTGCCTCCACAGGTGCCTCTGAGCAATAGATATGAAGCCCTAGTGGAATACAGCCGGTCCAACGGGGATGTGGTGGAGAGGCAACCTATATCAGAGGTCCCACCACAGTCAGAAAAACCTGACGGGCGTATAGCTACCTCCTCCACAAGGAAGAAGAGAAGAGTTTTAGTGGTTGGAGACTCCTTCCTAAAGGGATCTGAGGGCCCAATATGCAGAGCTGACCCCCATCACAGGGAGGTCTGCAGCCTGCCTGGAGCCCGAATCAGGGATATCACCAGGCAACTCCCCAACCTGGTGAAGGCCACAGACTACTACCCCCTGCTGATCTTCCAGACAGGTGGGGAAGAAGCTGCATCCCGTAGGCTGAGGGGGATGAAGAAAGACTATAAGGCCCTAGGGCGGTTGGTGAAAGAGTCTGGAGCACAAGTTGTTTTCTCCTCTCTCCTTCCATTTTCAGGTGATGATGTGGGATAGAACAGTAGTATTCTCTCTATTAACGCCTGGCTACGAGACTGGTGCTACAGGCAGGGCTTTGGGTTCTTTGATAATGGCTGGTTTTATAAGACAACAGGCATGACAGTGATACATGGGAAAGGTTTATGTCGTAGGGGCAAAAGGGTTCTGGGACAGGAATTAGCAGGGCTCATTTGGAGAGCTTTAAACTAGATTCGAAGGGGGATGGGGTGGTAGCTGGGCTTGCACCACTGGGACAACGCTCTAGTGTTGAGGTAGACCAGGAGGCCTCCCATCCCCCTGGGGAGAATTCAGGGGGTGAATCTGGGATGAAACCGGTGTGCCCAGCTAGCTCCCTGAAATGCCTGTACACCAATGCACGCAGCATGGGGAATAAGCAGGAGGAGTTAGAAATCCGTGTTCGGTCGGGGGGGCTATGATCTAGTGGCAATTACAGAGACTTGGTGGGATGCCTCGCATGACTGGAATGTGGTAATGGATGGCTATGTCCTGTTCAGGAAAGACAGGCCACTAAGGAGAGGTGGTGGAGTTGCTCTTTATGTGAGTGAGCAGCTAGAATGTATTGAGTTCTGTCCAGAGGCGGATCAGGAGCGAGTTGAGAGTTTGTGGGTGCGAATTAAGGGGCAGGCTGGCAGGGGTGATACTGTTGTGGGTGTCTATTACAGGCCACCGGATCAGGATGAGGACGGTGATGAGGCCTTCTACAGGCAGCTGAGAGCACTCTCACAATTACAGGGCCTGGTTGTTGTGGGGGATTTCAACTACCCTGATATTTGCTGGGAGGCCTACTCAGCCAGCCATCCCCAGTCCAGGAGGTTCTTCCAGTGCATTGATGATAACTTTCTGATGCAAATGGTGGATAAGCCAACTAGGAGAGGAGCGCTGCTGGATCTGATCCTCACTAACAAGGAGGGTCTGGTTGAAGAGGTGAAGGTTGAGGGCAGCCTTGGCTGTAGTGACCATGAGATGGTAGAGTTCAGGATCTCATGTGGCAGGAACAGAATAGCTAGCAGAATCACAACCCTGGACTTCAGGAGGGCCAACTTTGGCCTTTTCAAGCAATTGCTAGGGGAAATCCCATGGGACAGGGTACTAGAAGGTAAGGGGGCCCAAGATAGTTGGTTAGCATTCAAGGACTGCTTCTTCCGAGCTCAAGATCAGAGCATCCCAACAGGTAGGAAGTCAAGGAAGGGTACCAGGAGACCTGCATGGTTGAACAGGGAACTGCTGGGCAAACTCAAGTGGAAGAAGAGGGTGTACAGATCGTGGAAGGAGGGGCTGGCCACTTGGGAGGAATATAAGTCTGTTGTCAGAGGATGTAGGGAGGCAACTAGGAAAGCTAAGGCCTCCTTGCAATTAAACCTTGCAAGAGAGGTCAAGGACAACAGAAAGGGCTTCTTCAAATACATTGCAGGTAAAACCAACACTAGAGGCAATGTAGGCCCACTGATGAATGAGGTGGGGGCCCTGAAGACAGAGGATAAAAAGAAGGCAGAGTTACTGAATGCCTTCTTTGCCTCTGTCTATACTGCTGGAGGCTGTCCTGAGGAGCCCCGGACCCCTGCGGCCCCAGAAGAAGTCAGGATAGAGGAGGAATCTGTCTTGGTTGATGAGGGCTGGGTCAGGGACCAATTAAGCAACCTGGACGTCCATAAATCCATGGGCCCTGATGGGACGCACCCGCGGGTGCTGAGGGAGCTGGCGGAAGTCATTGCTAGGCCACTCTCCATCATCTTTGCTAAGTCACGGGGAACGGGAGAGGTGCCTGAGGACTGGAGGAAAGCGAATGTCACTCCAGTCTTCAAAAAGGGCAAGAAGGAGGACCCGGGGAACTATAGACCAGTCAGCCTCACCTCCATCCCCGGAAAGGTGATGGAGCAACTTGTTCTTGGTGCTGTCTCTAGGCACATCAAGGACAGGGGGATCATTAGGGGCACTCAGCATGGCTTCACCAACGGGAAGTCTTGCTCAACCAACTTGATAGCCTTTTATGAGGATGTTACCCGGTGGATAGATGATGGTAAAGCTGTGGATGTGGTCTATCTCGATCTCAGTAAAGCGTTTGACATGGTCTCCCACAGCATCCTCGCAGCTAAACTGAGGAAGTGTGGTCTGGATGATTGGGTAGTGAGGTGGATTGTGAACTGGCTGAAGGAAAGAAGCCAGAGAGTAGTGGTCAGTGGGACAGAGTCCAGTTGGAGGTCTGTGTCTAGCGGAGTCCCTCAAGGATCGGTTCTGGGACCAGTTCTATTCAATATATTCATTAATGACTTGGATGAGGGATTAGAGTGCGCTGTCAGCAAGTTCGCTGATGACACAAAACTGGGAGGAGTGGCTGAGATGCCGGAAGGCTGCGCAGCCATTCAGAGAGACCTGGACAGGCTGGAGAGTTGGGCGGGGAGAAATTTAATGAAATATAACAAGGGCAAGTGTAGAGTCCTGCATCTGGGTAAGAACAACCCCATGTACCAGTACAAGTTGGGGGCAGACCTGTTGGAGAGCAGCGTAGGGGAAAGGGACCTGGGGGTCCTAGTGGACAACAGGATGACCATGAGCCAGCAGTGTGCCCTTGTGGCCAAGAAGGCCAATGGCATCCTGGGGTGTGTTAGAAGGGGTGTGGTCAGCAGGTCGAGAGAGGTTCTCCTCCCCCTCTACTCTGCCCTGGTGAGGCCGCATCTGGAGTATTGTGTCCAGTTCTGGGCCCCTCAGTTCAAGAAGGACAGGGAACTGCTAGAGAGAGTCCAGCGCAGAGCCACGAAGATGATTAAGGGAGTGGAACATCTCCCTTATGAGGAGAGGCTGAGGGAGCTGGGTCTCTTTAGCTTAGAGAAGAGGAGACTGAGAGGTGACCTCATTAATGTTTATAAATATGGAAAGGGCAAGTGTCAAGAGGATGGAGCCAGGCTCTTCTCAGTGACATCCCTTGACAGCACAAGGGGCAATGGGTGCAAGCTGGAACACAGGAGGTTCCACTTAAATTTGAGGAAAAACTTCTTTACGGTGAGGGTGACTGAACACTGGAACAGGCTGCCCAGAGAGGTTGTGGAGTCTCCTTCTCTGGAGACATTCAAAACCCGCCTGGACGCGTTCCTGTGTGATATGGTCTAGGCAATCCTGCCCCGGCAGGGGGATTGGACTAGATGATCTTTCGAGGTCCCTTCCAATCCCTAACATTCTGTGATTCTGTGATTCTGTGACACGCTCATTGGCAAGAAGCACTTCCCAGGGACTAAGAACGTGCTCTATTCGGTGCTGTGTAAACACAGCATATAGGTAATGGCTGCGTGGGAAAGCTGAAAACCCAAACATATGACACAAGACAAAATAGGTGGATTCAGAGGGAGAGCAGGAGGAAACAAGGAAACAATATGGGTCAGCAGGAAAGGCAGGTGCCCTCCCATCCGCCACCCATCCATTGTCACGTCTTCTGTAGGTGACACAGCAAGGGAGAGTTTTAATGAGAGATTTGAAGTCAGACAAGTTTAGACCAAAAATAATTTTTATTAGTGAGGATAATTACCAGTAGAACAAGCTACCAAGGGCTATCATGGGCCCTCCATCACTAGGAGTATTTTAAAACAGTGTTGATTTTTTTTTCTCCAAAAAGATATGCTCTACTTCAAATACAAATTAATTCAAGAAGTTCTATAGCTACTGTTATGCTGAAGACCACAACGGTCCCCTCTGGCTTTACAGATCGCGTTTGCAAAGTCTTGCCCCTTTAAAAAGATGTATCATAATCTCATGTTAAACAAAATTATTAAGATCAGTTTACGGAGTCTCACAAAACCAGTAAAATTATTTATAAGACGCATCAGCTACAAGACCATCCCAGCACACTTCTGCACTTTTTTCATTTCTGCCACGAAATAAGTAAACATCTAGAGAAGTGGACTTCACTAAGCCCACATGCCTACCATACCATTAGGTCATTTACACAGTTGTCAAGTTCCCCAATGAGGATCATGAAAATGTTATAAGAAAAAAATGACATATCACACTTGTGCTATGCAATTTACTTTGCTTTAGAGAAATAAAATGAAACACAAGATAATCAAATTCTAGGATGTTAAAGAAGGAAGAAATCTGCAAACTATCCATTCAGAAAAGATGGAGACCATTTGCTAGAAGGTTAAAATAACATATGCATCTACCAAGAAGGAGCAAAAAGAAAAAACCTATATTGTCTGTGTTAAAACATTAGTCAAGTCCTCAAGCTAGCAAGTCAGGGAGCTTTGGGCAGTACTCGATCAGTCACAGAATCACAGAATGTTGAGGTTGGCAGGAACCTCAGGAGGTTTCTAGTCCAGTCCTGCTCATAGCAGGCTCAGAGGTGGCTACGTCTTTGTATCTGCCACCTACTGGCACAAATAGTCTTGGGAACCAGCTAAAGAGAGTGGTTCCATCTATACAAAAGCAAGACCTCTTTTGATGTTGAGGGAATAAAGAAGCCTCTATCCCAGAAGTATGGGACTTTGGAGAAGGGAAAGCAAAGACTTAAGATCATTTCCAGATTAAAGAAAGTATTAGAAACCAAATTTTAAAATCCTGAAAAAAATATTATAATGAGAATATATATGTATCTGACAATCTCTTAGAACAGAATTCTTGTAACAAAGAATAGTAACTTCTGAACGGAACTATCTGAACATAACAAAACAAATTTTTACCATGAGGTGGCTGAACAGTGGAATAGGTTGCCCAGACAGGCTGTAGACTCTCCATCCAACAGAGTTTCTCACTTGCACATGAATGTGATGACCATGAGGAATGGGAATAGAACTTCTCAGAAGCATGCTGACTTGAGCTCCAAGCCACTGATGCAGAGATCTTCAGACCATGATCCCTGAAATGCTGCCCATCCAAGCGGATAAGAAGAAAATGCTTTTACTTAGAAACAAAGTAATCTAGACAGGACATGAAAGTACACTTTACAAAAGGCACTGCATCTGAGTAGTAACACTTGATCTGTAGTACTACTTAATTATGTAGTAATACTTAATACCCTTAGACTAACGGCATATCTTCCTAGGTAGCATCCCAGTCTCGTACGCACGCCCCAGTTTGTTTCGGTGGCACAGCCTAGAATGATGCATTATACTGCTGCCACACTTTCCCAGGAGAGCCTACCAGGACTTTGCAAGGGAGAAATACAGTCCAGCAACTGAGTCCTGCACGACTACAAGTGCAACCTTAACAACTGTCACATAATAAGAACATTCAGTACACTGCGCATGAATTCAGTTTCTGAAGCAGATTCAAAAATATTTTGAAGTCCTCTTTATGAGAGTGTCATAAACAGGAAACATGAAGGAACTTCCTTTTGAAATCAGCAAAGCCCTAGGTAAAAAACAATCTCTGAAAAACCTTTGGGGATGAGGTTTTAGAGCCTCTGAGCTCTAGAAGGTTGGGAGAGAAGATCTGGGAAAGCGATCTGTCATTTTTTCCTAGACTTCACTGAAGGGATACAGACAAGTATGTTTTAAAGAAGGAAGCACAACCATGCCATCTGGGTATCTGGCACAGAAGGTGGCTTATCAGTACTGGGTAGGAGACTGACAAACTTTGGGATTATATATATATTCCAGAAACAGGACAAGAAAACAAAACTGATCAAGTGTATCTCTGGATCTCCTCTCTTAAGTCTCCTGGATTTCCACACATCAGGAAGATACCTTCTAAGTGCGAGACCACAGTGGTGGGGTGGCCTCATATGAGGAGCTAACATCCTTTTGCCACCAGACTTCTTTGGCTACTACGAGCAGGAAAACTTACTCAAAAGCATTTCTATCCCTGATGTGTTTCCACAGCAATTACTTTGAGTAACTTCTGTTGTGTTCAATTTACCTCAAAGTACTGACAAACTTTAAAAAAAAATATTTTCAGGAAGTTAAGTTACACAATAAGGGACTAGAAATGAAGGCTTGAATGGATTAAACATACAGATTGATTACACAATAAACTGTCAAGAATATGGTAATAATCATCTTAGCTTTCCAGTTGCACAGAAAATACCAATGGGGAAAAAAAGAAGCTATTTAGGTTGGTTAAAGCTTGTAACTAACTACAGTAACATGAATCAAAGGAAGAATTTAAAGGCAATACTCCCATATAAAATAACCAAGAAAAAATGAGTTTAAAAAGTCCCAGGATATTACCGTCCATAACACTGAAGAAGGCACTTTATTTGAAAACAGACTGAGGAATCTAACAAAGAATTAAACATGTATTTAGATTGAAGCAAACATAATAATTTTTAAAAGCTCCTCTTAGATTCCATCTACAAGGTACCATGCGACAAGCAAGTACAGGGGTTTCACAGATTTAGTTCGGCAAAAGATGGGCACAGGATTGGAAGGAATACTCTGAGTCACTGTGTGTAATCTTTTGCTATTTAAAGCAACTGTATCATGCCAATTTTGCTGAGAAGCTCATTAGACCTCCTCTTCAAAATCTCCTGTCCCCTCCACCCTACTTGAATGCTCAGTTCTGTCCTGAATGCTCTCTCTGCCACCCCAAATTTATCCAGGGCTAGTTTACACTCATTTGTACTTGTTTTAACAATATCCCTGAGTTTAAACAGCTCTTCTCCCTCCCTGATGCCTTCTCTGCCTTTCCCTGACACACTTAGAAATATGAAAATTATATCCTCTCTCAGTTTTTGTTTCATTAAGCCAAACATGTCACCCTTTCTTAGTATCATCTTGCAAGATAAGCTTTCCATTTCCTGATCACCCTCACAGCCCACCTCTGTCGCTGCTCCAATAAGAATTCATTTTTCCTAGGCAAAAAAAAAAAAGAAAAATGTTAGGGCTAATAGCCTGTTTCTCCCTCCCACTTCATGACTATCCTCAGCACTCTTGTGTCATGTCCCCAGAGTCACAGTTCAGATTTAGGTAGTGTTTACTTTACACCATAGTTACAAAAAAACAACGATTACAGATTACATAATATTATTTCAGACAATGATAACAAACTACCGTCTACAAATGCTAACTTTGAGAAACAAGCACACAGTGCTTATTTGTATCATATGCTTAAGTACTACGCAATCTTTCACAACCAAGTGACCACCAAGAAAATAAAGCCTGCTTCTTAGTACTGTAATAAAATATATTCATTCTAGTAACTCACACATTTTTAGCAGTAAGGATGTTGTAAACTGCATTTTTGGACTCTGCATATACCTATGCATTCAGAGAAACAGATTGAGCAAAGGTTGTTTACCTCAGTTACCTGAAGCAGATCTGAAGTAACAAGCTGATCTGAACTGAAACTCATATCAACTTAATTTATATCTAATTACTTTCAAAGTGACCAAGAGTTTCAAGTGTGGTAGTGGACAGTAGCCATGTTCACTGCACATGCCTCACTACAGACCAAGCCCTCCAGCTAAAACAGGTTAGGGATTGGAGAGAGTGCACATACAGGTAGCTTTGTTCATCCCCTTCTTCTCTGCAAAGTTTCTCCATAATAAGCCAGCTTTCCTACATGAAGGATGGCACAGCAAACCCCAAAGATGCCGCAAGGGTGTTACATTTATGGGAGCATGTTACACTGACAGTGTAGAGAGAAGTACTCTGTCTACAGTTCGAAGCTTGGGGAATTTAGGCATCTAACTTCAACACTTTCATTTCCCTTCCTGGTGTCACCTACTACCAACAACCATATCAGCAACTCCTGACTCAGAAAAGACAGACACGCGTATTGTGCAAAAGCAATAGCATCCACATACAAACCTGCAAAAAATCTTAATTTAAAATCATAGAATCGTTTTGGTTGGAAAGGACCTTTAAGAACATCAACTCCAACCGTTAACCTAACACTACCAAGTCCACCACTAAACCATGTTCCTAAGCACCAAATCTACACGTCTTTTAAATACCTCCAGGGATGCTGACTCCACCACTTCCCTGGGCAGCCTATTCCAATGCTTGACAACCCTTTCCGTGAAGAAATGCTTCCTGACATCCAATTTAAACATCCCCTGGCGCAACTTGGAGCTGTTTCCTCTTGTCCTATCACTTGTTACATGGGAGAAGAGACTGACACCCACCTCGCTACAGCTTCCTTTCAGGTAGTTGTAGACAGTGATAAGGTCTCCCCTCAGCCTCCTTTTCTCCACACTAAACAACCCCAGTTCCCTCAGCTGCTCTTCATAAGACTTGTTCTCTAGACCCTTCACCAGCTTCGTTGCCCTTCTCTGGACTCACTCCAGCACCTCAATGTCTTTCTTGTAGTCAAGGGGCCCAAAACTGGGCATAGTATTCAAGGTGTGGCCTCACCAATGACGAGTACAGGGGGACGATCACTTCCCTAGTCCTGCTGGTCACACTATTTCTGATACATGCCAGGATGCGGTTGGCCTTCTTGGCCACCTGGGCACACTGCTGGCTCATACTCAGCCAGCTATCGACCAGCAACCCCAGGTCCTTTTTGACCAGGAAGCTTTCCAGCCACTCTTCCCCAAGCCAGTGGTGTTGCATGGGGTTACTGCGACCCAAGTGCAGGACCAAACATTTGGCCTTGTTGAATCTCATATAGCTGGCCGCGGCCCATCAATCCAGCCTGTCCAGTTCCCTCTGCAGAGCCTTCCTACCCTCAAGCATGTCAACATTCCCGCCCAACTTGGTGTCATCAGTTTACACAGTTTCAATCCCTATCAGTTTTAATTGATCACTCAAGAGCGACTCAGTTGCTTAAAAAAGTGTTGGTATCACCACTTGAAATAATAAACATTCTGTAAGTAATTACTAAAATGAATTGCATGCCTAAAAGGCTGAAGTCCTGAATATAAATAATGTCTTCACATGCGAGACATGCAATAAGTATCACCTCTCGTACTTGAGTATACATGAGTATTACTAAATATACTCTTCCCCAAACCAAGATATTTATTATGATAAAATATTTAGTCTTTGTTTTGAAACAGACTTCTAAAAGAAAATGTTGTACCTTCCAAATATTTATATTTTTTTAAAAATCAAAACCAAATGATCCTTGCTACACACACACTCAAGAGTCAAGGAGATACTCATCCATTAGCCTGACAATGAACAGACACGTAACAAAACCAAGTTGTTCAACTCAGTACAGGTAATGCCTTCAAACTTACTGCTGGTAGTGAATAAACTTGCTGTAGTAGCAGTTATTAGCTGATTAACAGATCAGACAATAACTCATCCGTTTATTTCCAGATGTTCTGCCTAGAAAGTGCTCCATGAAGAGAAATACCTCACAAAAAAAAAAAAAACCCTTAGCAGTTTCATTCTGAAAGCTTTCTATCTGATGGACATGTACCATACACAACACTTAGGTACACTTGTTTTTTTTAAACTTGTGAGAGACAAAACACCTCTACTTAAATGCTGTTCTTCTTAACAGAGTCCATAACTAGCGCATTTCAGCTTCCAGCATGACAGCCTTCATCAGCTAAATATGAAAACAGGGCCCAGAAATTCTAATTCATAGCACAATAATTACAGCACTTATGATTCACCCCATACCATGGAATGTGATTTTTATCACTGTAAATACAATAGCTTAAACTTAAAACAACAAAGCAGCTTTTAGATTATTGTTTTCCAAAAAATGTAAAGGACAAAATTAACTCACCATTAATGCTTTGGAACTAGTAAGTCTAATTTTTAAGTGTATTGAAGCAAATGGATACTTTTATACTGATGTGAGTAATTAAAGTACAAGAGCTTCACAGACTCACAGATGTAATGTAGCCCTTTTATCAAAAGCAGTCACTCTATCTCGGCCTGACAGTTAACAGCATATGATCTAGTAAACAAATACTTTCACACAGTACAGAAGTGCCATTAAAGGCCAGAACTGTCAACACAAATTCCATTCTTACAAGAGAAAAAAAAATATATAAACTGTTGATCACCTCTGGTTGCCTTAACTAGCATGGAGGTTGTCATGGAAACATTTCTGCGAAGTTCACAGTGATGAAACACAAACACTTCCAGTTTAATTGCTATTAGGTTTAGCATACCAGAGTTTATTTATACTCAAAGAGCATTATGATAAAATGCAGTCGAAAGTAAAGCTAGTAATGATCTGGCATAACAAAGCCAACAGATTAAACAAAAAAAAAAAAAGAAAGAAAAGGAAAATAAAGCCAAATAAGATGACTTTTTATATTAGGCTGAAACAAGACAAAATGAATTACCTCTTACCCAAAAATATTAACCAACCTTTCAGCCATAACATGACTGTACATGATTGTTTTAATGTAACTATATTAACACACTGACATGTGAAGTTATTAAAAGAAACAAAACATCTTCAAAGCAGTATATATTTGAGCTACCAGATAAGTATTTATTATACAGATTCAAAACAGAGTCTTAAAAAAAATTGTAACATCATGTTAACTTCCGTAGCACACAACACGTGAATCCCATGTATAGGCACCTCTTTTTTCCAGATAGAATAGACCTAGTCCTGCTATTTTCTTACCAACAGAGCTCCCCCAGCATAAATGACAATTCTGTTGTCCCTGCAGACAAATTGAGCCCAATGAGATTTCAAATAATAGTGCTGACTGACTACATGAATGTAACTCAGTGAGAGCTTAATTTTATTTCATTACAGTTAATGGGGATTCACTTTTATTTTATTAGAATTAAACAAAATTTATAGAGATGCATGAAAGTTACTATTAAAATCTGCAGGTTCCTTTTATTATAATCCAATTTCATTTTTTACTAATACTACATTCATTCTTACTGCATGATTTAAATTAATGCAAAAGCTTTAATAAATCCCAGTGATTTTTTTATCTGTTTTCATTAGCAGAAGTTTACTAAACTCAGCTGACAGCCTCCAACACGGAGAAGCTGAACAGAAGGCAGGGGTTTGGAAGAGGGACTGGAACCAGTCAGCGCACTGAAGTGCGTAAGGCATGAGTACAGAACGAGGATTCAGATGTGCTGCTGCGGGCATAGGCTAAACACGGATGGGGAGCAGGGAAAAGAAATCAAGTAGGATGCATCACGCTTACTTCACAGACATCATCAAATTCCTGGCTGCTGACTCTGGCATACAAGTATAGGAATGCAAACTATTGCCCATAACCTGCCACCAATTTTTTTCATTCACGTGAGTGATATGTTTTGAACAAAGGTATGGAAGGGAAAATGATCTATAATGAAATAACCATATTTTTAATCATTTTCCACTACCTGCTTGTTATGTCTAATATCAAAGTAAAAATACATTCAACTTTACAATTACCATATTTATGCTTCTTAATTCTGTTTTTTCTTTTCCTATTTGCCCCTCTTGCATTTATTCATTCTCCACTCTTCTTCTTGCTGATGTTCCTGACAAGCATCATTCTTCCCTTCCCAGCCACAAAAGTTATCATAAATGAAATTGTTAACACTGAATTTTAAAGACCACCATTAGGTTTAGAATGAGTACCTAAAAAAAGGATTAATAAAGAAAATAGAATAAGGACAGAGTTAGTGTTTCAGATTACCAGTAGATTCAGGAAAATAACACAGTAACAAGTTTACATTCTCAAGATTACAATTATTATCCCAACATGAATATATGGATTTGAAATGAAAGCTTAGATCTGGAGCAATTTGAAAAATAACACAAACATTTCTGTTAAGTAGGCTGATATCCACCACGCAGAGAATAATTTCTTTCATACTACTTTTATTAGCTAGCTATACTTCAGCTCCTACTACATAATTTAGCTTCTAAGATACTACTTTCTGTTAATTAATAATATGCTTCTGATCTATACAAACTTTATTTCAGTTAAAATTACTGGAAGACAGCAGTTTCTTTAACTCCGATACGCTATTCTGCAGTATTACCATGGTCATTACTGCAGAATCTGAATGTACCCAGTTCTGTCACTGTAATGTATTTGTCTTCTGGTCCTCTTCCCACGAGGGAGAAATATGCAGATGAGTGTCCTGTTTTGTTAAAGCCCCCTTCTCTTCTACTTCCCTGAGTTATTTTGTCCTAGGGGCTACTGGAAAGTTGGTTTGTTCGCAGAATACACACACAAATAAACTCCCATGTACTCATTAAAGAAAAACATACCAATTTAAAAAGATTTTGGATTAAAAGTGAAATATGACTAAAATCATGATGGTCTTCAGTTCTTTCTCCAAGACTTCGACATCCCCCTGAGCAAGGTCTCTACTCTGCACAGAGGATCTTTAGCCTTTCCATCACCAGCAGCTCCCTTTTTCTGGAGAAGCCCAGTGATCCAACACAGGCACTACTCCTGACCTCACGGGGACACAGGCCAACAACTCCGAAAACAAATACCAAGACACTGAACATCTTCCAAAGTCCTGTGAGGAGATGACAGAGAAAGAAGATGATAGATTTATTTAACTGAAGATAGCATGTACTGCCTACTCCAACATTTTCAACTGCTACATCTTCACACCTGGCTGTGCGCCACCAGTGGTACTCAACGCATAACTTGCAAAAGGTATGGATACTGACAATTACATCACCACCTGACAAGATGGTGGAGTGTCCTAGCTTACAGAAAGTCTTAAATCCAGGTAATTCCCCATGAAAAGATACATTTGGGAGTTTTCATGCATCCGTTGAAGAGCTGTGTCACAATTCTTCACAATACTTCACAATGAGATTTATGAGAATTTACCATTATTCCAAGTAATACTTCAGTGAACTCTCTGAATGTGTTGTCTAGGGAGTGCTTGATAGAAGGTTATAAAATCTATAATCGTTTTGACCCCAGCTTCAGCAGTGAGACACATGAGATGATACCTTCTCATTCAGTTTTCATAGTGGAAGCCCATTCAGAAAAGATTAAACAAACGCCACATGCTTTTAGCTCCATCTGGACCTGGGCAGAGCCTCCCACCAGGAACATGCAGGGGGAGATCACAATGCCATTTAGTCTCAGACACATCCCAACATAGGCTCATTCTGCTGGTGGTAGGTCTTGCAGAGATGAGCATCAATACTACATCACATTGTTTTGTGCTGCCTGACATGTCTCTGGCTGACATCGCGGTTTCTTCTATTGAAAGTCTCAAATCTGGCTGCTTCTGGTTACTTTCTTCGTTTTCTTGGATTTTTCTTCCCAATTCAAAATAAGACAAGTAGTGGAACAGGAGAAGCCTGGGAAGGGCTGGATGGGAAAATGGCTCATAGCCTTAGCCAGTGTCAGGGGAAAGGCAGGACAGCTGAGGAGCCATAAGCATTTTTGATTACTAAAGTGAGGAAAGTTGAACCAGCAGCATGAGAATGCAATGTTTCAGTGCTGAGAGAAACTAACAAATAAACAAACACAAAAAAAAAAAAAAGGCAGGCAGGCGAAAAGAAGACCAATTGCAGGCTTTGGTAACCCATCTACTTGAAATACGAGGCTGGAGAAGGCAAGGAGCGAGGCAAGGAGGCTGACACGACTGAACACTAAGCCGTGAGCTAAGCCTGCAGTGTAAGCTCCTGATGAAGAGGCCATGCAAGTCAGGAAGAGCACGACTGGGAGACCAGGACTCTGTGAGAAAGCAGAGGTCCCCAACAGCTTTATTCTTGGTGGCCCCTGTGCAAAAGCTGAAGGAGCTATGGGGGAAACCCCACCTCCCTTTCAGCCTTTGATTGCCTTTCTCTCATCTGTTTCCAGTTCCTCACCGACAAAATATGACCCTAGGCACACCTAAACCGCATCTTTTCTAGACAAAAACAGTCACTTTGAGCTAATCCTAGTGCTCTAAATCCTCTTGGCAATGACGAAGAAAGGGGCCAGAAGATGAGAGAACAAATCCCATTACTGAATATCAAGATCCCTGATTCTTTCCTTGCTTGATAATAAAAAGTAACATGAGATATACTGAAGATGGAAGTAGAACACCAGACAGATTCCAGTATGCTAAGTCTTATATACACTTCAGTACAAATGAGAAAGAAAAAAAACCAACTACACTAATAGGATCTAGAGCCTCTATATCACACAGAATCAACCAGGTTGGAAGAGACCTCAGGGATCATCGAGTCCAACCAATCACTGCCCCCAAGTGATTCAAATCCCTCAAATTTTAGGTGTTTGTTTCCCAAGAGATTAAATATTTAAGGCACAAAAGCTGTTTTGATTATGACTGTTTACCTCATTGGTGGCAGCATCTTCACAGGTGAGCAACAACAAGCTCATTCTCACCTTCACTGAAATTCATCCTCTCTCTCAGTGGAATGACATCACAAAGAGAGAGGACAGTATCTTTATTTAAAAATTTTACTTGTCTTATTAATTAAAAGTTGCATAGCCAATTCATTTACATTTTCTTTGTTGCACAATGGCAGTCTGTTAGAGGCAGTTCCAGAAACAAAAACAGAAGTGAAAGGAAATAAACCTCTGTGAAAAATAATTGATAAACTTAAAAAAAAAAATTGCAATGCTGTTAATACTGTTGCTGGCAAACATACACTAGCAAGTTTACAGCTGATGTGTTCCAGGCTACACCAAAATTATGTATGTGTAAAACGTTCATAATAGAGTATAAGAAGTCTAAAATTTATTAAGGTTTCATGCTGATCCTCCTCCAGTCTGGCAAATGTTTGTTAAAAGAAAAAAAACACAGTGTTAAGTAAACATTTCAGACCTCAACCTTCTTTATATGCCTTTGAACCTTTGCTTTCATGTGCAATACCTGACAGCCCACTGAGAATAAATGCTGAAAGCCCCAAAGATGGGTAAAACAGAATTTCTGACTCAGGAAATAAAGATCAGCTGAATTTCATTCCCATATGGCAAACCAGATCAATGGAAAGCAAGACCAAAATTTACAGTATCTATACTGTGCAGTACAACATGGAGGTTGTCTTTTATTGCTGGTAGCAAAACTCCCAGTGGCCAAGAATAAAAGCAGACACAAAGATTATACATCCACTAATAGTGAACTCAAAAAATACACATTGATACATTTCAGAGTAGAAAGAGGAAAAAGAGAAAATTTTGAGCCTTTATTTAGTGTTACTGAATACCAATCAGCAACTAGAGCAATCAACTTTCAGCACAAAATTCAGGATTATTAATATAAAGGCATGTTTTCAAAGCCAAGGGGGAAAAAAACAGCAGATCGGATTACCTGATATGAAAAAAACACTCTTTGCTGTAAAACTGAAACAGCTTCAAGGCTACTTTTGTGATAGCATTTGTGGCTGAATGTGAGAGAATGTATAACAATATTATTACTTTTATTTCAAGATTTCCTGTAAAACCTCAGGTCATGTTCATGAAGACTTTTTTAAAAAGCAATGATAAATCTGATGAACAATTTCTAGAACTTGAAAGAAGGACAATGGGCAGGGGGGAGGTAATGAAGCAGTCCTCAGCAACTGAACCGGCACAGCAACACTCTGACTTGGGTTAGCAGCAATTCCCTGTCAGGAATCCCAAAGCAATGCGCCTAGCTATCTCTGGTGGGGTCTCAGAGGGCACAAGTAGTAAGATGTCTGCAAGTAAAGGAAAAAAGCTCAACTTTTCAGATTCTTCTAATACAGTTCAGATGGAAACACACTGAAGAGAAATTCTTAAAAATAAAAAAAAAAACTTTTCTTTTTAGTAAATATACAACAGACAAAATTAAAAAGACATAAAATCACTTTCAAAGTTCAGTAAAATATTTGCTCTGTTCTAGCAGTAAAGTCTTAACAAAATAAAATGAAACCTCACACAGTCTCGGAGCTACATCACATTACACTACTCCATCATTTCACATTTGAGAAAAAAGATGGCCACACCAACATGAAAGCCCTGCGGTCCCCCAGACACCAGAACTGGCCATTCCAGGATGCCCACAGAGACATGAGGGTGGAGGTCAAAACTAGGAACTTCATAGCAACGTTGTGTCCTCAATCCCTCTATAACTAAGCAAATGAAATACCCTGACACTATATATGGACAGAGGTGATTTGTCTAAGCATTTCCAGAACAGTTTTTCCAGTAGGTGGAAATATACATTATACTTGTGAAATAAATACTGTACATGACAGGGATCCTACTGGCATCCAACCTGGATGATTTTCATAACTCATGGTTTCACCACTGGTGAGCAACGCAGTCAAGTCAATCCTGGCTCTGAAAATCTAAATACTTAAGCATGTTGCAATGTGTATTAATACATATTTTCCGTGGTACTTCATCAACAATGGTGTGACATACTTCAGGCATAACCTTAGGCTGCAAATGCTGCCATGAAATAGCAATACGTAAACAGCAAAGAACAGTAATATTCTAAGAACTTTATGAAAGATCATCTTAGACAAGAGAACTGATAAAGGAGGACCTCATAAAAATTCTGGACCTCACCAGCTCACCACTCACCTGGAGCAGGTTATTTTCTCCCTGTCACTAATATCACACCGCTGCTGTGAGCTGAACCACAACTTCGGACAGTTAGTTAGAGAGTGCACAGTCTCCTCTAGAGGACTAATAAGCTCTCCTCTTCCCTCCCTTCTTGGGCAACATTACTATTCATTTAGGCCAATAATTGGGGCATCACCTTTGACTTATACATCTCTCTCAGTCTGCGGACACAAGCATCTAGGTCCTACAGATTCACATATTTACAAAAGATTTACATGTAAATACTGTAGGATCTTTAGAAATATTATCTTTAAAGTATGTCTCTCCTCTCAAACTGTACAGCTATTATGCTCCCATCCCTCTTATTTCAGATCTTGTTCCTATCTTTTGTTCTAATCTTGACAAATGCAATCTCGTTCCACTGACATAAATCCAGTATCCCATTATATATTAATCACTTATCTTCCATGTCAAAGCCTACCTATCATCTCTCATTCCACATCTAGACTTAAACTCCCTTCTCCTTTAGGTCCAGGCTGCCAGCTTCCATCATCTATGTGTTATTTTTTCAATTAAGTGTCTTCAGGCTTTTTATCCAGGCTGACACCTCACACATGTGTGAACGTCCACAAGACTAACTGATTAACCTCTTTCAAACTGCTCTGGCAGGAGACCTATGGAAAATTTTAAAACAGATTATTTGCTGATATGCTACAATAACTCCTTGTTTTCCTGTCTTCCCTTGCCTTTTTCTACCTGTTGCCTCTACCCATATATTAAATGGTCCTACTTCTGGGGTGGGACTCATAGTGGTTCTGTGTTTGCAGAGCACCTACCAGTGGCCTTCCCGTCCATGTTCAGTGCTCTAAAACACTGTCAAAGGACAGACATGGAACAAATACTGGCACGCCAATAAGCGCACTAAGCGCTCTCCTGCTTCTCTGAAAAGAAAAAGCAGTGGACAAAACCAACATTGATACATATCCTGGCTGTAACGTACTGCTGGTATAATTCCTTCACCAAATTTGAGTGTGTGTTAGAAAAGCCCTTAAACCGTAACCTCAAGTTTCCCAGTGAAATCTATTTTCAAGTCCTTAATAATGTCTTCTTGTAAATAACTACTCTCAGTGGTAAAAAAGGCTCTTCTCCTAATGGACTTTGTTACGCCTTCATAAGGTGGATTGACAATCCTCTATTATCACGTTTCTCCTCTCCATATAGTCTCTTTTCCATATAGCTTTTTAAAAAACTATCAAAAAACAAAGTCGACACCAAAAAAAAAGGAAGGAATTTAGGCAGAAACATCTAGCTTTGCTGTTCCTATTTAAGATATATCTTTATACACCCAAGTGTACAAAGTCCTAGTTTAAATAAAAAATGTCCATGTTCATCTGATTAGCCAGCATAAATACACAAGTCTTTTTCAGAGTCACAACTTTCCACTCTGGATACAGACCCCAATATGGAAAGCAAAACAGCAACAATGTCTCTAGATGTATGCCCTTGTATTTGCTTGTACTTAAATACTTCATTTGGTCAGGGCTCATACACTGTTCCAATTCCTCAGTATCATTTCCTGCCTTCCTAATTATGTACTTGTTTTGTGTTTCATCAATTGACACATTTCCTCTCTGCTTTTTAACATTTTTTATCAGCTTTGTATTTTACTTTCACAGAACTAGCAAGTTACAAACATTCATGACACCTCCAAATCATAAAGAAAAGAAAGAAATCCTTCAAAAACATGACTGTTCTCTTCACTTCTTATTATTCTGTATTACTTTCTTGCAATTTAAAAAAATAATTCCTAAAATCAGAGTTTTTGGAGGAAATGAAGCAGTACCACTCAACAAAAGCAAGAGCCAAAGCAACAAAACTGTTATCATGTAACACGCAATTACGAGAAAGAGTTTCAACTCTCAGTTGTCAATCAGATCTTCAAAGGTTTTCAGTATCTAAAAATACAGAACATCCTTCTCTCACATTTTTACCCCTGTGGTATAAAAATCCAAATAGCAAAATGCTCTACTATTGATGTAGACCACGAGGCCTCCCATTCCCCTAGGGTGAAATCGGTGTACTCAGCTAGCTCCCTGAAATGCCTGTACACCAATGCACGCAGCATGGGGAATAAACAAGAGGAGTTAGAAATCCATGTTTGGTCCAGGGGTTATGATCTAGTGGCAATCACAGAGACTTGGTGGGACGCCTCACATGACTGGAATGTGGTCATGGATGGCTATGTCCTGTTCAGGAAAGACAGGCCACTAAGGAGAGGTGGTGGAGTTGCTCTTTATGTGAGTGAGCAGCTAGAATGTATTGAGTTCTATCCAGGGGCAGATCAGGAGCGAGTTGAGAGTTTGTGGGTGCGAATTAAGGGGCAGGCTGGCAGGGGTGATACTGTTGTGGGTGTCTATTACAGGCCACCGGATCAGGATGAGGACGGTGATGAGGCCTTCTACAGGCAGCTGAGAGCACTCTCACAATTACAGGGCCTGGTTGTTGTGGGGGATTTCAACTACCCTGATATTTGCTGGGAGGCCTACTCAGCCAGCCATCCCCAGTCCAGGAGGTTCCTCCAGTGCATTGATGATAACTTTCTGATGCAAATGGTGGATGAGCCAACTAGGAGAGGAGCGCTGCTGGATCTTGTTCTCACTAACAAGGAGGGTCTGGCTGAAGCGGTGAAGGTTGAGGGCAGCCTTGGTTGTCGTGACCATGAGATGGTAGAGTTCAGGATCTCATGTGGCAGGAACAGAATAGCTAGCAGAATCACAACCCTGGACTTCAGGAGGGCCAACTTTGGCCTTTTCAAGCAATTGCTAGGGGAAATCCCATGGGACAGGGTACTAGAAGGTAAGGGGGCCCAAGATAGTTGGTTAGCATTCAAGGACTGCTTCTTCCGAGCTCAAGATCAGAGCATCCCAGCAGGTAGGAAGTCAAGGAAGGGTACCAGGAGACCTGCATGGTTGAACAGGGAACTGCTGGGCAAACTCAAGGGGAAGAAGAGAGTGTACAGATCATGGAAGGAGGGGCTGGCCACTTGGGAGGAATATAAGTCTGTTGTCAGAGGATGTAGGGAGGCAACTAGGAAAGCTAAGGCCTCCTTGCAATTAAACCTTGCAAGAGAGGTCAAGGACAACAGAAAGGGCTTCTTCAAATACATTGCAGGTAAAACCAACACTAGAGGCAATGTAGGCCCACTGATGAATGAGGTGGGGGCCCTGGAGACAGAGGATAAAAAGAAGGCGGAGTTACTGAATGCCTTCTTTGCCTCTGTCTATACTGCTGGAGGCTGTCCTGAGGAGCCCCGGACCCCTGAGGCCCCCGAGGAAGTCAGGGTAGAGAAGGAGTCTGTCTTGGTTGATGAGGGCTGGGTCAGGGACCAATTAAGCAATCTGGACGTCCATAAATCCATGGGCCCTGATGGGATGCATCCGCGGGTGCTGAGGGAGCTGGCGGAAGTCATTGCTAGGCCACTCTCCATCATCTTTGCTAAGTCACGGGGAACGGGAGAGGTGCCTGAGGACTGGAGGAAAGCAAATGTCACTCCAGTCTTCAAAAAGGGCAAGAAGGAGGACCTGGGTAACTATAGACCAGTCAGCCTCGCCTCCATCCCCAGAAAGGTAATGGAACAACTTGTCCTTGGTGCTGTTTCTAGGCATATCAAGGATAAGAGGATCATTAGGGGCAGTCAACATGGCTTCACCAAGGGGAAGTCATGCTTAACCAAATTGATAGCCTTTTATGAGGACGTAACCCGGTGGATAGATGACGGTAAAGCTGTGGATGTGGTCTATCTCGATTTCAGTAAGCGTTTGACACAGTCTCCCACAGCATCCTCGCAGCTAAACTGAGGAAGTGTGGTCTGGATGATCGGGTAGTGAGGTGGATTGTGAACTGGCTGAAGTAAAGAAGCCAGAGAGTGGTGGTCAATGGGACAGAGTCCAGTTGGAGGTCTGTGTCTAGCGGAGTCCCTCAAGGGTCAGTACTGGGACCAGTTCTATTCAATATATTCATTAATGACTTGGATGAGGGAATAGAGTGCACTGTCAGCAAGTTCGCTGATGACACAAAACTGGGAGGAGTGGCTGACACACGGGAAGGCTGCGCAGCCATTCAGAGGGACCTAGACAGGCTGGAGAGTTGGGCGGGGAGAAATTTAATGAAATATAACAAGGGCAAGTGTAGAATCCTGCATCTGGGCAAGAACAAGCCCATGTATGAGTACAAGTTGGGGACAGACCTGTTGGAGAGCAGCGTAGGGGAAAGGGACCTGGGGGTCCTAGTGGACAGCAGGATGACCATGAGCCAGCAGTGTGCCCTTGTGGCCAAGAAGGCCAATGGCATCCTGGGGTGTATTAGAAGGGGTATGGTTAGTAGGTCGAGAGAGGTTCTCCTCCCCCTCTACTCTGCCCTGGTGAGGCCACATCTGGAATATTGTGTCCAGTTCTGGGCCCCTCAGTTCAAGAAGGACAGGGAACTGCTAGAGAGAGTCCAGCGCAGAGCCACGAAGATGATTAAGGGAGTGGAACATCTCCCTTATGAGGAGAGGCTGAGGGAGCTGGGTCTCTTTAGCTTGGAGAAGAGGAGACTGAGGGGTGACCTCATTAATGTTTATAAATATGGAAAGGGCAAGTGTCATGAGGATGGAGCCAGGCTCTTCTCAGTGACATCCCTTGACAGGACAAGGGGCAATGGGTGCAAGATGGAACACAGGAGGTTCCACACAAATATGAGGAAAAACTTCTTTACGGTGAGGGTAACTGAACACTGGAACAGGCTGCCCAGAGTGGTTGTGGAGTCTCCTTCTCTGGAGACATTCAAAACCCGCCTGGACGCGTTCCTTTGTGATATGATCTAGGTAATCCTGTTCCGGCAGGGGGATTGGACTAGATGATCTTTCGAGGTCCCTTCCAATCCCTAACATTCTGTGATTCTGTGAAATTAGAGACACACCTCCAAACTGTAATCTGACTTTATTTTCCATCCCTCTTGCTCTTTTACAAGCTGAATGGTGTTCCTACCAAACCAACTTCCCACACAGCATCCGAGAGCAATGCAAGTCTAGCCTCTTCTCTGATGAGCCCCAGCTACAGAGGATGGAAATCCTGTACAATGGGGTGTGCAAGAACGTCTGGGGTACCAAGTTTTAATAGCCTGATGCTCGGTTCAGGAAGTTTTTACACATCCTGTTAATTATAATAATATCAGTGAAGCTTACCCAGCAAACAAGCCAAAGCAGCTGAGCTCTGCAAGAAGTTTTTCAAAGGTACAATGTAGTTAACCAAAGGGCATTAGTAAGTACTGTAGGAAAAGGGGGGGAGATAATAAAAACAGGCAATCAGCTACAAAACATGAGATGAGACTTGAAGGCTACTATTCTCTCTTTCAAGCATAAGATTGATTTTCTACTGCATCCCTAAGCAAATTACTTGAATCTTTAGCCTTACAGAAATCAGGTTCCACTTTAACTTTTTCCTGATACATCTGACATTTCAGCTGACACGAAGCACTTCCCATTGTACAACAATTTCAATAAAAACATGATGGTTTCTTGTACTACTGCTGTATTTCACACAGCTTCCTCCCTTTGCAGTATACCTCTAGCTAGGTCGAAGTTTTAGGACCCTCCTTCTTTGATTAAATGCTTCTTTTCTAGAATCATCCCCTCTCCTGTTAGGATCCACTTTAAATAAGCACGAGAGGAAAGAAAGCTGAAAAAGTACAGGCAAGCAAAAGAAAACAGAAAAACTTCAGAGCTACACTCCTTAGAATTAGCAGTGCTCTTAAAAACTTCCAAAAGCAAAGATTAGAAAGGATTCTGGCAGAGGAAGGTTTCTCTGACCCACATTCTGTCTTCCAGAAGTAAGTACTTCACAGCACAGTTACAGGGGTGTGCTTGCTTAGCACCTCAGCCCTGACAAGCCACTGCCACCATGCAGGGCATCACGTGCCTTGCCACAGCTCCTCTCCAAAGCTCTGTCCTGGCCATCCAGGAGGGCTGCAGCTATAGAGCTAATGCTCTAGTTTTTTCCAAGACTTGTATTTTTACAGCTGAACATGAAATGAGTTAAAGCACTTTGGAGAACTAGAAGCAACTTAAGCTGTCTGCATAGATATAACCTTTGTATTTTCTGACAGTTCTATAGCAAAGAAAATGCATCATAATCTCAGAAGTTCAAAACTCGTAAGTGGTCTCCTTAAAAAATGGAGAATCGAAGTTCCCCTCTCCTCTTCATACTTTCATTATCAGCAGGATTATATTTCTTTCTTCCTTTTCCTTTTTTTTTTATTATTTGAACATATTTTCCATCTGGCCTCTCTTTCAAGACTTCAGAACTCTCCTGCTTGCCCATTATGTACGTATGTGAAAATTAGCATACTGCCAACCCCAGCAGGCAGATTATGTGTTTTCCTTTACACAGACATATCCATACACAGTGACAACACAGCTTTTTTGTCAACTACACAACTATTTGTGAGACAGCAGAGCAATTTGAGGCACCAGGATTCCCAGTTTGTACTTCTAAGAGCAGCACATAGTCAAGCACTTCCAAAGATAAACAGTAACAGCATCTTCCTTTGCATCATCAGCAATGACTGGGTTCCACACTGTACCGTGGGCTCTTACTTGGGCCAAGTTAACAAAGTCAATTATCATTAAGAGGCTAAAATCCTTTGTAGTGAGGGTCACGCTGTATTAATGTGATTCACCCAAGCATCCAGCATGGTGTGTGTTTTCTGAAAGGCAATGCAGTAAAGCAGATGGGCCACAGACTACGTATCTGAATCGTATTTTACATTTTGTATGAAGTGACTTTAGTGCCAACATTCATCCATCCAATTTACAGGTAAGACAACAGCGAGTTATCTCCTTTAAAGAAAGAGTACTGAGCCTTAGTGAATAGTAATTACCAGGGAAGGCATACACATTTTGACAATATTCAATGTAAGAGAGAGGCCTATTATTCTTGTTTCTATTAAATCTGCCTTAAATAAAAAGATACTTGAATGAAAACAGGATCATCTTTTTCTCTAAATAAACAAAATCATATAAAAGCAAGAGCTTCCATAATCGATTCTACAGCAGAAATTATGCTTCATGAAATAAATTTGCACTCCTTAGTATTTGTTTCAGTTTGCAGTCTTTTGCTATTGTTTTTAATCTTATTTATTTGCTTATTTAAATACTTATTAGTGGTCAAATTTAACAACCCATACAAGTATACAACCATTAATAGAAGCTTAAACTAAAAAAAATACAATAGTCTGCATGAGATTATACTGAACTGCAAACAAAAGCGGCAAAAGTAATTAATCAACCTTAAAGGAGCAAAAGCTCTAGATCAACAACAGGGCTTAAAACAAATCAAAACTTTGCAAATGGTCACAGAAATGGCTTTTTTTATTTCAAGTATACTGAATTTTAGGAGACTTCAAACTGTTAAAATTGCAACCCAAAGACAGTAACACTGCTTATGTAGTTACTCACTATATATATTCATGTTGCTCGAATTTTTTTTAACTTCTTTCCACCACCAACAACAAAGCAGGCCTTAAACGAAGTTTACAGTTGCAGAAGAAGCAACGCCTTTGATGTTATATGGCAATAATCAAACCGGTCAAGTCAAAAGTACATCTTATAACACATTGATTTGCAGTACAGCTAACAGTTGGTAAAACTGTATTTGCTGCAAGTACTTCAGATTTGCCAAGTGGAAATCAAAAAGCACAATTTTCATTTATGCAAAACATGTTTTGTGGTAAAGGGATGATAGAGCTGGAAAAAGTTTGGATACAGTTGTTAGCTGTTTTACACAGGCCTTATTACAAGACACACACATATGTGAAGTAAATTTAACTTAAAGAATTTCTTTTAAAGCACTACAAAATTTCAGGATGAATTATGGACACTTACGTACTAGCTAATTCACTTTCTCTCAAGTCTTCTATGACAAACAGAACAGTACAAACAAGTATCACTGTACTCAAAATGCACAGAATGCTTTGCAACAATGAAATCTAGTTGATGCACTTCAGCAGTAACAAGACTTCACCTTCCAAATATCACATCCATATTAAGCCTGCAGATACACTGTAGAAAATACCAAAAAAGACAGGTCTCTTACAGCAGGTTTTCAAGGAAACCATTCCCATTCTCTCTATAATTGAAGCAAACAGATGATTTGGGGGCTAATTCAACTAGATGATGTGCTTAGGGACATGGTTTAGTGGGTGGACTTGGCAGTGTTAGGTTAATAGTTGGACTCAATGATCTCAAAGGTCTTTTCCAACCTAAACAATTCTATGATTCTATGATTCTAAGAATTGTTTTCCAGATCAACTTAATCACTCGTTTTTTTAATTCAGTTTTCTTTTACTGGATATGCATGGTACTTTCAACTTGAAATAAAATCCAGAACTGCAACACAAGAGGAGAAAGGCTTACTCAGTACCTGACTTTGACACTGCACAAGGAAGACTAAAAGCTAATTTGCAGCAAAGCCCAGAGAAGCTGTTCCATCCTGTTGGCTTGATGTCTCTTCAGCTTATCTACTAGGCTTTTAAAATCTATGTCAAATGTGTTGGCCAAAAGAAACACTGAGGTTTGCCATCAGAAGATGATTCTCCACTAGCTTTTCACCTGCCTTTTCCATTCACACTCCATATTTCCCAATAATCTTACTGAACCAGGCTGTCCTGGTTGAGATGAAGAAATGCATGGCAAATGCTGTTGCAGACGAGGCATCAGCAATCACAGTCCTATGTGCAGGCACAGAAGCCTTCATCCCAACCTCGTGGTCTGCAGCCATCTGCACTCCTGCACTTCTCAGTTCAAGGATTAAACCAGACCGTCTCCGACCTCAGGCTGCAAGTTGTGGTCACTGGTGAAACAAAGGTTTTGGTCATGCTGAGAAGCCATCCAGCCTGAGCTGGTGGGTAACTGAGTCCGAGAAGAGGGAAAACCTCCATACACTTACCCCAGGAGAGTCCCCTGATTACCAGCCCACTGAGAGACCCGGGAGGAAGCTTTCGGCTGCTCCCCTGGTGAAGCTGGGCCATGGCTGAAGTGCACAGAATGTCCCACCGGCAGGTCAAGCATGGAGCTCACCAGTGATGATGCGCTGGCACAGAGGACAGGACGAGGCTCTGGTACTTCCTCAGGAGATCTCTGGCACAGCACATTCAAGTCCCTGAATAAAGTGTGTGCAATAGCACTGGAGAGAGAGAGAGACTGAGTCCAGCACCTCTGGCTGTTTCAACTGTGCTGTTGCATTTCTTGTCCACCTCCATCATGATTCAACTCCTTTTCAGAGTTCAAAGGGTTATACCTTTGTTATACTACAGTTATACCTTGATATAGTATAAAGCAAATTAATAGAAAACAATTCATTAGATGAGGAATACCCTGCATGAAGAAACAACCTACCAAGAAAAAGTACTGACAATTTCCTAAAGAATATATTTTCCCATACATTTCTATTCTTCAGAGCTCAGGTTAGAAGTGTAAAGAGAACACCTTCCTCATGCAGTTAAACTATCCTTTGTGCAAAAGACTGATTTCAGAGGTATCTAATTTCAGAAATAATTTCTGTGCACATTTAAACAATGCACAAGGAAAACACACTGTCTACTGAGAGGATGATAACATTTGTTTAGATCAGATGTGAGCAATACTACACCACCACCAAAAGAAATGGGTTTAGCCAGTTTTTCTCATTTGGACAGTATCTCTTCACCAGGTGATTAGCTTCTTAATTTTTCTTCTGTATTAAGTGTCAGGGCTATCACAAACTGGTGCAGAATCCAGGCAGTTAAACATAATAATCTCCGAACATGACAGGCAATGCAAAAACCTGTTTCTGCTCCCCTTTGTGCATACAGTCTTAACTTACATTGAAGAAACACTTCCAGTCCTCATCCAAGGACCTCCCTACAGAGAAGCCAACTTAGTTCTCGCAGTTACTGTGCCTGGAGTAGGCCTAATTTCTCAGTCTCCAAAGCCTTTCAGCAAGTGAAGGGGAAGCGGTAGATAGATTAGATTAGAAGATCAGAGTTTACAGTCATTGAGCTTCAGAAAGCAATTTACTGGCATTCTCTATTTAATTATATCAACACTTCATAATTAAGATTAAGCAATTATATCGTAAAGTTCCACAAGAAGTCTATGTTTGAGCCAAGAACTACACTTACAAATTTTAGGATGGCACTTTGTCTACATCACCATCTTTCTTCACAACGTTAAAAGCAGCTAATTTCAACCTCTTGAGCCGTGACTGCTGCCCCCTTGCCCACCTACTTAAGATAAAAGATGTTTTGTTTCTCTTAAGGCCATTCTTGTCCACTCTATCCCTATTGCTGTGCTCACCCCTGACAACAGTTTATTGAACATAAGAAAACAAGTATTTTTTAGTTATAGGTCGACAGCCTGACGTGCAAAACCTGCTCCCCCTCTCCAACCCACAATGCCCCCTTGAGGCAAAAGGGAAGGGAAATGAAAAAGTGGGGAAAAAGGAAAAGAAAAAAAAAAAGAAAAAAAAAAGGCTGAACAGTGGGAAAAGAGCTTTCTACACTAACAGGGGAAAAAGAAAATACGAATCCCAACAAAGGCTGTCCACACTTATGACACTCATCTTTCTCTGCTTAAGCACTCTGTTAGGTTTTTTTCCAGCCCTCCTTTCTGGTATGAAACCTCATTGCCTTCACCACTGTTTACAGCAGTTTCAAGAAGGGTGCAGGGAGGCAAGTTCCGAAATCCCTTCCATGTACACCAAATTCTACACATACACTTAGGTATCTCATAAAAAAAAAATAAGGAGAAGAAATACTTAATTTTAACTTACAACTCTAAACAAATGCGCATTTCTACAAGGCAATCAAGGGCAGACAAACTAAATCCATAGATATGAGCAAAAGTACCAACCTTTGATATTCATAAATTAATCTTTAAATCTATTAAAATCTAGTGATCCCTACAGACCTCGAACAGACATGGCCTATGTATATTTATCGAGAGTTTAACAAGACAGTAAAGATTTCTGGGAGGCTTCTAATTTTGTGCCTAAAATTTGGGTTTGGGTTGCTCTACTTGAAATGTAGAGAAAGAAAGAACTGTGATTTATCTATTGTAGCTGATATGCTTTTTGTATTTTTGTATGCATCAGAAATACAAAAACTTCCTGGAGACAGTAATTTGCACTAGGTTAATAATTACCTGTAAGGAAGATACTGGAGAACAAAACAGATATTCTCAATATACTGTACCATCTCCTGCTAGCAGGCACACACAAAACACAATGAGAACAAATTACATTCAGACGGTACTAATGTTCAGGATTTTAATAACACTCTCCTTACTACAACTATATAAAACTCTCTGCATAAAGGTTACCTCTAACACATCTTCCAACTCTTAAACACATTTAAAAACACCCTTATTACATTGTACATTTAACCACAACACAAGAAAAGGTTAGCTCCCAATAATAACCTTATAAAGAAAGTACAGTATCAGTTAAATGGATTTTAAGTAAGGGTCCAAGATCATGTTAGGCAGCAATTATAACCTACAAATTATATTTCATATCTTCAGCAAGAGTTAGCACAAGCCTTGCTGAGTCAAATCTCTGCTATAAAACCCCTTGCCATGCTTTAAATGCTGCAAGCAGCTGAGCCCCGAGGGGTTAAAGCTAATGCTAAAGGTAAAGGCTTGAAGAGTTGACCAGCTATCTCATGGCCATAGATCTAAGCGTGTCAGTCATGGGCAAATATACCGTACTGTGTTTGCCAGTGAAGGCCAGGGGTAATAGATCAAGTTCATCAGCTGCTGCGGAGCCTACCGGGGCAGCAGCAGGGCGAAACATTATTTTCACTGCGCCTACAGCGATCTGAGCAGTAAAGGTGACACTGGATGGTAACTCACTATTTCCACCCATCAAAGGGAAGTAAACACATTAGAAGTGCTTCTTCCAAACAACTCCTCCTGACAAACAGACGCCCTAAGTGTCAGGAGTAAAAGGGAACAAAGAAAGAGCCCATCCCAATCCGAAGGCCTCAAAGAAGGAGCAATCTGTCACCACAGCCCCCCAGCTTAGCACATCAGCCGTCCTTGCAGCCTGACCCAAAGCATCTCCTACGACTGCCACGAGCCACCGCTCTCCGTAGCCAGGCTCTGAGCACCCACCTTGCCGCCTCTCCCCCACCTCCGGGAAGGTCCCCCCAGCCCACGGCGAAGCAGGAGGACCCAGGGGACCTCCCGGCCGGAGAAGGTCTCCAAGAGGAGCAGCTCGCTCCCTGCCAAGCATGCAGCACGAGGCTCGGGTCTGTGTCTTGTTTTGCTACCGAAGCATTCCAGGCTGTGTCAGTTTGGATTGCAACATAAATATTGTGCAACTGCAGACTCCTTAGTGCCAATTATGGTAGTACTGCAGGTGACAAGGAGAAAGGTATTTTTAATAGTCTGTGGTCACATTCAGCTCCCACTCATCTGCAATTTAGAGGAAGATAAGTTCAGCTAAAGGAAATTTTATTGATAACTGAACTTGGAGCAAAACTGCATGCCTAACAGTGCCTTGAAAAAAAGGCGTTCTCCCCCTTCTGGTAGTAATTTAGTGGTAATAACAAAGACCAAAATGGCAGTCATCAGGTATATAAGAGTATTTATAAAACCATATTTAAATGATACAAAGTATAATTAGAGGGTTTGATACAAGCACTCTTGATTCACAAAACGCACAGGCATCTATGTATAATAAGGCTAACAGTTTAAATTTAAAATTTAATTCTAGTTACTGAAGACATGTACTGAAACAGAGGTTAAACTCGCACTCTAGTTAAGTCCAGGACAGTACGTTCCATTTTTACACAGAATTGAATAATATATTATTCTACTGAGTCACACAAAGATTAAAGTACGAGTGCCCAGCCTGCAACTCAGGAGGACCAGTAACATATCATGTAGTTTGCTCCATCCGTCACCTTTCTCAGACCTTATAGTAACTCCCCTCTCATGCGATAACCAAATAACAAGGGGGAGGGAGAAGTCTCAAGAAATGACAGCAAGGTCCAACCTGTAGCCATATACTTTCTAGAGGAATATGTAGCCAATTACCAGTGTTCATCCACTATGTTGCAAGCCTGAAGCTCCTGAGAAGTGCCAGACTTGCTACATATGCGCAATAGCACTGATCATGCGGCACACAACACCCTACAGTCACAGCACAAGGTATGTCATGCTTAGCCGATTAGGCTGGACACCACTTATTTAAAATAAGTATGTATGTTCATCTTTTAAGGAATGTCTTTCTCATATGACTTTGGATCCTTACCAATCAAGCACCTGACTGCTGTATTCTTTAAGATTCATTTACTGAATAAATGGAAGTGAGTCTTGAAAGTATTTAAATATTATGAAAAAGTCACTTTGAATATGGATTTTCCATCTTAGTGGTAACTTGCTCAGAGCCTATCAACACTTGGTGTAAGAACCTGTATTGAAAGAAAAACTGAAAACACTTGGATTTGGCTTAAATACACAGCCCCAGTCTAGGTGGCTTTGAAGAGCAGCTCAGTAGCTGGTAACTTCTCAACTCAGAAACTGGTTTTGTACATGAACGTACAAACACATCCAAAGCATAACCAACCTCAGTGCCTAAGCCAAAACAAGGAGTCTTCACATTCACTTCAGAAAATTTGGGATCAGGGCTGAAGGTCCTGGGAGAGACTTTTCAACACCAGTGTATGGCCATCCTCTCAAGCACGTCCTCTCCTGAAGCGTGAGACAGGTCAAGCTGCAAGAAGGGCACCTGTGTGCCGCAGAGGCTGGGAAGCTCAGTCTGAGCAGGGGGTCCTGCCGAGCCACAGGCTGTCGCCAGTGGATCAAACTGCTCCATCACTCGCCAGTCCAGACCCCACTACAAGTCCAAGCCCCCCCCCAGACCACACAGCCACCCCAGGGGCCGACCAGCTGCTGAGGCATGGCAAGACACCAATGCCGCAAGCCATGCTCAGTCTGGAAATGAATTCAAACCTGGTCTGGAAGCACCCTCCCCTCATTTTTTCAAGGAAGATTTTGGAAGGGCAGGTTTTCCCGTCACAACCCTTAAAATATCTTTTGTACATCGTGAAAGCCACCCTCCAGCACATCAGTTCCTGCCCAGGAGAACCCCACTCCTCGAGTACATTCGCTGTTATAGCAAAGGACTGAATGTTTTTGTCTTTACTGACTGCACTCTTCTTTAGGACGTTTCCTGTCCCATAACCAGAGATGCCGTAAATCCACCTGATACATTAGTTTTCCTTCTGAAGGCCATAGCTGCCTTCCTGGAAAGCTGTGGACGGACACAGGAGCCCTGCACTGCTGCGCAGCCACACGTGCAGGCACAGGCATGGGCACATGCCGCTCCCAAAGCTGCACAGCTCCGCACGAGAAACCTTTGAGCAACCATCAACTTCCCCATCTCGCAGTGTCCTGCAGCTATACACAGATATTTTGGCAGTTTTACCATTCTCCTGGCTTCTCTGTGACTTGAAAGTATGATGTGGCTCCCAGATACAAAGCCAAATAAACCAAACAAGAACCCCTCAACTAACGTTTTTAGAAGGTTGCCATGTTGCAGTTCACAAGATATAAATTTCTGGTGCTCAGGTATACTTCATGCCCTTTCCTGGTCAATAATAAAGATATTGGTCACCACATCCAATGCTAAACACATCTTTAACTCTTACAAGGTATCAGCCACTTAAAATTGAATTAAATATCAAATATGTCAAAGTTTCGGTCACAATATACATAATTCCTTTTCTTAAGCAAAAGAATGTGCAAGGATTTATGACACTGTGTGAAACTTCTTCCGTATATTCAATATAGTTATCTGTTGAATTACTGACCATACGCATTCTTCAATGTACGCTGACAGTTATTGTGTACTGAGAACAATTTACAGGCATCATCACAACATTAAAAGTAATTTAAATGCATTCAAGACTGGTAAGAAATGGGTCTGAATGAAGGCATTTCATGAGCTTTAGCAAAGTACCATCCTAATATTTTTACAGTTTTAGCACACATATATTCCATTAATTGATTTTCAATGAAGAATGATTTTTACCACATATCAAGGAGTGCTCAGCACCCTTCCTCTTACGTTCACCGTGCTGTACATATGATAATCATTTATTCCTTATTTAATTAAATGTTATTCTGCAAAGATGAAAACATGTTGACACAAGTGGAAAGCACAACAGTTCAGCAGCTATGCGTATCTCTGCAGTCCGTGCACACCTGACTGCATTAGGTTTTTGTGTTTTCATTTTTAGGTCATGAGAATACTGTAAGTACTGTAATGAAACCACAATCCTGTCTGTGTTCTCTCACAGAAAAGCGCCTTGAATCATAAATATTTCAATTACTGTGTTTTAGACTCTAAAAGATACTAGCCTCTGTTTTCTATACACTTTTCTTCCCCTTCATCTTCAAAAGAGCTCTGTCCCTCCTCTGCCACACTAACAAAGTGATACGTTGATTTGCAGTAACTAAAACTCAGCTTTCAATGCAACAACTAATAAAATGATTTTCCAAAGACACACATTGGAATTCACAAGATCTAGTATTTAAGAAATAGCTTACAGCACTCTACGGCCTCAGTTGTGGCCAGCATAAACTGGCGTAACGCCTGTGCCTGACAGATCTGTGCCTGTCTGCGTGCCTAATCCCGCCGTGCAAAAAGTTAATTATTTCTTCCCATAGATGAAGTGGAAGCGATAAACGTATTTTGTATATTGGGCACCAGACAAAAATCACATCAGTCTTTCTCCTGCTAACGTGAGCCCGAATATGCTGCAAGCGGGTGCCCACCTCCCGGCAGCGCTGCCCACACCTGCCCTGACACCTGCCCAGCCGCAGGTGTTCTCTGGCCTCTTTCCACAGCACTCCCCAGCTCTCCATTGCCTGTGTGTTGTCCCTCTCCTTTCCAAAGCCCTTCATGGCTTCCCACCGCTAACCCTTAAAATTTCCTCTACATTATAGAAGTTGTGGATGCCCCCTCCCTGGCAGTGGTCAAGACCAAGCTGGATGGGGCTTTGAGCAACCTGGTCTAGTGGAAAGGTGTCCCTGCCCATGGCAGGGGGGTTGGAACTAGATGATCTTTAAGGTCCCTTCCAACCCAAACCATTCTATGATTCTATGATTATTTGTATGTGGAAAAACTTGACAGTTTCTGACCTAATTTCCAAGCAGTTAAAGGTCAACTACAGGTTTCGTTACACAAGTATTACCCACCGCTTGTTTTACTAGGTGGGTTACAGTTCCAGGAGAACAATGTACCTCCTCAACCTCAGTAGTGAGAGTTGCAAAAAGAGAATTCAACAACAAAATTGAGAGTAACTTTGTTACAAGAAGACTTAGCACTGACCAAACAGCAAAGTTTAAATGGTGCTTAGGGACATTCACCTCTTTTAAATTTTCTTCACCATTCCTGCGCAAATTCAAAAACAACATCTGATAGATACTTAGCATAGTATTATACCTGAAATAACCTGGCAACGCTGAGATTGTTTCTCTGACCACAAGCACCTTACTTTGTAGACTGAATTACGCAATTTGGTCCTGTTAGAGAAGCAACGCAATACACTACACTTGTACAGCCATTCTCCTCCCTTCCCTCAAAGGACAGATCACCAAAATCAGAGTGGTAATATCCAAGATCACACTGTTTTAACATATACATGTGTCAAAAGCATAATTTATCAAATTATGTCAAATACATACATTCAAATTACATCAAATACATAATTAATATTTTTAAAATATTTATCATGTCAGTTTAGGTTGAAATAAGGAAGATCAATAATTGAATAACTCACTATTTAAACTGACTTAGGACGGAAATTCTGAACAAAGTTGCAAAACATGCATCATGTTGCGAGAGAAAAATTAAATGATTCTAATAGGACCGTGTATCTTCTTTCAACAAAACATCACTCTTAAAAGGTTTAAGAAATTTTTCATTAAAATGTAAATACTTATCCAAAGAAATAATGTGCTTAGAAAAACCCAAAAACTTTCTAGATGTATGTAACAATATACCACCTAGCCTCAAAATGCCACTCTTCAAATGAGTTTCCAATTTTGGGCCCAATAGTAAAGAGTATCTCCCACAGGGACAAGGTTGGCACAGGCCCGCTGGAATCTTGGTCGTCCTCACAACATCCTGGAGGCAAACCAGCTGAAACGGGACTGAGATCAGCAATTTATAGAAATACTTAATTTGATGCAATTTGCAGCTGTGGTCTGACGCACAGCAGAGGTCCAAAGGACCAGTTCACTGAGCAAAGGATCTGCAGCGTCTCTGTGGACCCTGCAACCACCAACAGGCTGGAAACGCCTCAAAACAGAGACACCCCACCACCCGCTTTCAGTACCTGCTGCCCATAGGAAGGAGGGAGAAGACGAAAGTCTCCTGGTAAACAAGTAAGCTCCACACGTAAGCCAAAGCCAGCCTGTGAACCCCAAACAGAGCATGAGTTTTATGATGGAGATCTCTAATCACTCCTTCCACCCCAGAAGGGCCATCACATGGCGGCGCAGGGGCGGGCAGGGAGGGACAGGGCAGAAAATGTCCTTTCTACACGTTGAGTGAAGGTGCTGCCTGTCCCTTAAACCCATCTGCGTGTTGTTCCCTCGCACAGCCTGATCAATCAGAGAGTCACCTGCGCTACCTACAGCCGCCATAAAGCCCTCTGCCACCGCGCAGAGGAGACACCCACGCTTGGGGCACATCGAGCGTGCAGCTCACAGTATCCAAGGGAATCAGCTCTGCCCTCAGCAGCCAGCCTGACTAACGTACATATTTAAATAAGAAACAAACTGCCACGGAGCCCTTTCCAGCTACAGACGTGTGATTGCTATTTGCAGGAAGAAGAAATAACTAAACGGATAAAAAGTTAAGCCTACAATGTTCTTATTCCCCCTCCTCCACGACCTCTCCAATTTACTAAAAAGACTTAAGATAGTTAATAGTATAATACAATGTGCTGAACATTTTAATTTAATTTTCCATAGAACGGGAACTGAAATCGTGACATTAAACCCAATTCCACACGTAACTCATTCTTCAGAGTTCAAACGTTACTTTCTAACACTATCCCAAACTACACTGTGGTGAACCAATAACCATCGTATCAACTGTTCATTAAAGAGATTATTTTCAGCTACTTCAATGATGACAGCATAGGCGAGCTATTGCTGGCACTTTCAAATCCAGCTTTCTGACATAAAACACGGTCTTGCCCTTAAAACACAAACCTACAGAAATGGGGGGGGAAGGGGCAGCAAAGCCAAAACAGATGCAAATCTTTCATCGAAGGACAGATGCCTCTTATAATTTGCAGTAAACACCTCGGAAGATTTTAAAAAGTAGTAAGTGTGATTAAACTACTGAGAGCCTCAGAAAGGAGAAAAAAAAAAGATGATCAGTGTTAAATTATATTTGTGGGACTGCTCCTTGTTTTTATGCCAATCTAGAAGTTCTGAAATTTAAGTTTAAAACTACCCTGGGAAATGGTTACAGTAAGGTAAGTATGCTCATTCTGGGAAGGACCAAATGTGGAAGAAAACCTCCAAACAACTAACAATGAACTATATAACTGGAATGTTAAGATTAACTTTGATTTAAGAGGTTAGTTTATTACAGCTAACCTCTTCTATAATTTCATCTTTTTTATTCAGTTTTTCTGGTGCCACTAATTTACACATACAATCAAGGAGGATCTCAAGTCCAAACAGGACAGGGAACAGGACTCTAAATGACAAGTATTTCTTCTAACAAGGATTCGTTGAGAGGTATGCTACAGTGGCTGTGAACAAAAAATTAGATAATTTGCATTACTTCTAGACCCACTAGCTGTCACAAAATTTAAAAAGAATAATCAGTTCGAGTGTACCAAAAATTATTATTTTGCAACAAAGTTGATAGCATTTTTCAGTTTGACCGTGATTCGCAATTTTCTCCAGTCAAAATCATTCCATGGGTACTTCTCAGTGACCTATGTCCTAAATCATTTTCTATTCCTACCAGCAAGTGACCTCTTCACGATCTGACTCACAAAGAAAAAACATGATGACTCTCATAAACCATTCTTTTTCAACCACCACCAGAATTTAATTTCTCCAAAATAAACCTGGTAAAAATAGAAAGGGAACAAGAGAGTACTCAGTGTTCAAGAAATACTAATTAATCACCCTATCAGAAAGATAGATAAATACCAGCCCTCACATTTTGATGATGAAAAATAAAGAGGTTAAGTGACATTTTCAATGACACATAGCAAAACACTGCCACAACACAGATCACATCTCAGAAGTTTTCTATTGTTTTCAGCCCACTAGCCTCAAATAACTCCTGTGCATGCAATGCTGAATCAGGTATATTCCTCAGAATATAAAAAGCTTATTCTAGCTCACGTAAATCAGTGCAGGAAAAAAAAAAAAAAAGCTTATGCTACAGTAATTTTTTTAAATACATTCAAGTCCAACAAGAACTTTTCTAAAAATATACTGGAGTCCGACAGGAATGTTTCTAAGCAAATACACCTTTAATCTTAGTTTCAACACATTCTATTACAGAAAGCATTTAAAAAATGTATAAGCAACAGATGATTACCAAAAAAAAAAATCAGTCACTTCAAAAACCTAAGAAACCCAACACCTGACTATCGTACAAACCCTAGTGCAGCTTTAAAATAGTACCATGTATCCACTAAATAAAATATCCTGAATTTGATATACTACTTTTACTCTTCTCTCACACTCGAAAAACTCTAATTTGGTTGTTCCCTATAGACTCTGGTAATTTCACACAAAACTTTACTAAACAGAAAGCTACAAAACATTTAGGTTTTTTCCTCCCTCAAAATTTATAAACACTTCACTGTAGCCAAGATCTTGTGACAAAACATAAGAATCACTGAGATTAAACTAAAAACAAAGAAATACCTAAATATTTATACAATTGATTCTGCTTAAGCTTCCTGGTAAGGTTACTGTTAAATCTTAAGCCCTACACCAACAAGGCCTCACATGAAGCTGTATATTTCAGCTGCTATATATTAACAAAATAAATTAGAACGTTTAATTACATATCTTTTTTATGTCACTAAGTGACCTATCAATTGGCATGGAGATTATTATGTGTATTTCGGAAATGTATTTGAAACAGTCTTTCCTTTCCCTCAACGGTTTAGTAATCTACTATTCTGAGTAGTTAAATAAATGATTTAAGTACACAAAAATGCTACAGAACACTACCGTTTTGTAAGAACTACATTAAAATAGCAGGTTACTGCAAAACAGGGGTCTTTTCAATATCTATATTTAATATGAACAGATTATCATAGTCAGGAAAAACCTTAAATTAAAAATAAATACTAATTTGAACACTAAAATCTACATCTCACTCAAAAGGGTTTAGTGTAGCATTAGAGAAACCGATTTAATAATTAATCATATTTTCTTTAGAGTAATATTACTAGCAGTAATGTTTTTCCGTAATGGTTTTAAATTACCTAGCACAGGGGAAAAAAAAAACCTAAACCTGTCAAATTCTCTTAAACTTTGTCTCTGACTTCTTTTTTCCCCCCGCAAATTAACGCGGGTATACAGACACCGTGCGCAACTTCCTAGTCCCACATGTGTAACGATGAAATTTCCAAGGGCCTGATCCAAGCCCGCTGAGTCAACGGAGCGATTCCTACTGATGTCAATGGAAAGATTCCCACTGACTGGACTGAGCTTTGGACAGGGGCTTTTGTGTGGGGACAAGACCAGGGGAAATCCTCTTTGGAAGGGAAACTTCTGTGTTTCTCTCTGTAAGAAAGTGTATAAACAAACACGGCTTCTTAAAAATAGAAGTGATTCCCAGGTAGAGATTACTGCGGGTTCTTCCATCTGCGGCTCTGCCCTCTTTACATACAGATGATGATACTATACATTTATGAGTGGTTACTTTTGAGATTATTTTTCCCCTGAGAATATACGAGCAGCCCGCTTTCTGTCTGGACTGTTCACACAAGTTTTAAACGACTGTTTTCCTGCCTGTGCTGCCTGCTTGCCCGCAGCTCGGGCTTTGCCCCTCTGCCAGAAACCCCATCCAGGGACCTCACAGGGGCTGTGCGGGGAACGGGCCCGCTGCCTCCTGAACCGGACACGAGCCCAACTGCGGGACAGGGAGCAAAACCGCCTCACGGGCTGTCTTTACCTTCGCCAGGCAAATTCAGACGGGTGGCAAGCAGCCTTCCAGCGGGTTAAGGCAGGCCGAGAGCGCTGCAGCCTGCGCATCGCGCGCTGCGGGTGCGCGGCAGAGAGCGGAGCGAGAAGGCGCCGGCGCTCGCCCTTCCCTCCTCTCTCTGCCCTGGCACTCCCGACTTGCAAAGCAAACCCCAGCGTGCCTCGCAGCCACGGCCTCGCTGCTTCTCCCCTCTCCTCAAAATTAAACTTTCAAAACTTCCCAGGTCCCCGCAGTCCTCTTGAATTCCAAGAGCCGATTTCAAGAGAAGGCCCCCACGCACCAGCCACGGAGGCAGCCTCCGGACCTCCGCTGCTCGAACACCATTGTTTATTAATACTTGGTTTTAGGCTTTTTTTTGTCTTTTGGTGGGGCCGGGGGATGGAGGGGCGCGACGCTGCTCCCCACGCAGCTCACACCGCGGCGGGAGGTCCCGCGGCCCTGCGCTTCCCCGCCCACGCCAGCGGGGGCGCCCCCGGGCAGCACGGCGCGGGGCGGCCCGAGCGGGCGGCCGGCAGCGGGAGCGGCGGGGGCTGGGGGGTGCGCCGCTCCCTCCGGCAGGCAGGCAGGCAGCACACAAAGGAGAAACGTGACACGTTTCTTCACCCGGGCTGTCTGCTGGGGAGGTCGCGGGGGGAAAAAAAAAAAAAAAAAAAAGGCAAGCATAAAAAGAGGCAAAAGAAAAAAAAAACACACCCGGGGAGGCGAGCCGAGAACGTCCGAGCCTCCCCGGCACACGCTCCCTCGGAAGCCCGGCCCCGAGCCCTCCCCACCTCGCACTCCTGTCCCCGTACGGGGAGGCTACAGGTTGTTTTTAATTACGCGCGGCGGAGGCGGGAGGGGGGGCGGACTCCGCGGCCCTGCGCGGCGGGAGGGCGGCGCCGCCGACCCGCGCCCGCGCTGCTAGTCGCGGTCGCCCCGGGAGAGCTGGGGGAGAGTCACCGCCCCGCTCCCGCGGCCGGTCCGGTCCGCGGAGTTGGTCAGGCACAGCCCAAACTCCGGCCGGGGCACCAGCGGCCTCCTGCCGCCGAGCGCCCCCCCTCTCCCCCACGCCGGTGCATTTTTGGGAGCGGTGTCCCCGAGTGCCGGGAGACGTGACACATGTCACTCCTGCGGCCGCGGACAAACTTTCCCGCGGCGGCGGCAAGTCAGTGAGCGGCGGCGGGGGGGGGGGGGGGGGGGCGCGGGTGGAAGTAGCAAGTCACACCGGGGAGCGGGGGAGGAGGGGACGGGGTGCGGGGGGGTAGCACTTACCGGGAGGAGACACCGTGCGGGGCGTCCCGGCGAGCTGACACCGAGAGAAAGGGAGAGCGGAGCCGCGCGCAGCCGCGCGCACATGTAAAGTCTCTGCGGGCGGAGCCGCCGCCGGGACGCGCGGGCCGGGGGCGCGGGGCCCTCCGCGGGAGCGGAGCGGCGGCGGCGGCAGTGCCTTGCGCCCTCCCGCCGGCTGGCGCTGCCTGGCGCTGGCGGGGACGCGCTTCCTCCCCCGGCGTGCGGGTCCGCCCGTGTGCGGAGTGTGCCGGCCGTGTGTATGTGTTTTGTTGGGAATGCAGGAAAAAAAAAAAGGAGGAAAAAAAAAAAAAAGGAAGCAAACCCGCGCGGCTGCACACACCGCCTGCTTTGGAGAGAGGGGAGTGAGGCGGTCGCCCTCACATGATCGCGAAGTGGCCTGCACAGAAGTGCTAATAATGCGCGGGGCGGGGGGGGGAACAGCGGAGGGGGGGAGGATGGCAACAAAAAAAAAGTGCGACGGGACGCGCTGGGCCGTGCCCCGCTCCGCGCCTCCCCCGGCCGGTCTCCGCCGGAGCCGGGTGCTGTGGGCCGCGGCAGGCGGCAGGTCCACCTGCTATGTAAACAAACCGTCGGGGAAGTTGTTTGCTCTCGGCGGCTGCCCCCTCCCCGCCCCCTCTCCCCTCCCGCCGCTCCTCTTCGCCGGCCCCGTTAGACAACGAGTTTAACAGACGGGCAGAAAACAAAGCCGGGTGTTGTGCTGGCAGTGCCGGCTGTCTGCAGCCTGCTGGCAGCCCCGGAGGTGCCGCAGCCCCCGCGCGAAGGCAGGCTCGGGGGGCACGCGTGGGAGGCGGGCGGCGTGGCGGAGCAGGCCTGGCCGGCGGCGGCACCTTTGCCGAGGAGGCACGCGTGGGGCCCGAAACTTTCTTTCTCCCCCGCCCCCCCACCCCCCCCCCACCCCCCCCCCATTTCGGAGCAAGGTGCAGGAGCCCTCCGGCCGCTCGCAGAGGGAACCAGCCGCTCTCCGCGTGTCTGGCGGCAGCGCGGCCCGGGGGCTGCCGCTCCCCCGGGGAAAAACACCTCTAAGTGATTCCCGAGTGGGGAAACGAGGGGGCAGAAGAGTTGGCATCGTGGCTGGAGAGGGGGGAAGCTGCTCCTGCCCTACGTCGTTCCCGCCGCGGTTCCCGGTCACTTGGCGCCGGGGGTGCGTTGGGGTGGACGGAGTGGCGTGAGCGCGGCCGGCAGCGCCCGGCGCTGGCCGAGCGGGACGTGGGGTTTGCTAACTCGGAGCCCGCCTCGTCACGGCGCGGTCACTCCGACCCCGCGCTTTGCGTGCGGTGTTGAACTGGAAAGGCTCTCGGTGCTCGCTGAGGACCGGAATCAAAAGTGACCGTCCCTCAGAGTTACCAGGCACCGCATTTATTAAATTAAATTTAAAATCCCACAAACTTTGCCGCTCGTTGTTCCAGGCGAAGTGGGAGACTTGCCCGCTCGCCGCCGCGCCCCGCGCCCTTCCCTCCCGCGGACGCCGGCGAGCCCCGGCGGGGGCACTGCCGGCGGGCACCGGGCGGGGCAGGGGGGAATGTGGGAGCCGCTACCGCGGGGGCGGAGCCGCCGTAACTCCGGCAACTCGGCGGGGTCCCCCGCGGCGGCTCCCGGCCGCGGGCCGTCCCCCGCCCCGGACCCTCTCGCCCGCCCGCGGCGGCGGGTCCGGGCCCTGGCCGGGGCCCGGGGCGGTGGCGGGGCCCGTGCGGGGCGGTGGCGGGGCGGCGGGCAGCCAATGGGGCGCGGCCGAGTTCGCGAGGTGAAAGTTCACCGCCGGGGCAGGCCCGCCGCCGCCGCGGCTGCCGCGGGGGCGCGGCGCTGCCGATGGGTGGTCGTAAAATATATTTGCTACTCGCCACTCTTTTGTCTCGGCCCTCCTGTCCGTCCCCCATCCTCCCGGCCCGTCACTGCACGGGTTATCGGGGAACTGCTTGCTTCCGCGGCCCTTTGCGAGCGCAACGGTTGCGGGTGACAGGCACCGCACACGCCGCGGAGCCGCGGCACAAAGTTTACGCAGGCAGCCGCCCTCCGCGGCTCCGCGCCCCGCGGGCCGCCGAGGCGCGGAGGGAAACTGCGCGGGGCCCGCCGCCCCGCTCCCCGCCGGCCTGCAAACGAAATCGGGCCCTTTCGGCTCCGGCCGCCGACGGGCTCCGCCGGCAAGGGCGCGGGGCGCCGCGGTGGCTCAGGTTGCGCGGCCCGGAGGCGGCCCCCGTCCCCGTACGGGCGCCGGCGGGCGGGAAGGCGCGGCCCGGGGGGAGAGGCGGCTCTCCCTCAGCAGCCGTCCGCGGCGGGCCGCCAAACGCCGGTGTGGGCGGAAGGCGCCGTGCCGCGCACTTGTCAGGGCCAGAACCCGCCGCACCGAACGAGCGGGGCGGCGCGGCCCCCCGCCCGGGCACCGCCAGCTTCGTTGGGAGCCGGGCGGCCGTGGCGTCCCCGGACGGAAGGACAGACGAACGGACGGGAGCGGCCGCACGCGGCGACCCCCGGCTCTGCCCCGGCCCTGCCCTGCCCCGGGGGGCCGGCGTCGGGCCGGGCGCCCTCCGCTCCCGCGAGTCCCTGCAGCGCTGCCAGCCCCGTGCCCCGCGCCGGGGCTGCGCTTTGTTTCAAGGAGATGTAAAATCCCCCCTCCATCAAACGGCCCCGCCGGCAGCCGCTCTGTCGGTGGGTCACAGCGCAGGGGCAGCAGCGCGGCGCTTGCTGCTGCAAATACGCGGTGTTGCTCGGGTCTGCGCGGCTCGCCGGTCCCACGCAAAATTAGAGCTAAACAAACAATCACTTTCTCGACTCGTTTGTTTTGTTTTTTTGTTTTGGTTTGGTTTTTTACAATGACGGTGACTGGGCTTTCTAATGAAAAAGGCTGGTGCGTTTGATTTGTTCCCGTTTATGGTTCGAGATTTCATCTGCACAATTGTATTTCTTGCTTCAAATAAACCGCTTTGAAACCGTCTTCCTTTAATTAATGTATTTTCTCCGTGTAGCTGGCAGCGTTAGGTATCTATCAGATTACCATTAGGGTTGTTTAGAAAGCGAACAAGAAAACAGACAGACTCCTCTTCTCAGTAGGTTCGTTCCCCTTCCTCCCCGCGCACAGCTCCCGAGACACTTTGGAAAGAGCGGAAAAAGCTGTTTTTAACCGAAGTCAAATCGCGGAGAAGCTCTATTACAACATCAAAGCGAATGCAGAAGTTACAAAATTGGTGGAGTTACACCACCATCTGTCGTTAAGCTTCGGGACTACAAAAGTTCAGACGTATAATAACTCTTAATGAGAGCTGGCGACTTTCTTTTTTCTCTTTCACCTAGAAATCTTGCCCCCGGGGCAGAGTGGGTTTCCCGCCGTGGGTTGAGCCTCCTGAGTGATGGGCGGCAGCTTGCCGATACCTTCACAAACTTGTCCGTCCTCTGCCACTTGCCTCGCTGCGCCCTGCGAGGCCAAAGCTTTAGGTCCAGCACCTGATGGTCCCAAGCAGTCGCTCTTCACAATGCACAGGCAGCCACACTGCACAGTACTTCTTGGCATCAGGAGGTTACATTCATAAAAAGCAGTTTAAGTTAAAAACAAAAAAAAACCAAACAAAAAAAACAACCTAGGTCTCTTATCTCTCCAATTGTAGGATTCAATTTATTCCATTTTGTGTACTTGTACCTTCTGCAATGCTGCATCTTGAAAAGGAATATCTAGAAAATATACTTTGGAATAGTATCTGTGAAGAAGCTGTGATGTCCTAATGCAACCTCTGATTACTCTTAAAATTTCAAGAGCTGTAAACAAATACTTAGCAGAAGCATAAAATGGTTTTATATTCCCCAATGTAAGCCTGGTACCTGCTTTGTGAGATTGTCCATGTGAGAGCTCTCATCAGACTTCAACTCTTTTTAAAGTCTTCAGTTAAATGGCTTGTGAATGCCCATTTGCCATAGTTACCAAAGGACTAAGAAGGAAGATCCTTTGGGATTTTCTGGGTACTGCTGTTCCCTGTGTTTCAGAGGCCAATTGCTGCTCAGAGTGGGGAACATACAGGCAGTGATCCTGCCAGAACCCTGCCGTGAAAACCATCAAGTTTATCGTTATTTTATCACAGTTTCTATTTTAAGGCAGGTGTGGTTTAGCAAGTATTGATCCAAATGGGTTGCTGTATGGAGTGCCTATGATTAAAAGTCAACTTTCAGGTTGTTTCTCTTCCACTGTGGAAATCCATGGCTTTTTTGCCTGTCTTCAGCCTGACATTTTGCAAGTGCTCACAGTCCTTATGCTGTAATTAGCACTAGGCATTTCCCAGTACTACTGTGAGGTGAAGATGGCAGTTTAACACACTCATACAAATCCTGTTTCCCAATCTGATTCCTCCTCCCAGAGAAACTTTGTTTCCTATATCCTACCAGTAGCTGTTGATACTCAGAAGGAAGTTTCCACTTCTAGCTTGTTGACATGTCAAAAGAAACAAAAGTTTCCCCTGAAGCCATACGTCAACTTTCCAGGCTGTCTCATAAAATGTTGGATTATCCTGCAGGCAATAAACACTTTCAGCATTCCTTTGTCTAATGCGTTATTTTCATGTTATTCTGAAAAAACAAAGAAGAATTAAATCTTCTACCTTCTCTATAGTCAACTAAGCCCTCATAACCACCTAAGCTCTTTGAATCAACATTAAAAGCTAAGGTTTCTGAATTGGTGAGAAAGGTGTTTAACATTCATCTAATTGAAATAAATCGTGTGACACTTTCTCTGCTTTGAGAAATAGCTAGGCCGCTACAACCAGTTACTGATTTAGGAACATTTGGTAAAAAACTTGTGTCCAAAATTTTGCTGGTCATTTCAGGGTTTGCACTGCCTACAGTTCTGCCTACAGGTCTGTGTGTCATTTCATTTTTTAAGTTATTCAATAGACATGATGCCAGCAAGCAAACTAAAAAAAAAAAATCAAGTAATTAAGAGTTGCTGGAGAAAAGAAAAACAAAGCATGGTGCTCAAAATTGTCTTGCTAGAGTTGGAATGAATGCTGCCCTGAAGAGTACTGACCGCAACGGAGCGATTACACTGTGCCAGTTTGATTTCTTTGATATAGGAAAAAAAAAACCTGTGCAAATCTTTGACTCAATTTCTGTATTGGAAAAACATGGCAGAATTTTTGACATTGTCTTTGGCATCTATATCTAAAGATGACCTGTACATCTTTCTGGATTCTTTTCCTATTTTGCGTGGCCAGGTTTGGAGAAATACGCCATACTGACATTTTGGGTCCTTGTCCCTGACCATTAGTTGCGTATATGAAAGTCTTATTTAGCCAAAGGTGAGGAAAGTTTTAAGACTGCTAAACCTTTTGGTGAGCCAAAGGGGGGTCTTCGCTGGTCAGTTTTGGGTCACCTGCCCTGTCCGCTCCTCCCTGCAGGTGCGACCCCCCTTCGGCTCTTCACTCGTAAGCAGTGAGGAATTTAGCAGTGACCTTGGTTTCTCTAAGACTAATTGGCCTGGTTTGGGCCAAACCAGGACATTCCACCCCTTATTCCATACCATTCACGTCATACTCAGATCACCACTACCTTTTCATTTTCAAATATATATACACATATCACTAGTTTATGATTCATCTCTATACAAAAAGTTCATCAAGTTCATTTAGTTCAGGATTGTGGGTTTCCATCTGGCTAGCAGTCTCTCTGGCTAGCAGTCTCTCTTTTGTCATGGTTCGTGCCCACGGGTTGCAGGTTAAAGATGTCAGACTCGAGGAGGTTACTGGACGCCACTTGATGAAGCTAGCTCCGGTCTCATCACCACTGTCTTAACCTGAAAGACACTTATGCAGCAACAACATACAGTTCAGAATTAAGTAGTCTCACCCAGAATCAGATCACCTTCAGGGACACATCGGACTTCACCATCTTGCAACATCACCCACCAAGTACATCCAGGTCCCTGAGCAAAAGCAATCCCACGAATGGGTTTACCTTTGCCCGTTGCAGGAAGAATCCAGACAGTTTTTCCCAATAGATTCCTTTCATGCACCACAGGGACTTTATCTCCTTCTACTGTATGTAGAAGGTCTGACTGAGCAGGGCCAGCTCGATTGATAGATCCCCTGGTGTTAACTAACCAGGTAGCTTGTGCCCAGTTTTTAAAGGTTCCACCCCCCATTGCTTTCAGGGTAGTTTTTAACAGCCCATTATACCGTTCAGTTTTCCCAGAGGCTGGTGCATGATAGGGGATGTGATATACCCATTCGATGCCATGCTCTTTGGCCCAGTTGTCTATGAGACTGTTTTTGAAATGAGTCCCATTGTCCGACTCAATTCTCTCTGGCGTGCTGTGTCGCCACAAGATTTGCTTTTCAAGGCCCAGAATAGTGTTCCGGGCAGTGGCATGGGGCACAGCGTATGTTTCCAACCATCCGGTGGTTGCCTCCACCATGGTAAGCACATAGCGTTTACCCTGGCGGGTTTGAGGGAGTGTGATATAGTCAATTTGCCAGGCCTCCCCATATTTATATTTCAACCACCGCCCCCCATACCACAAAGGTTTTAACCGTTTGGCTTGCTTAATTGCGGCGCATGTTTCACAATCATGGATAACCTGTGCAATAGAGTCCATAGTTAAGTCCACCCCTCGGTCACGAGCCCATCTGTATGTTGCATCTCTCCCTTGATGACCTGAAGTGTCATGAGCCCACCGAGCTAAAAATAGTTCACCTTTATGTTCCCAGTCCAAATCTATTTGGAACACTTTAGCAGCTTGATCCGCTCGTTGGTTGTTTCGATGTTCCTCAGTTGCCCGACTTTTAGGTACGTGAGCATCTACATGGCGTACCTTCACGACTAGTTTCTCTAGCCGAGCAGCAATATCTTGCCACAATTCAGCAGCCCAAATAGGTTTCCCTTTGCGCCGCCAGTTGCTTTGCTTCCACTGCTTTAACCACCCCCACAAGGCATTTGCCACCATCCATGAGTCAGTATAAAGATACAGCCTTGGCCACTTTTCTCGTTCAGCAATGTCTAAAGCCAGCTGGATGGCTTTTACCTCTGCGAATTGACTTGATTCACCTTGTCCTTCTGTGGCTTCTGTGACTCGTCGTATGGGACTCCATACAGCAGCTTTCCACTTCCGATGCTTTCCTACAAGACAGCAGGATCCATCGGTGAACAGGGCATACTGCTTCTCATCCTCTGGTAGTTCATTATATGGTGGGGCTTCTTCAGCACGTGTCACCTCCTTTTCTGGTGGCATTCCGAAGTCTTTGCCTTCTGGCCAGTCCATGATCACTTCTAAGATTCCTGGGCGATTAGGGTTTCCTATTCGAGCCCTCTGTGTAATTAATGCAATCCATTTACTCCATGTAGCATCAGTCACATGATGGGTAGTGGGAACCTTACCCTTGAACATCCAGCCTAGTACTGGTAATCGAGGTGCCAGGAGAAGTTGTGCTTCAGTACCAATTACCTCTGAAGCAGCTCTAACTCCTTCATATGCTGCCAGTATCTCTTTTTCAGTTGGGGTGTAATTGGCCTCAGAGCCCTTGTATCCTCGACTCCAGAATCCTAGGGGTCGATCTCGAGTCTCCCCTGCTACTTTCTGCCAGAGGCTCCAGGTAGGACCATTGTCCCCAGCTGAGGTGTAGAGCACATTTTTAACATCTTGTCCCGTACGGACTGGTCCAAGAGCTACTGCATTTTCCCCTCTGCCTGTGCTGGGGGGAGCAACTCTGCCTGAGGAGGATTTCCAAGCTCTCGATCTTGGTTTTGTATATATTTGATTATTTCTATTATTCTTATTATACTCTTTTTTCATTATTATAGTTTGTTAAAACTGTTTTAACTTTCCAACCCGTAAGTCTCTCTCCCTTTTCCCTTTCCCTTAGGGTGAGGGGGGAGAGGGTTAACAGAGAGCATCTGCCACCGGGTTAATAGCCAGCCTAGCTTTAAACCGTGACAGTGAGTTTCCAAAGTATAACCCGGGGAGCAGTATCACAAACATACATAAAAAAGTAGCTGCGTGAGTCCCATGAACAGCTCATAACTTCTGGTGAGTTTGGCATCTGACCTGTAAGGTGGTGCTAAAGTTTATGTACCTAAATCTAAGACTGCAATCTTCCAAATCCTTGCTTAACTCCCAAGGAGTTAAAATTGATAAGGTGCCAGTAAAATTCCTTAGGCTTTAAGATACCACTTGTGAAAATACTCAACAACTGTCACATGCTGAAAAGCTTTGATGAGTTTTCTCAGCCTAACAAATCTCCTAAAACTAGGCATCCTCTGTGCAGCTGAGCATTACATTGTAATTAGGTAAAATGCCCAATCAGTCCTTAGAGCAGCAACTGACCCAAGCCTCCCCTTTCCTCGGTAAGCATCGCACCCATGGGGCTGTGTACCCACACTTCTCTCCCTACTCCAGACAGTCTTCAACTCCTGTTACAGAATCACAGAATCACAGAATGTTAGGGATTGGAAGGGACCTCGAAAGATCATCTAGTCCAATCTCCCTGCCGGAGCAGGATTGCCTAGACCATATCACACAGGAACGCGTCCAGGCGGGTTTTGAATGTCTCCAGAGAAGGAGACTCCACAACCTCTCTGGGCAGCCTGTTCCAGTGTTCGGTCACCCTCACCGTAAAGAAGTTTTTCCTCATATTTAAGTGGAACCTCCTGTGTTCCATCTTGCACCCATTGCCCCTTGTCCTGTCAAGGGATGTCACTGAGAAGAGCCTGGCTCCATCCTCATGACACTTGCCCTTTACATATTTATAAACATTAATGAGGTCACCCCTCAGTCTCCTCTTCTCTAAGCTAAAGAGACCCAGCTCCCTCAGCCTCTCCTCATAAGGGAGATGTTCCACTCCCTTAATCATCTTCGTGGCTCTGCGCTGGACTCTCTCTAGCAGTTCCCTGTCCTTCTCGAACTGAGGGGCCCAGAACTGGACACAATATTCCAGATGCGGCCTCACCAGGGCAGAGTAGAGGGGGAGGAGAACCTCTCTTGACCTGCTAACCACACCCCTTCTAATACACCCCAGGATGCCATTGGCCTTCTTGGCCACAAGGGCACACTGCTGGCTCATGGTCATCCTGTTGTCCACTAGGACCCCCAGGTCCCTTTCCCTACGCTGCTCTCCAACAGGTCTGTCCCCAACTTGTACTGGTACATGGGGTTGTTCTTGCCCAGATGCAGGACTCTACACTTGCCCTTGTTATATTTCATTAAATTTCTCCCCGCCCAACTCTCTAGCCTGTCCAGGTCTCTCTGAATGGCTGCGCAGCCTTCCGGCACATCAGGCACTCCTCCCAGTTTTGTGTCATCAGCGAACTTGCTGACAGTGCACTCTATTCCCTCATCCAAGTCATTAATGAATATATTGAATAGTACTGGTCCCAGTACCGACCCTTGAGGGACTCCGCTAGACACAGACCTCCAACTGGACTCTGTCCCATTGACCACCACTCTCTGGCTTCTTTCCTTCAGCCAGTTCACAATCCACCTCACTACCCGATCATCCAGACCACACTTCCTCAGTTTAGCTGCGAGGATGCTGTGGGAGACCGTGTCAAACGCTTTACTGAAATCGAGATAGACCACATCCACAGCTTTACCGTCATCTATCCACCGGGTTACGTCCTCATAAAAGGCTATCAATTTGGTTGAGCATGACTTCCCGTTGGTGAAGCCATGCTGAGTGCCCCTAATGATCCCCCTATCCTTGATGTGCCTAGAGACAGCACCAAGAACAAGTTGTTCCATCCCCTTTCCGGGGATGTAGGTGAGGCTGACCGGTCTATAGTTCCCCGGGTCCTCCTTCTTGCCCTTTTTGAAGACTGGAGTGACCTTCGCTTTCCTCCAGTCCTCAGGCATCTCTCCCGTTGCCCACGACTTAGCAAAGATGATGGAGAGTGGCCTAGTGTTCTGCAAAGTGATACTGCGGCCCCATGCCAGACCAACCAAAACCAAGTGCTTAGGTCATGGTCCTGGGAGGTGACGGATGGCTGAGGCCCAAGGAGGGTCTAGAAGACAATTAGAATAGCGTAATAATTTAGTTATTGTATTAAAAAAAAAAGACATTGCATCAACTCCCCTTTGCTGTCATGTTTCAAACCGTCAGTGAGAACACCTGCTGCTTTCATGAGACAGACCATATAAACACCATCTCCAAAAGAGCGTTCAGGGCTCTGAATGGCAAAATAGCAGGGCATGGCAACCCCAAGAAGGACAGCAGTTAAGGCAGCATTGTCTCTTCAGCCTTTCCTGCAATTGTCTTGAGCGACTCAGAACACTGACTGCTGTGAACTCCACTCCGAGGTTCCTCACCCTGATGCACAGGCAGCCCAGATACCTATCTCCAGGTTGTGGATTATATGGGATTGCATGTAGGGGCCAGGTAAGTCAAAAAGCAAGCTCAGCAGTGAAAATGTAGTCCTGACTATAAAACAATGAGTCTTCACAAGTTCCACCCAGGTGTGAAGTCCAACCTTTCCTTTTCTATCTTGTGCTCATTTATTTGCATTTTCCCCCTTCCTGATTTCCTCAGAGCAAAACGTTAAGACAGAGAAACTTGCATAAATTTTTCACTAAGGCTGACATAAATCTTCCTGACAGGCAGATTTTTCTCTTTTGTTGCTTCCACTCTCCTCTTCCAGCTATAGTACTTTCTCACTCCTCAGTAGAAGGTTGTGTAGAAGCATCTCTGCCACAAGCTGTGCTCCAGTGGGAAGCATCACCTCCAGATGAACTGCTCCAGCCTCATTCAAAACAAACAAGGTGTGTGCATTGGTAGAGGAGTAGTAAATGAGTGGGCTTCTTGTGGTAAGGCAGCACAAGGCCTCTGATAGACTTGTCCCATGAAGCCTTCACAGGGCACACACGAGTCACCCACGGGTTATGGTTTGCTCTCCCAGAGTGGAAACTCATCTGCCAGAACCTGAATTCTGTGGAGGGAACAAATGAGGTTCTGCTTCACAGAAGAAAATGGGATCAGTTCTGTTCTCTTCCACTCCAAATGTAGTTTTCAACACTGGTGTTAAACAATGAATTTGTAATACCAAAAAAACATACAGTTATTCTCTATCTCTTTTTTGTAAGCTAAAAATGCTTACATTTAGGGAAATATATTTAGTAACCAAAAAACTGTTACAGCTGTATCTGGACAATGTTTTCCTTTGGTACCACAGACACAAGGACCACACTAAAGGTGCAAAATTACATTTGGTTTCATGACATTTACACATCTGTAACAACATTCCAGGCATTCTGGAAATTTTGTCAGTGTTTAGGGTTAAGGGACAGAGCGGTCTTTTTAGAAACCATTTCTATGTCATGCACACAAATTAGCATGTATTAAGTAGTCATCTTTCCGCCCACAAGCACTTGTGTAGAATTCATGGGTTTGGGAAGCAAATTGAAAGCAGACTGTGGATGTTAACAATATGGCTAGATACAGGAGCTTTACACTAGTCAAACACTAAATAAACAAGCCCTTTTTTTACATTTATTTAAGAGGACTGCAGGGATGCAAGCTCAGAATATATATTTTTAAGGCAACAGAGACACTGCCTTGGAGATGTGAATTACAGAGTTCTGTGATACAGGAGCAGCAAAGTAACTTGTTTTCCACATTTGTACAAAACTATAATCAAATAAATGACAAAATACTACTTGCTTCCTCAGCATACCACTTGTCACTTTCCTTCAACAGCAAAACCTGCTTTTTTTATTGCTACAGCTACACAGCCAGCAGAACTAGGAGGAGAATCAGAGAAATTTCGGTTCACGCACCATCAACGCAAGTGGATATCATAGCATTGCACTTTAGCCTGTCAGTTATTTTACTCATTGTCTAAGAAGCAAAGCAGTAGGCAAGGATAAATGACTCAGAAAAACAGTACTTTTTAGAACAAATTGTAAAGAGAAGTAGTACTGTGTGTAGACTTGGGTGTTTGTATGAAGGCAAGCAGTTTAATAATTTTATACCCAGCTGTTAAAAAAAAGAACTTTTAAAGAAGTTATTTTTATTTACACAGGCTATTTTTTTCATGTTAGACATCATTTCTTTTCATGGTAGCAAACTGCACCTACACCCAAATCCTTTTAGTAAATCACAGTCCCTGTTTGAAGTGCTAGTCCCTGTGGTCCATATTCCCAAGGATGAGGCTTCCGCTGAAGCTTCATCTAATATTTGGAAAGCGTATTCCAGAGTCAGCTGCTTGAACCATATGTACCTTCCTGCTTATGCCTGCTTATGCCTGATGGGGAACAGCTGAATCAGAAGGGGAAAAGGGTTATGGCCCAGAAGTTGGCAGGGCTGATCAAGAGGTCTTTAAACTAGGTTCGATGGGGGATGGGGATAAGACCAGGGCAGCCACAAATGAACCTAGGGGTGACAGGCCTGCATCAGGGACAAGGCCGATAGCCCAGCTGAAGTGTGTTTACACCAATGCACGCAGTATGGGCAACAAACAGGAAGAGCTAGAAGCCACTGTACAGCAGGAAGGTTATGATGTGGTTGCCATCACAGAAACGTGGTGGGATGACTCTCATGACTGGAGTGCTGCTATGGATGGCTATAAGCTCTTTAAGAGGGACAGGCGAAGCAGGAGAGGCGGTGGGGTAGCGCTGTATGTTAGGGAGTGCTTAGACTGTGTCGAAATTGAGGAAGATGGTGAGGATGACAAGGTTGAATGTTTATGGGTGAAGATCAGGGGGAAGGTCGGCAGGGCGGACATTACGGTGGGAGTCTGTTATAGACCACCCAACCAGGATGAACAGACAGATGAGGAGTTTTACAAGCGGCTGTCAGAAGCCGCCCGGTCTCTGGCCCTTGTACTCGTGGGCGACTTCAACTTGCCGGATGTCTGCTGGAAATACAACATGGCAGAGAGGAAGCAATCTAGGAGGTTCCTCGAATGTGTGGAGGACAATTTCCTCATGCAAGTGGTAAATGAGCCCACTAGAGGAGGGGCCCTAATTGACCTGTTGTTTGTGAACACAGAAGGACTAGTGGGAGATGTGAGGGTCGGTGGCCGTCTTGGGAATAGCGACCACGAAATGTTAGAGTTTTCGATAGTGGGGGAAGTAAGGAGGGGCAAGAGCAGAACTTCTGCCTTAGATTTCCGGCAGGCTGACTTTAGCCTGTTTAAGAGGCTGGTGGACCGAGTCCCCTGGGAGTCGGTCCTTAAGGGCAAAGGAGTCCAGGAAGGCTGGACATGCTTCAAAAGGGAATTGTTAAATATTCAGGAGCAGGCTGTCCCAGTCTGTAGGAAGGCAAGCCGTCGGGGAAAAAGACCGGCCTGGTTGAACAGGGAACTTAGACTAGAACTTAAGGAAAAAAAGAGAGCCTATTTGCTCTGGAAGAAGGGTCAGGTAACTCGGGAGGTCTATAGGGACGTGGCCAGGTCGTGTAGGGAGAAGATTAGCAGGACCAAAGCTCAATTAGAGCTCGATTTGGCTGCTACAGTCAAAGACAACAAAAAAAGTTTTTACAAATACATCAACAGCAAAAGGAGGGTCAAGGAGAGCCTCCACCACTTGCTGAATGAGGAGGGTAGTGTAGTGTCAGGGGATGAGGAAAAGGCAGAGGTGCTCAATGCCTTCTTTGCCTCGGTCTTTAATGTTAAGATCGGTTGTCCTCAGGAGACTTGGCCCACAGAGCCTGAAGTTAGGGACGGGGGGCTGTGTGAACCTCCCATGATCCAGGAGGAGATGGTTAGTGACCTGCTGTGCCAGTTGGACACCCACAAGGCTATGGGCCCGGATGGGATTCACCCCAGAGTAATGAAGGAACTGGCAAATGAACTTGCCAAACCACTCTCAATTATCTACCGGCAGTCCTGGTTAACTGGAGAAGTTCCAGCTGACTGGAAATTAGCAAATGTAATGCCCATCTACAAGAAGGGCCGGAAGGACGATCCAGGGAACTATAGGCCTGTCAGCCTGACCTCGGTGCCAGGCAAGGTGATGGAACAGATCATCCTGAGTGCCATTACACGTCACATGCAGGACAACTGGGGCATCGGGGACAGCCAACATGGATTCATGAAAGGCAGGTCCTGCTTGACCAGCCTGGTCTCCTTCTATGACCAAGTGACCCGCTTAGTAGATGAGGGCAGGGCTGTGGATTTAGTCTATCTAGACTTCAGTAAGGCATTCGACACTGTCTCCCACAGCATCCTCCTAGACAAACTGGCTGCCCGGGGCTTGGATGGGTGGACTCTTCAATGGGTTAAAAACTGGCTGGATGGCCGAGCCCAGAGAGTGGTGGTGAATGGGGCAAAGTCCAAGTGGCGGCCAGTCACTAGCAGTGTTCCCCAGGGCTCAGTTCTGGGGCCGGTGCTGTTCAATATCTTTATAGATGATCTAGACGTAGGGATTGAGTGCACCCTCAGTAAATTTGCAGATGACACCAAGCTGGGTGGGAGTGTCGATCTGCTGGAGGGTAGGAAGGCCCTACAGAGGGATCTGGACAGGTTAGATAGTTGGGCCGAGACCAACGGCATGAGGTTCAACAAGAACAAGTGCCGGGCCTTACACTTCGGCCACAACAACCCCATGCAGCTCTACAGGCTGGGGGAAGAGTGGTTAGAAAGTAGCCCGGCAGAAAGAGACCTGGGGGTGCTGATCGACAGCCGGCTAAACATGAGCCAGCAGTGTGCCCAGGTGGCCAAGAAGGCCAATGGCATCCTGGCCTCTATTAAGAATAGTGTAGCCAGCCGGTCTAGGGAAGTGATCGTCCCTCTGTACTCGGCACTGGTGAGGCCACACCTTGAGTACTGTGTTCAGTTCTGGGCCCCGCACTTCAAGAAAGATGTTGAGGTGTTGGAGCAAGTCCAGAGGAGGGCGACCAAGCTGGTGAAGGGTCTGGAGGGTCTGACCTATGAGGAACGGCTGAGGGAGCTGGGGTTGTTTAGCCTGGAGAAGAGGAGGCTCCGAGGTGACCTTATTGCAGTCTACAACTACCTGAAGGGAGGTTGTAGTGAAGTGGGAGTCGGCCTCTTCTCCCGGGCAACTAGCGATAGGACAAGAGGACACAGCCTCAGGCTTCGCCAGGGGAGGTTCAGGTTGGACATTAGGAAGAATTTCTTTTCAGAAAGGGTTATTAGACATTGGAATGGGCTGCCCAGGGAGGTGGTGGAGTCACCATCTCTGGATGTGTTTAAGAGAAGACTGGACATGGCACTTAGTGCCATGGTCTAGTTGACAGGGTGGTGTCAGGGCAACGGTTGGACTCGATGATCCCACAGGTCTCTTCCAACCTGGTTGATTCTGTGATTCTGTGATTCTGTGTGATTCTTGCCTCAGTCCAACCATCCAGCAATTTTGTGTGCATTTGCTGGAGGGCTTTGTTCCTAAAACTTGGCAGTGAGCATCTTAACTGTAGGAGAGAGGTCGACATTTTCTCATCAAGGGAACGATTCTCCCATCCATAAGTGTTCTTTATGTATCAGACTTTCGAAAGAAATCACTGCTTTAGGAACTAAAACAAGTGACCAGTTCATGCTAAAGATTTCAGCACCTTTTAAAGAAAACAGATTATCAAAGGGTACAGCTGGATCTTGAAAATCTGGTTTTTAAAAGTACTTAAATGGATGCTGAATTCTTAAAAATCTCTTCCAGTTAGAGTTGCTACGCACATAAAATTCTGGGATTCTTCTTTATTGAAAATCTACCACTGCAGCACCATGCTGCACTACACGGGTCATTTATTTTGGAGATACTCCAAATCCATGCAGAAGAAGGGAAAAGCAGTAAGCACCCATTTGAAGAATTACCTGTACTGCACATATGTCTGCATACTTCTTACAGTAATTTATTGAATTTAATATAACAGGTGAACCGATGCTACTTGCTGTAATAAAGGTTTAAGAGGGATTATTCTAGGAGATATCTGCTAGTTTATTCATGGATTTTAATGGGGGCTGGTCTGGGCCTAATACAAGCATTACCTGAAATCTTACCTGATGCAAGCATTACTTAAAGTCTACAGAAAGATTGCTCGTTTCCCCATGACTATGACCAGCTAACTACAAAGTGTATGGAGACAAAAAAATTTAAAATATAAAGGTCCTTAATAAACAAGAACAATAAATCAGCAAGGTACCTCTTGTATTCTTTATACTGATGTGAAATTCAATTCATGTTATAGAAGTCTGTGTTTGTGTATCACAGACTATTTAAAATGTGTAATTATAGTCTAGAAATGGGGCAATAGTTTGGCATTTCAAAAAAAAAAAAAACCAGCAAGGATTTTTTTTTTTCTTCAGAATTAAGCTTTGTCTTCTTTTTGGGCACACAGGTCTGAAAGGACTTTAAATATTGCAGAGAAACTTTAAAATAGTAGTTAACCATCAAAACAACCCTGAACAATTCCTACACTGTCCTTAGCTAATAACTCCCTCTACCCACACTGATACCCATGGATATGTAAGCAATTATCCTATGATATTTCAGCATTGAATTAACCCTCATACCAGAACAGAAACACTCATTTTGAATAAAATTCAGGTACTGATAGCAAAGTAAAAGACCAAATTCTGTGCTGCACATCAGTGTCAGGAGCTTGAATGCTAAACAAGAGAGATAGATTGATCCTGTTCATTTATGAAACAAATTTGTCTTAGTTGGGCTGAAACCTGATGGGAATGTATATACATAATTGGATTATTAAAATGAATGTTGTAACCTCCTTAGGAAAAAGGTAGAGCAGGTAAGCAGAAGTAAGAAGGTAATCAAACAACTGAATTTTAGGCACTTGCTTAGATATTTATTTTATGAATGATGTGGTCTCTCTAGGTTTCTTGAATTGTTAGATGAGGCAGGAGATTCATGTTGTTTCTTTGAATCCCCATACTGTCTTTCAATTGAGTATGGGGAATGAGAAAAAACTAGCCTTCAAAACTGAAGGCTTATTTTGGCTAATATGTGTTATAACTACCCCACCGTGTAGAAGAATGTCAACATCTGTTTCCAAGTCATGACAAATTGCGAACAAACAAACACTAATGCATGTATGTCCTAATAGAGGAACAGGGGGTGTCCACTGCAGAATATCAAATCGTATCATTTGGCAGTACCTTAAATACCTATCTGTAGCAATGGAGAGAGAAAGATTGTGTTAAAATGAGGAAGTTCAACCCAAGCTTAATAAAATGGGATCTAACATTGCCATTTCTAAAAAATACAATAGAATTTAAAGGGAGGGTTACTCTTATCAGTAATAATTTCCTAACTGAAAGGGCTGCATCCACCATGAGATGAAATCAGAGGACACTGTCATATAAGGAAAAGGTGATCACCGAATTAAAAAAATACAAAGATCAAGCAAAATGATTTGATCATAGCACATGATGAATAAAGTTTTCCATTTTAGAGCAAGAAACGAGGAAAATAAGCAGTGGTTACAAAAGCTAGAGACTTTAAAATAAATAGGCATAGATAATTGATATTCAAGAGTCTTAAAAGAGAGGGATGAGGTTTTTGCTTTAGCATTAATATAGATTTCCAATAAATCTGGGAAAACAAAGAAAGTTCCAAAAGAATAGAAGAATGCAAAAGCTCTAACTGTATTTCTAAGTGGTAAACAGGACAGCGTGGATAGGCTTGTCAATCTGATATCAGTCCCAAACAATGAATGAAATACATGCTAAAGTGATACACGTGCAACAGGAATGCAAAATGTGCAGAGGATATTTGCTGGGAGGAGCTGAGGGTGAGACAAAGGGCCCGTGTTGGAAAAAAACAGCACTTCTAAAAACCCACAGGGTTCACGACAAATAACCAAAAATCTTTGCTCAGGCTTCAGTGAAAGGCTGTGATCAGAAGGAATGTGTGTCCAGTTGTAGAGAAATGGTTAAAACATGGAAAAGGCTAATGAAAGAGTAACAAGAATTCAAACAAATATAAAAAACTTGTATCACAATATCTACAAATCAATATGTTTTGATAATAGAGGGGTCCTCACTGTAGCAAACAACGTGTAAGAGATTCCAAAGGATGGCATCTGCAGTGAAACAAATTCAGACTAGAGTGCAGAGGAACATTTTTAACAGTAAGACTGTTCTGGACAGTATAGACCATTCTGGAACAATTTCTTACATGCTGTCAGGGGTTCCCCATCACAATCCATTTTTAAAGCAAGTGTGGATATTTTCCTATGAATATACTATCACTAAAATAAAAATTAATTCAGAAAAATTTCATAGCCTGGGTGTTAAGGCTTCATCATCACAATAGCCAGGTCTGACTTTCTAATCTGTGAGCAGTGTTGACGTTAGAATTGTCATCACTGGGTACTTAACACCCCATGAAAGGGGATGGGACCATCCATGCCATTCCTTAGGGCTGCTCTTTCAGGCAGTTTAAAAATTCAGTAGCACTGCTGTATTGGATTGCATGTGGGAAGATGTACTTATAAACAGAAAGGAAATATTACTAAAGGAAATGTGTTATAATTATTAATATTCAAGATTTCTATTTCAATAGCAGTTAACGCTTGCAAGTTGAGGACTCTGTTGTACCATGCACTGTAAAAAATCTGTTTCAGTTAGTTTACAATGGATCTTGCAGCACAATTTGAAGACAGCAGTAATTTGTAGCCAGGGAACAGCCATAGCCATAGCTGTTGAGGGTACACATCCTATTACTCTGAAACACTGTTCCACTAATTCATATGGAGTGTGCCACTTTATTACAGAACGGAAAAAATTTGCGTTCAAAGCTTAGCTGGATTCTATCTTGTAACTATTCTTGATATTTTTTTATTTATGTGCTGAAGCGAGCGTGGAAACACAAGTATGAAAGTACTGATAGAACATTTGGAAATATTTTGTTGATTGTTTTGTTAAACAATAGTCTAAGATTTCAAATCTACAGTGTTTGATAGTCCACAAAATATCTGTGTAGCAGTAGTACTGTTGTTTTCATATTTGACTTCTGTTAGATTGCACATGAGAGGAGAATTTTACAATGAAACAAAGGATATAGACTCTCTGATAAAGCCAGGAATGTTCCTCACAAACTAAAACTATGAGTATTAAAGAAATGTACATTTCTTCATCCCCTCCCCCCCACACCCAATCAATTTTGAGTGAAGACTTGAGTGCTGGGTACAAAAATCTCCATTTGAACTATCCTGAGCAATCTCTGTGCTCGTCGTTTTCTTAATTGCTTTTCACCATCTTGTCCAAGGAACACTTTGCAAGGCACGGCTGCATGGGCTATGATGTAATGAGATCTTGTTAGCTAAGCAAGACCAGACCTCAAGCTTAAACAAAATCAATTCGGATACACTCTCTGCCCCTTGACCCAGCTGTTTTACAGTCTTTGAACAGTAAAGAAACTTGGAATCGGGTTGCAGATGCCAGTGTAAAAATTCCCCTGGCTGAAGGGAACTGTCAAATGGTGTAAAACCAGAGGAGCTGGTTCCCACTGCTTTCCGTCTTGTCCAAAAAAGCATTTTAAGCAAAAGAAAGGTTGGGAAATTAAGAGGGAAGATGAACTGTATCTTTTTTGTGTTGATTTCTGGCCGGCATATGGTCCCTTAGGGACCAAAGCCAGCTTCATAAATTAGAACCATATAGAGTTCACAAACTTATTTTATGTTGTAACTTCAGCTGAGGAGCAAAGCAAGACAGGGCAGGGCAGGCTGAGAAAGAAGAAGCTGTAACTAGTTCTGACAGACCCTGCATCATTTCCTCTGAGCACATTTTTGAAGAGGAGCAAATATGTCCTTCTATAAAGCTTTTTGCAAAACCAGCATTGCTTGTCCCAAAAAACTACAATAATGAATATGTTTACATCTATACAATAGGTATATATGCAATATACATATATACAAGTACAAATATATATAATAATACATACATCTAATAAATAATAAATCGAATAACACCGAGGAAAAAAGGGATTACAAAATAGAAGAAGTACATATCATATATATAGTATTTCTAGTAAGAAGTACAATTAACTTACCCTTTTCTACCCACTGAAGATTTCTCTCTCTTCTCATTACTTAATGCTTTCACTAACAAATTATTTGAGAGTAGTTGAAGGGATAGTGAGTCAGTGAAATCTTGAGATTATCTACAGTCTGCTTACTTTAAAGATGGGACTGGCTATACCTGCTCAGTATACCTGTAAAATCTGTAATTCTATGTAGGACTTGCTTAAGTAGCATCTTGGGCTGAATATTTTTCTTTCAATGAAACCTTATAGCTTGGGAGGTTTTTTTAACAGAACTGTAAATTTTAGAGTTATTTTTCAATTAAAACTGAATTTCTTTGTCTCAGAGGTGAGAAAGGACGTTCTAACCAATAGCTGGGATTCAGGACTGGTGTTTGCTCTGATGTTATGTAGCCTACTTTGCCAAAAAAGATAATTTGAGGAGATTTAACTGGAATTTTTAGGATTGCAAAGGTAATTTAAAACTATTTAACCCAGTCTTTGTATATGCTCTCATAATACATGTATTAATACAGTATCAGTGACAGGTTAATGTAGAACAAAGGAAAGACAATTCATCTTCACAGAACAAGTACCTTTATTTTGAAAGGTCTGGATAGTTTCTGACCAATAGCAACTTCCAGATTTATAACTGGTGGAAGAAAGGTGATCACCTTCCTTACTCATCTCTGTGGGACTCACAAATGCATCTTACCAAGTTGTGGCTGAGAATTATACCGTTCTCATGGAAATGTGCTTTGAAAGAGTCTTTCTCCATCAGCTGAACCTTAAGGCATTGACCATAGCCCCAGGTGGATCACCAGAGCTGGGCTGTCAGTGCCACGTTTGAAAACAAAACAGTGACTGGAGGAATGGTCAGTGCAGAGGGCCATCACCAACACTGAGTAATCAAATCACTTGCAAACTGTACCGAGATTACTATGGCAAATATATTCAACATAACTAAAAATCTAAGAACTAGCATTTCAGCCTGTAATTAGAGAGTGGATCCTCAGTCCTGGGAAGCAATGCTTCTCAGAAAGAGTTGGGGATCAGAGTTCATAGTCATCTGGGTATAATTTCCCAGTGTGACACAGTGTGCAAAATGTCTAATATGAGCTTAACAAATAGGCATCAGAGGAATAATGAATGAAGATAGGAGTCGAGAGTTATTACACTGTTGTTGTATTTAGCACTGATGAAATCATTACTGGAATATTTTGTCCAGTTCTGGGGTCCATGGTTCAGGAATATTGTTGAAGAAGTTCAGAGAAGAGTCACAAGCGTGACTTGGGGACTGTAAATCATGCTTCAGGGTAAAAGACTCAAGAGCTCAATCTATTTAGTTTATTCAGTTGAGAATACTAAAGATTGATTTGGGCCTAACCTCTAAGCTGTTACCATGGGGAATTATAGAGGTTTGATTATGGACTCTTAAATCTAGCAAATCCATGAAATTAGCAATAATATAAGGGGGTAAAATAGTAGGAAAATCTGGACAAATTCATGCTAGAAATAAGGATGCATATTTTTGCCAAGGGGAGTGAGCAACTTCCTAAGGTCTGTGGCAGATTCCTTCTCAATAGCAATTTTTAAATGTTTTTCTAAACGATAGTTTGTAGCTCAAACAAGAATCAATGTAGGCAGGTCTATCAGCTTGCTCTATACAATAGTACTTCTGGTTTTATCATCTGCAAAACTATGAAAAGACCAGGCTGAAATACTGAGCTTTGGACCTTGCAGCCTTCAAACTAGAGGCCTCCAAATGTATCAGTACAAAACCCATGAGTCTAAGGAGTGAAAAGAGTCCTTACTGGTAGCATATCTTTCTCTGAATAAGGCTTTTAGGAGATATTGCTGTATTTAAAAAAAAAACCAACAAAAAAACCTCCAGAGAAACTATAGCTATACCATTGAAAGCTGTTTTACAACCATTAAACTAGTTTGTAAGTGTATACTAGTGTACAAAGTAGCAATAACTGTGTAAGTAAAACGTGGCACTTTCATATTGCTTTCCAGCAAAAAAGTCTCATAGACAACAAATTAATGAGTCGAGTCACCCAGAAATCCTGTGAAGTTAGTAACTATTATTATTTGCATTATACAGAGGACAAACTGAGAGACAGAGAGTGCTCAGGAACAGAGAGGAATTCTGGGACTTGTCTGGAAATGAAACAAAAGCCTTCTGAGAGCTGTTCCTGTGCTTTAACCAACTTTTTTTTTCTTTTACCAAGCAAGCTGTAAAGATCCTGGCAGGTGACATTCCTGTTCTTGTGTCAGTATTGATCCAATCCTGTGTCCAGTGCCAAAAGACACTCTGATGCTGAAAGTGCCATCTCTTTCCAATGACATATAGAAAGTAAGTCCTGAGCACCTACCTTGTGACTTATTCTCGTTGCACTCATATAGGGAAGAGGTGATATTGATTTTGGTGTCTTGTCAAAATTCCAAATTGGGTAATTAGTTTATTCTTACCTAAAGTCTTTGAATTTCCATATTGATGATACTTTTCATACACCTCCCTGCAGAAAAGAATACCTGTACTATTACAACAGAAAAGTTTGCAGTATTAAATGAACCAAACTGAAGAGCAATATAACATGTCTGCCACTTTACAAAATTTTTGGAAAGGACTCTGCAGGAAAACCAATTAGTGGTGCAGCACTGATTTTAAAAGGCTATAAATAAATACAAGTCTTAAAATGAAATTTTAATGCAAGACTGTCCTGTGCACCAAATCTAAAATATATTTTTTTATCCCTGTTTCAGGAACATGTAGGAATTGCCTTCATGATACCAAATGTCCATTCTTATGGGTATGTTATGGGTGGAAGACACGATGCAAATTCAAGGATAAATGGTGAAAATGACACATATTAAGCAACTATCAGCTTACTGCACTCAGAGCAACAAAGAAAATGGACTTCTAGCAAGAAAAAAAACAAGTCCCATCTGTTACTAGCATTGAACAAAATCAACATAAAATGAACCAACATTATTTTGGTCTTTGATCTCTTGGATGCTTTATGACAGAGGTCATAAATCACATAATTATCTGGTATCGAGACAGCTTGAATTAACCTCTTACATTCCTAAGGCAATGAGAGCCCTCATCACAAGTCAAAATCTGCTTGTGTGGAATAAGTAACCTTACTGAGGGAAACAGTTCCCTTTCCTTGCGTTTTAGTCTAATCTGGACTTTTGAAAACTTTTTACTGGTTCAGAGGTGGAAAATACCATACTGCAATTCATCAGATCACAGATGTTTCCTGTTTGTTTCTGGAAGCTGTTGTTACGATTTGTAAATCACATCATCACTTGGGTTCTGGCTTCTTTTAATTGTATACTTCCTCCTTCCTTTTGCTCCTCTTCATCAGTGGAGGTCAGCTCAAGATGCCTCTACGTTTTGGCTGCTGAGATCCAGGAAAATTTGGAAGGCCTTTAATTCTGACATTTCATTCCTGCCATTGATATGAAACAGCCTACATTTGACGAGCTTCAGAAAACACAGCAGAGAATAGTACACACTTGGATTTTCTTTTTTCCAATAGGCAGCATTGAATAAGACTGGGCTTTGTTTTTTTACCTCCTTGAATAGAAAATTTCCAGGAATACCAGTGCTTCCTTTTTTTTTAATCATTTAAAGAATTTTTACTGTAAATTGGCCAGCAGGAATGATGGGCACATCATGATTAAAACACTTTATTTTTATGTATACAGCAGACAATCATTTGCAGCAGGCACCATACATATATATTGTGAAAAACAGGCACACAATAGAAGTTCTTTCACAAAAGAAATGTACTTTTCCAAAAAAAAGTGATGTACCTGAAATACTGTATAACAAAAATATAGCAGCTAGACTAACACCTTCAGAACCAGGTCACGCAGAACCATACCCAATAATTCAGCATTTCGAGTACAAGAACAAGAAAAGAAGACAATACATAAGCTTCATAATGAAAAACATAACAGGATAAACGAGAGAAGATTCTTTTACTGGCAACACTTGGAGGCTGAAAGGCAGCTGAAAGGGAGATGGCTGAATTTTGTGCACATCGTCACAGGAGGGCATGGATTAGGTAGCCCATAGAACAATCTGTGCTTGAAAAACAGTTATGTACTTCTGCCCAGCCAGATGGCAGGTCTGTTTTCAGGGCAGCCCTTGTGCTCGTTTCCCCACCGCCAAAATGAAAAGCTAACAATAAACACAAATTTGAGAATCAGGTGGTTTTTCTAGTAGCATGCCGGTTTCACTCTCTTCAGTGTCTTTATGAAAGATTTAATCACTGTTACTATCAAATGTGGCCAACCATTTCTGTGGTCCACTCTACTTTTTGCTCTACTTTTCACCCTGCCTTAATGGTGCAGCATTATTGTTTCTCTGCTTTTATAAATTTTGGGCTTACAATAATAAGGATGACTGTTTAAAACTTCTGAGTACTTGGCCAGAATTATATACAGATACCGTATTAGATACTCCCATCATGAAAACAATCAGTTCCATGGGCTTGTGTCCAACTGGATGCTACAAACTAGACCCAGAGCTCAAGCTCGCCTGTGAGCTGCGCAGGGTGAGCTCCCACATGGACCAGAGCCTTGAGCTAACACGGCAGTGCAGGTGTAACCAGCAGCTGAGGTGCTGTGCAGTCAGGGCCACACTGAAACAACCCTTCTCTTTTCTGCAAATACTGTATTTGTCATTGCCTTGGCATTTGCAAGGTATTCATAAGATCTGAGGAAGGCTTCTATTGCCCTTTTTTCCTGCATACATGTGCAAAAGACAGGGACAGACCCATCCAGTTCACAAAACATCCAGGCTACAAGGCATTGAGTGTGAATAAGACATCTGATAACTTGTCTAGTGTATGTGCAATAAAGACTTACCCAAGTGAGCAAGCACAGTTCACCATTTTGATAACTGAGACAGCAAAAACTTTGGAGATTTTCCATGATACTGAAAGGTTAGTTCCACTGAGTTAGGTGGATAGTTCTGACATTGGGATCGTCATCACTACTTCAAGTGTTCCTTCCTCGTAACAAAGGAAGGGAAAGACAATGTACAGTATGGCACAGGATCAGGCATCAATCTCATACAGAGCTATGAAACTGTGAATGAAATTATGTAACTGAATATATGTATTTCATTATATAATGAAATTATATAAAGACAAACTATGCAAATTCTGTTGTATTATAGAGGTTATTATAACCAGCACTTAAATGAACCCATAGAAAGAGTGTCATTCTTTAGCAGGAATGGGAAAAAAGAAGATATTTCTGAAAAATTCTACCAACACTGCTGCCTAGACAAGATTTATCTCTGTTTTGAGCTAAGACCACATTTGACATATCTTTATAAATTAGGGTGAAATCCTCTGAAAACAGGAGAGATATTCTTAAAATCTGCTGTAAAGACAGGAAAATATGATTTAGGAGTAGAGCCACGCAAGAATGTAGCAACAGCAGTTCTGTCATATGTATTAAATGTTCTAATTAGGCTAACATTTATCAGTGCAACTTCTTCCCGAGTTCCCACAAATCTACAGAGGGGTGTTTGAAAGTTCTTAATTCTGCTATGCAATCTATGATAGAAAAAAAATACAAAAAAAGAAATGTGTAGGCGGTCTGTATTTGAGTCTGTGTAATGGTAGATCTCAATGTGGAATGTGATGCACAAGAAGCACATGGCTGTATGTCAGATTTATATTCTCTTGAAATTGGGGTTGACCTGAGCATCAAGTTAAAATAACTTATCCTTGATGTAAGCTGCATTTGGTCTAGCTATAAGTAAAAATGAGACTAAAGGCAGTATTGCTTTCTGAACAAAATATTTTAGACTGATATGTATCTATCTCCCGAATAAACATTTTTTTGTAAGCTAAGTTGCCAATATTCAGGAATTTCAGATGACCTCAGACTGCTCTAAAGAAGATGAACCTGGGATAAGCCGTGTCTCATGATTAGAATAAGTAATTACCTGAAAGCCTAATGTAAGGTCCATAGAAATCAACAGGAATCTATTGACTTCAGGGAATTTTAGATCAGGCTTTGGAAGAACTTGGGGAAATCACTCCTCCTGCACATCACTCCATTCATCTGCTCAGCGACTACAACATACCTACACACTCTGTGACAAGGGAGAGTCTGTCAAGTGACTCCCACGGCATTTTCCCCTTTCATCAGGAAAACTCCTTCATTAGCGATAAGCCTCTGTGCCCTGGCATCCATGTACCAGCCGAGGGGAGGAACCTGTTTGTAAACCAGATGCTTTGACATAGCTGGAACTTGGAAGGGAGGCAGAAGTACTTGGCACACAAACTTGTAATAAGTGCACTTTGCTTGAAATGTTTATAATTTGTCCTTGAAAAATATGCTGAGAAGATGGGCACTAGACATACTGCTCGACTTTGAAGTTCAAGTTTGAAGGTGGGGATCCTAAATACCTCCCAAGGAACATTTGAAAAAAAAAACAGCCTGGTGCTCTGTAAAGTAAAGAATGTGCTTGAGGAGAAGGGGTAGGGAGAGTTTTAAGTCCTGCGGTCATGTCATCTGCAGAGAAATGATCAAGGTCCAGAGAAAGACAGCTTTATTGTAAGCAGCAACATGTTCATATGAAGCCTTCCTAATTTGCTGGTAGTTCTTTAATAAGAAGCACACAGGTACATCAAATATCCCTTCCAAACCATGTTGATACTTTCAGTTTAGCAATTCTCAAAAATTAGGTAAATACATAAGCACAAAAGGAGTCTCATTGGCTGCTTTACATTTTCTTAAAATAAGACACATGAAGAAGGACCTGCCTTGGTCAGCTGAGATGTATGGGTTGTCTGCTGATGATCCACAAAATGCTACTCCCAAGCAAAGAACAGCAACTAGAGAGCTCCTCCTGGAGACAGTCTGAGCAAGGAGGAAAAAAAAGACCTCAGGTGCTGAAAATGTGAAGACTAACCTGAAGGTTTCTTCCCTGTGACAGTCTCATTGCTCTGAGGACAGAGAAGAACTGCAGGTAGAAGTGTTGAACACACATGGAGAGTAACCTGAACAATTTTCTGAAATGAGGCTTGGCAAACTTATTGACATTTAGAATTTGACTAAATAAAAAGGGGGAAAGGTATGGCACTTTTATGTCTTTACAAGCAAATAAATTCAGCTCAGTTTAGATCTCAAGCTGGGAGGGGATGCTATCACATGAAGGGGAGATGAAGGAGGGTCAAAACCTTCAGGAATTCTCCATCCAGTTCCTCTCCTGTCACCTCCATTTCTTTTCCCTCCCTATTTCCCTGTCTTGCCTTGCACTCCTCTCATCCTAGAAGACCTCTCCTGTAAGTCTGTAACAATTAATGTGAATCAGTGAGGACAGGGAGGCAAGCGGTGTTTGCATGGAGCCTGCGTAGCAAATGGCTGTCCAGACAGGAGATACCTCCTTGACAGGGAAGCTGGTTGGTTGTGCAGGGGGAAGGTCAGTCTTTGGGGGTGCTGTGAAGCTCTGGAGGCAGGTGAAAAGCAAGGACCTGGCAGGGGCAAGGTGATCTGGCTAATGCTGGCTTGGTGGGCAAAGCGATGAGGGAGTCCAGGGGGCTTCTGTTGGAAGGTCAGTGGCAGGACCTGGGGTAGGGCAAGATGGAAAGCTGGATTGGGGCAGGTTAGCTGGACCTTGAAATGATGTTTCAGGGAGGAGAAATAGACTCTTGTACTCTGGGGATGGCCAGTGTGGCTGGAGGTTGGAGACCTAAAATCCCACTGAAAAGGTAAAGGGCTGAACTGAAGCGGCTTGGGAACCACTGCTTTAGAGCCTAAGTCAAAAGATAGGAAAGATGGAAAGAACTAAAGAAAAGAATACCTAGGGACTAATAGTTGCATAAAAAGCAAAATAATAATCTTACAAATTTTTGTCTGTGTTTAATTAAGCATGTGAATCGATTCATTGATACCTAGTGGGAATACACATGAGTAAAGATAAACACACAAGATAGAAACCTGAAATAGGAAATGGTGCATAAAACTGGGAATAATGAATATGCAATAGGAAGGGCTGAGGGGAAAAAAATGGAGAAAGAAAAGAGAAGGGCAAGTATAATTTTTAAAAGAAGCAAAACAGGTGCAGAAAAAATGATACTTTATTGATTATTTTATTGATGATTTAAATATATGGAAACATATTTAATACTGATATTGCTTTTAAAGGCTCAACTTAGAATACATTAAAGAAAGTATATTCAGCTTCCTTGGATTAGTAAGCAGGCAAGATTTGCATTTAAAATAAGAGTCCAGATCGTCCACCCTCTCAGGCAGGGTTAAACCAGACCAGAAAAAATTGCAGGGTCAGGGCCAAGGCAGCTGCCTGCACGCCTGTTATGTCTGTCATTGTTTTGTCTTTTTGGACTTGTAAGCTCTTCGGGCTAGGAACACTCCCCATGGGGCCTGTCCAACCTCCACTGCCTCCAGTGGGCACTGGGTAAGGCTTTGTTTGTTCAGCATTTGGCTCAGAGAAGTCAGGGCCTGAATGAGACCTGTAAGTTGTAGATGTAATACCAGCAAAATATCAAGTATAGTCACTGAGATATGGCTTTGCTTGAATGTTTTTTCTTATATTGGGACTTTGTGCAGCCATGAAGTCACACCCACATAGAGCAAGACAGAGTTTTTGGGTATTAGACACCATTATGATTGGTGAATATAGTGTAAAAAAAACGGACAGATGAAAAAGCAGTTTAAAAGCAGTCCTTAAAAGTGCATGTGCTTATTTTCACACTAGTTGCGGTGGCATGAGCTTTGCTGGAACCACTGCCATAGAGGAAAGAGCAGCACTCAGAGGAAGAGGGGTCCGGTGACTCTTTTGGTGGATGCAGGTGACTTGCTGTCCTGTTTCTTTGCCAAGAATAACAAGTATTGCAAGGGCAGGGAAGAGCTAAGAAGGTGCGAGAGACGCCCTGCAAACACTGACACCTGAACCTTGGCACGGGTACATGCTCCATGCACACTTGACCGAAGGGGCAGTAAATACCCCCCAGCCACCACACCCTTGAGACGCTCTTCACTTCGTTCAAAGACCTGAAGGTTCCTCGCTGACAGGCCATCGCTGTGTCTGCCTGTACCGTGGCCTGGCCCCCGGCAGTGCACCGCGGCCGGACCCAGGGTGCTTCCCCGCGCCGCTGCCTCCCTCACCTCCCGCACAGAATCATAGATTCATGGAATCGTTTTGGTTGGAAAGGACCTTTAATAGCATCGAGTCCAACCGTTAACCTAACACTGCCAAGTCCACCATTAAACCATGTCTCTAAGCACCGCATCTACACGTCTTTTAAATACCTCCAGGGATGCTGACTCCACCACTTCCCTGGGCAGCCTGTTCCACTGCTTGACAACCTTTCCCGTGAAGAATTTTTTCCTGATATCCAATCTACACCTCCCCTGGCGCAACTTGAGGCCATTTCCTCTCGTCCTATCGCTTGTTACCTGGGAGAAGACTCTAACACCCACCTATCTGCGGCCGCGCTGCCTCTTGCCGGCTCCGCGACCTTGCAGACCGCACAGCGAGCCCGCCGCGGCTGCAGCGCTCTGCTCCGCCCGGTGCGCGGGGCGCGGAGCGGTGCGCGGGGCGCGGAGCAGTGCGCGGGGCGGGGAGCGGAGCGGTGCGCGGCGCAGGGGAAGAGCGGCGCTTTGGTGCCACCGCGTGGCTGACGGCGGAGCAGGGCGGCGGGCGGGGGCCGCCCCCCCTCCACGGACCATTGCCGGTGTTTGGTTACTCCTTGCCGTACTAACGCCGCGGAGCGAGGACGTGTTGTTTCCAGGATGAGCCTGTGCGAGACACCCAGGGAAGGATTCCAGGCTTCAATAGCACTTAACCAGAAATTTCTGCTTTTTTTTTTTCAGATAGAATTACACAAAGTTTGAAGAGAGGGGCTCACTAATGCCGGAGGAGATGTGCTGGGTGCGGTAATTGGGTTGTAGCTTTGCTTCAGCCGTTGTTGAAACGCAGATTGGGTCATCGTGTAGCCCCCCGATAAGGCACCGCTCTCCATCTGCGCGCAGATGATCCACTACCAGCAGCCGTGGTTTCAAGTGCAGGTTCAGGGCAGTCCACAATGCCTGGAGTGCAGCAGACTGAAGTCATCTTCTTTGTCTACTTTTCTTTTTGCAAACTCTATATTCTCAGGATGCATCTTTTAGAATCATTGGGTGCAATGTTTCTCTTAACATTGTGACAGAGGTCAAGAATTGCTTCTAAAATGTTATAAAACTAGAGAACCCGGAAGAAATCTCTGGGTAAATTTTGACTTCTGGAATTGGAAGGGTCTTGAGGTGAATCAGATGTGTGCCACCTTGTAAGTGTTTCACCTGGAAGCCGTGAGCCTAATTCAGAGAGTGGGTTAAAGGTGGTGTAATTTGGGCTGTTTCTCTCCACTCCATTTATTGTGATAAAACGTCTGAATAAAGTCCAACAGAGAGGCTAGGAGTAAGCATATGCTTGCTGAGGAGAGAAGAGTGACCACTAATTTTATGATGCATCTGTACAAAGAGTAGCAAAGGCTTCTCATAGTGCAGCCATTTACCTATTTGGCCCAGGTCTTCCCCTTCCTTCGTGGCGATTAGTGTCTGAAAAGCAGTATCAACCTTCTTCTTCCAGTTAGTGCATGCAGAAGGTTCTGTGCGCAACTGGTTAAAGGACTATGGGGGCCCTGAATACTCTTTATTACAGACTCTGTTCTTGAACCCTTAGAGTTGAAACTTAAAGTCTGGGTTCCTACTGCTGAAAATATATTTCAAGTGTTACTTGCTGTGTGCAAATATTGAGAATGTTAAGTGTAACTCAAGGCTGCCTTTCCTGGATTTATTAGGCTTTTTTTTTCCTTTTTTTTTTTTTTTTTTTATTTTGGAAAAAATTCCTTTGCTTCTGAGCTGTGTTTTGTGACTATGATCTAAACTTAAGAAAACAGACTGTAAGGCTAAATCTGAGAGTACAAAGTAAAATTCGCTGTGAGTTCATTGGTGAATTTTGTTTGTGCCCAGGAAATTCTGGCCCCATTGAAGGCAGTGACAGAAGTTCTAGTGTTTTCAAGAGTGCAAGAATATCCTGCTATCCTTTGTTTACATAAAACAGCCCAGAGAGAGTGACAAACACTGCAGAGTTTCAGAGTTATTTGTGGAAATAAATTCACCAGAAATCCACAGGTGTTATGTGTGCTCCTGTGTATTGTTTCAACATTTCGGGGACTGAAGAAAAAGGCTCTGTGTGCCTTATTCTAAGGTTAAAGTTAATGTATAGTAGTGTAAAGGTTATATACTATCTCAATCCATATGTACATCTTCTGGTTTATGAACAAAGCCACTTGTTCATAGCAACGGAAAAATGCATAAAAAGATTCACACTGAAAAAAATGCAGACACTGCAAGCTAAGAGAGAAAGATACCAATGCCAGGTATTGCCTCCAAGGGGAAAGCCAGGACCCATCGTATTCTGGAATTCAGCAATGACCCATCTTGCATATCTGAACATCTCCACAGTACTTAGAGTTGAGCTGAGTCACTTGCTACTTTCAGTTATAGCTCCCTCATAGAGAAGGTATATTAGAAAAATCAATAGAGAAATCGATACATTTTACCCAAGTTATCAGATGTGCTCCAGATGCTTAAGTTGCTAAATAACATTTGATTCAAATAAAATGTATCTCACATCCTTTGTATTAAAGTGAGAGTTGGCACATATTTTTCTTCCCTTCCTCTCCATTCCCAGTTGAGTAGCATTTACACTCTGCGACCACTTTATGTGGAATTTCAATGTGTTTTTGAAATAAAATTGATTAGCATTTTCTCTCCTGAAAAACTGTCTTAACATCATCCCAACAATTACGGGAAATTACGTTGTGTAAAAATACTTTTTAGTTTTATTTCCCAAATAAAGAAATAATGCAGCATAATGAAGGGTTGTGCAAGAGAGCTCTAGGAGTACTTTGAAAAAGCAACAGTCAGTGAAGTGGAAAAATGAGGGAACAAAGACTGGATTCTGTTTCTGTTGGATTTAATCTCTAGATATTACATCGATATTTCATGTGCATACAAATTATATTCCATGGGAACACTACACGGTAAATTAACAGTGCATTGTACATAGATTAGATGTACAACTGACAAAAATGGGAGGTAAGTATATAGAAAATGTATCCCTAAATCAGCACCTACTTAACTCACTGACAAACAGGAGCATCAGGAAAGCATTTTGAGACATACAACATTTTTCAGGAAGGTGCATAGCTTTTGGTAAAGATGCTGGTAACACTCTTCTCAAATTCTCTTGCAACAGCATTAGTCTTTAATGCAAGACTGGTAAGGACTTTTTTGGCAAGTTAATTCTTAGAGTAAATTGACGAAAAAAAGGCAAATCCAGGGCTGCATGTTTTCATGGTGATAATAGGACACAGGACCTCTCATCTGTGGGTGAGAATCACACCTTGGTACCCCATTAGCGAACTACCAGTGACGTGGGAGTTTCAGTTATTTCCAAAGCTTAATAACCATGTCACCAAAGAAACCCACCACTGCAATTTGACATGATGACAACCCTTGCTGACAGATATAACCAAGTGGCCAACACTGGAAGGAGTGGGAACACTGACACTATGAAAGTGTGGGGGAAAGGAGGAGGTTATCTACATGTGTAGTTCACCCATGCAGTGTGAATTGCATCTGTTTAAAGAGACTTGCATCCATGCAGTATAATTGCAGTGATGTAGCTAGCAGATTACTCTGGTGGTTTTACTCCATTGGAGTCATCAGAGATTTCATCTTACAGTAAGTTAGCTAGTACTGATTATTTCTGAGGCTGGTATTCACTGTAAACTCTTGTCCTGTCCTGACCCACTGGTCTGTTTGCCTGAACGATCTTTACTCCATCATCATGGTGGCTAGAAGTTGCATCTCATTAAGTGCTGCCTCATATCTGTATGTCATATCTATATTTGTGCTTCCAGTGAGAGCTCTGTGAGCATTCTGAAGCTCCTCAATTTCTTTGTAGAAGTAGAGACAAGGAATTCATGGAGTTCAGAGGTAGTCGCTCAAACATTTTAAAGGAAGTTGCTAAGAAAACGGCAGTGCAAAGTCTTCACTGCAATGTCATATAGAGCTCTACTGAAACAAAAGGTATGAAGATGTTGTCAGAGAAAGCTAGGGACTTGTCATGTTTGAGCAGTGAGTTAGACTGCTGTTGACACAGACTGCCAGCATCAACCAGTATCTTGTTTCAGACATGGTCAATGCACAAAAGGATTATGTCTCCTGTCTCAGCCTCTTGTGACACTCTTGTGTCATTTGCCTCCATGATGAAGACTGATATCAGGCACAACTTTGGATACCAGGATGCTATTGATTCACCCAGACCCAACCAGGACCTCAGAAAGATTGACCTAGCACCCTCTTTTCAGACTCATTGCCAACCAGCCTTCTGCCTCTGAAAATATCTCATTTTGAGTTGAATATCACTGCTGAGAGGACTGAAGAGCACGATTGCACATGCTTTAATTAAAGGTCGCAGGTCTGACAGGCTGTGACATTATCTAATATCTAGCTTTTCCTTTAGAGCTGCAGCTCACCATTTTGTGAGCCAGTACTTTTTCTGAGCACTGTCCCAGTTCTCTGACTCGCACTGTTGACACAGTGGACTCAAAGTAGTGATGAAACTTTGTGAGAAAGTAGTAGCTCAGCTTCTGCTTGTCCAAGGCCACTGCCACTTTTCTCTTTTCTACTGTCCTTCTGACTGAACAAGGTTTTTGAGAAGCAGCTGGAGTCTGTGATAAGCCAGAGAGTGAGCAAGCTCGCTGATTTGGGAATGGACAGGCTTTCTTCCAGAGCCTATCCCTCTTCACCCCGTTTTCTCCCTTCTCCCCACTGAACAAGTGTCCTCATCCCTGCCACAGGCTCAGTGCAATGGCTCCATCTGTATAAAAGCTTGTTTGTCAGAAGTCCTGTTCTCCGTTCCCTCAATTCCCCTTACACTGACCATGCTGTACACCCATGTGATAACTGCAAAATATTAAAAAAGAAAAAAACCAAACAAACAATAGAAGCTCATGGAGGCTTCTGAATCCAAGCCCAAACTGAAGAGAAATTCTCAAAGACAACAATTCAAAGGACACAGAAGAACGAGAAAGGAGGAAGGGCTTTTCCCCTTCCCAGGGCCTCTTTGTGGGCAGGTAGCTGCCAGGGAAAGGATGCACCACAACCAGGACTGGAATCCTGCCATGGCGTGGGAAAATGCCACAAATGGCCAGATGATGAGATAAAATACAGGGAAACTTTACTGAGGAACATGCATCCGTGTGCTACTGTTGTCCTCTGCATCTCTTCACTTTAGCATTCCTGGAAACTGGGTATCAAGAAAAATTTCTTCACCAAAAGGGTTATCAAGCATTGGAACAGGCTGCCCGGGGAACTAGTGGAGTCACCATCCTTGGAGATTTTTAAAAGACAAGTAGATGTGTTGCTTAGGGACATGGTTTAGTGGACTTGGTGCTGTTAGGTTAATGGTTGGACTCGATGTTCTTAAACGTCCTTTCCAACCAAAACAATTCTATGATTCTACCAACCTCAACCCTCCCTGGCTCACACTCTACAAACTTGGGAGCATTTCTTGTTATCTGCCTTCAGTGCACATGCTGTCCTTACTTCTGTTTCCCTCTTGACATGCCTCCTTTTGACTTCTCCAATCAATCACTGTCATTCAGTGCCATTTCAAGATTCTGGCCAGATCTGAAATATCTCCAAGAGGCTGGGACAATCAGCCTCTGTGAGGTGATCTGCACTGAACCAGGGCTAAAGCATTTTGAATCCTTCTTTTTTTTCAAAATGATGGTGTTGGCACTTGTAGGAAAATGGAGATGGCTTGTTTCATGTGTCAGATCATATATTTGCCAAAAAGCCAGCTATAATGAATATGTTGAATACGTCTCTGCCACACAGTTAAGAAAGTATATAGTTCTACATAGCAGGTACAGCAAACCCGTCATTCAGTCTGTCTCCTCTTGTAAGTCACAGAACATAAAAATTCATAAAAGTATATTCGAAACTAATGTCTTAACTCACACAGCCACAGAGGGTCAGACTTTGTGTCATCACTGGCATACATCCTTCAGTAAAATCCCAGATACCATTGTTTTACAATAGGTTTGCATATGTACTTTGCCTGGAAGAGTAAATCCTTAACGTAGAAAAGTCTTAGGTATTTTACTAGGATACTATAGAGAAGTTTGCCATCCTGCAAAAGGGTAATTTTGCTTTCCAGAGTAGCTGCTGTAATAGTTTTCAGGAAAAAAATGCCTTTAAATAACAAAGTTCTGTTTTCCAGTAGAATTACATTTTTTTTTCTATTTTAGTATTTGTCCCCTTTAAGGTACTATTTAAATCACAGCATAAATTCACAACAACATCTGCTGACCATGTTAGGCCATATTCATTGGTCTTTCACGTGGGAGTATTCGATTGAAGTATAGTTAGAAAAATTAGCCTTTCCAGTTGCTTTTCACATCTATACATCAAACTGCCATTCTAGGAAACAATTCATTGGCCTGGAATGTTGGATCTTGGAAACTTGTCTTTGCTTTTGTTTGCTAATAGATTATTTTGTTAATTCCAAAGATTTAGCAAGCACCTCTTTTTTTTCCCACCAGAGTTTGAGTCAACTGTTCTTGTTCTGAATGAATAGATGTCTTCTGGTCACTGAGACAGGGGACTTTGCTTTCACTTTCATGCATTTTCCCCTGGCTAATTGCTTGAAGTATTTGATAGCCTAGATGTACAAACAGTCATTGGCCTCTGTGAAGTTTGTCAGACTGCACATCGGCAACGGATTTAAAAAATACATTTATACATGTTTTGAATCTGTAAAACCATGTATTCACTCTAATACATTGGGCCTGTTCTCTACCGCCCTTCACAGTCATTCACATCAGCACAAAAATCAGAGCTGATTTCCATGAGTTAAGGATCAGGCTATCAAGGAAAAAAATAAATCATAATATGTATTTGACAAATGGAATCCCAGGTTGTATTCTCAGAGTTATCATGACCAAAGCGGTTTGTATTTTAATTTTATGTTGCTTAGATTCTTAACAAGCTACAGTGCTACCAGCAATCTCAAACATTCACAAAACAGGTCCCCAGAAGACCAGAAGGTTGTCTTGAATATGGTCTATTTTGACTATAGTCTGAAAAAATCAAAGAGGAAAGAGAATTGGAGAAATTATAAGAACAAGTAAGAATCTGGCTTTGTGAGTATGGTTATGAAACACCTTTGAGAGGCAGAGAAGATCTCTTCTATGAAATATAACAAGGACAAATGTAGAGTCCTGCATCTGGGCAAGAACAACCCCATGTACCAGTACAAGTTGGGGGCAGACCTGTTGGAGACCAGCGTAGGGGAAAGGGACCTGGGGGTCCTAGTGGACAACAGGATGACCATGAGCCAGCAGTGTGCCCTTGTGGCCAAGAAGGCCAATGGTATCCTGGGGTGGATTAGAAGGGGTGTGGTCAGCAGGTCGAGAGAGGTTCTCCTCCCCCTCTACTCTGCCCTGGTGAGGCCGCATCTGGAATATTGTGTCCAGTTCTGGGCCCCTCAGTTCAAGAAGGACAGGGAACTGCTAGAGAGAGTCCAGCGCAGAGCCACGAAGATGATTAAGGGAGTGGAACATCTCCCTTATGAGGAGAGGCTGAGGGAGCTGGGTCTCTTTAGCTTAGAGAAGAGGAGACTGAGGGGTGACCTCATTAATGTTTATAAATATGTAAAGGGCAAGTGTCAAGAGGATGGAGCCAGGCTCTTCTCAGTGACATCCCTTGACAGGACAAGGGGCAATGGGTGCAAGCTGGAACACAGGAGGTTCCACTTAAATTTGAGGAAAAACTTCTTTACGGTGAGGGTGACCGAACACTGGAACAGGCTGCCCAGCGAGGTTGTGGAGTCTCCTTCTCTGGAGACATTCAAAACCCGCCTGGACACGTTCCTGTGTGATATGGTCTAGGCAATCCTGCCCCGGCAGGGGGATTGGACTAGATGATCTTTCGAGGTCCCTTCCAATCCCTAACATTCTTTGATTCTGTGATTCTGTGATTCTGTGATTCTCCAGATCCTGACCTGCTGTGTATTTGGAGTAAATAGCGAAGGATGTGCTGCAGCAGGGACTGCATCTCAGACCTCCCTCCTTGCAGGAGGCTGCCCCTTGCCACTGGGCTGTGGGAATGTACAATGTCTAGTTAAGCTCTTACTGATCGTGCGTTGTGTAGCTTTGCAATGCAGGGAGGAACAGCTTCAGCAGGAAGACCAGCATGCCTGGGAAATATCACATGAACTGTTGGGTGGTGTGTGTTCCTCTAAACTGAGGCTGAAATCTTCTGGAGATACTAGGAATGCAGTTAAATGCTTTGAAATTGGTAGAAACCAAATTTTGATTTTTAATTTAAATAAATACACACCAAAAAATAACACTATTTTCTCACGTTTAAGGTACAGCAGGTTTACCCAAGTCCCTATGCTTGTGATGCACAGTAGTCATCAAGCTGGCTGCTGAATTATTTCCTTATAAGATCATTTAACTTCAAAACATCATATTATACAGGTCACATGTTCTGGTGATATTCAGAAGGGAATTGTCACTTTCAGACAACTAATATCAGTCATTCTTCTATCTATATTTGGATTGCAGGCTCAGGAAAGTGTGATGGCAGTTATTAACTGCTCTCAAGAAATCCACTTGCAAGATGGATTTATTTCTTGATTAATGATGGAAATTATTCAAGTATTAATTCCAGTTTTTTGTATCACAAACTTGATATCATCCTTGTTCTCTCCACCCTTAAAATTACTATGATTACTCTAATTGTTAGAAAGCTATTATTTGAATCACATTTGCAAAGTAATTATCAGCTAGTAGCACATCTGCCATTTCTTACTAAATTTTGGTATGTATTGTTGTATCTCAATTAACAAAAGATCTACTAACTGAAGCATTGCTGTATGAATTCTAGTAAGACTTTCAAGCATGACATAAATTTTGTCCTGATTGATTCTGACTCTTACTGTGGGCTGTTTAATTTGTTGCTTTGCATTTCAGAATTGTTCTGTGAACCCAGTGCTTGATGTTTTATACAATGATTTCTTTGTCTGCAGCAATCAGAGGTTTTAACTGATGGAGCATCCTTTACGACATTACTTTTACTTCTGCTTTGTGAGTTGTATTCTCATTACCTTTTTTCTTTGATTATGTCACAGGCTACAGGGATTAAATAGAATTATAGTTTTTAATCTCATATTTGAGATGGTACTACTAACATAATGGGCTAATTATCTCCACATGTCTGGCTTCTCTTTCATGAATATGAGGAGCAGTGAAGGCAGCAAACATACCAGCTATTAGTACTGGAGCATCATTGATTTGCTTTTTACACCAGCTGTACTTCTTATATAAAGCTGTTCAACTTGTTGCAAAACTATGAACCATTTAAGAATGAAATTTTGAGCATTCATAAATATGCACATGTGCTTATGTGCACACCCAGACACACACACATACTGCAAATGTCTGTGAACATTTCTATACTAGATAAACAATTTCAACAATGTACTACTGAGCTGTTTAAAATGTGACTTGTACAGAAAATGTATGAATAGTTCAGTTCATGTGCAATGTTGCTTTCTTAACACTGTAAAGTCTTCTGGTTTATGAAGTTCAGCTTATGTATGTTTTCTGTAAAAATACTCCCACGACCTTTTTTAGAAGCTATTATCAGACAAAGTCCATTTCAAAGTGTCTGCAGGCTTTTCTCAAACTCCTCCTACAGTCTCCAGATTTAGAACAATCTCTGGTTACAGTGGCTTTCCTTTACAACTGCTTATTTCACTAATTTTACTTACTGGTTTTACACATAATGATAGTCATGAAAAAATTAATAGAAAGTTGAAAGTTAGAAAGAAAATTAATTTAATTTGTGGAATCGGTACATAGATTGGGAAAAGCGGAATATAAGCTGTTTCAGTTGCATTTAATGGCCACTTTACATTCTTATTTAGATAATTTTATTGTTCTTGGTATTTACATGTATTACTGTCATACCAGGAACCCTAGCATGTTGCTTGTGTGTAAGAATGACTAAATAATTCAGAAACCCTAGAATAGACTGGATTGTGATCCACAGCTTCAGAATTCTTATGGAAGAGGAGCAAAGAAGGATAGTAATCTTTTCTCCCATAGTGGAGCTGTATATCCCAGGCTATAGAGATATTGCTTTTTTTTTGAATTGGTATCTAAACTTTTTATAATTTCTTGGGTTTTGAAACAGTACAGTATTCTAGTTATATATTTTTATTTTTAATATGCTTATTTTAAAAATTGAATTGCGTATTCTATTATTTAAAAATCCAGTCTGAGCACATATGGTTAAGTCTAATCTGTTTACAGTACAGAAATACATACATATCTGTCAACATCAACAATAGAAGAGTGGAGTATTTGAATTGCTTGGTGTAGAATTCTGTAATACTAATTATTTCCTTTTAGACTTGCTGTGGAATTGGCTTCTACAACAGCAAAACGCTTGAATTACATGTTAAATCAGTTTATTTAGGGTGAAATTTACTTATTATCACGTTACTGTTTCTCATGTCCAAAGTTCTGGTGTGTAGCTGTTTGGAAGAGGAACTGTGCTCTCCTGGGCAGGGAGGGCTGGGCTCTCCAGGGGAAGGCCAGCATGGGGAGAGCGCTGAGGGTCGAGAGTCTTTGATTTCATAGTCCTGCATGACGTTCAAGACCTGCAGCTTCTGTTACAAGTTAGGTTGCCCCCTATTCCCTTCCCTCTCGCAAGCTGGAAAATCAAGTATATACTAACTGATACATATGGATTTCCTTTTTTTTTTTAATTCTGGCTTTAAGTGTCATATCTTTACTAAAGCTTTCTCTTACACCTATTTGGGCAGCATGGAAGCATGAAAACACTTTTCCAGCAGGCAGATTAATGTCTTTTTTCTTACTTACGAAAAATGGAGAAGCTGTTCTGTTGCAACTCGCTGCTTGAAAAGGCAAATGTCTCCTTCTCCAAAACAAAACAAATATTCTCTAAATGAAGCCTATTCTCAGGCTGTTTTTCACTACAAGTTCAAATTTATCTGATGTTTTTTTTCCTGGTGCTGAGGATTCCCCCCATTATTTTTCCACTCCTTCACTTGGAGAGAGGCAGCCATTTAAAAATCCAGCAGACCTGGCACTTTGTCTTGTTGCTACCTGATCAGATGTTCATTCTCAGCTCCAGACATACCAGACCTTAGACGCACTAACACTTCACAAGTGAAGTGTAAACCACGCATTGTCTTCAAAGAACACAAGCAGGTAAGCTCCGTGTGCTGAAAATGCAGAACTAAAATGAATGTTAAACAAGTTAAATAAAAATGCTAAGTGTTGAAAGTTCCAAAGGGTTTTTGAATAGCTGACAGCTCTATCTGGAGACAAGAACTTTCCAGCAGCAAGACCTTTAACTGAGACTTTGCTTGCTGAGCTATCAGCTTGAGTCGAGTCTACTATGGATTGTGCTGAGAAATCTGTCGGGCACACAGGAAAATTAGTACAGTATGTTCTTATGACAGAAACAAAGTCCACAAGCCTGAGTTTTACTGACTTTATGCTCTGTTGCTTCCAATGAAATTTGTTCTTGTTTCCATGGTTGTTGGTAGGATCAGAACCAGGCCCTATATCATCTTTCTACATTGTTCTTACAGGAGTTTTTAAAGTCTCATTCCAGTATCTTGACATAAGCTTCGTTTTATCTCTGATGAACTGGGAATATTGGGATCCAGGGTTCTGCTTTGACAGTGTTGGCTGAGCCATACATAAAGAAGGTAACAGAGTAGGGCCACAGGAAAACTTGAAGTGGGAAATTCAGATTGGAACTGGAAGACAGCAAAGTGAACACAGACAAGGAAAGACAGAGTAAACGCTGGACGAGGAGGAGGAAGAGAGGATGAAACAATTAACACAGCTGGCCAGGTCCTCAGTTGTACTGGGAACAGGTAAGACACAGAGGAGCCATTCATGGACATAATATCCAATTTCCTGCCTAAACATAGTGTAAACATAGACTAAAACAGCCTTAAATATCACAGGAGAGTCTGACCTCCAGCTTCTTTCAGCCACATCCTCTATGCCAAAGTACCATTGAGGCAATGTGGTATGTGGGTGCTACAGTGGCTTTCAGCCATTTGAGGTGACCCTTCCAGGGCATTTCTCGGGTGCTTGGATGCATCTGGTCAGGAATCTGTGTTGGCAAAAAGGTTCAGAGCTTGGTTTATGGTACAAAAATTGTATTGTTTGACTTATGTCCACATGATCCATTTGGCATAACGTTACACCTTACTAACACAGATGGATTTAAATTTGCAAGTAATTATTACTATTTGACATATAATACAGATTAAGGATGATACAATTGTTGCATAGTTTTAACATACACAGGCCAGATAGTACAAACCTGGGAAGGTCCTGGTTAAAATTACACATCAAAGAAATTAAAAGTTTTAGGTACAGGAGGGCACATGTAAATCAATCAGCCATAGCTGTGTCCTATAGTGATGCTATATTGTTCCTGTGTGATTCGGGCATTTTCATGTTAATAATCTCATTTCTGATTACACCAACTCTCAAAGAGGCTTTGAGTGTTTCCTTTTTTTTTTTTTCCCCTCATAGTGTCACTACAGGCCAAACCTGACATATCCTCACGCATCCACGAACACAAGCCTCACCATGGCTGGGAGAGGTTGTTTGTGCTCTGCTGCCTCCACAGGGGAGTTGTCTTCCATGACCTGTTGGCAGGGAGTACAAGAAATGGATAGCTGTTTGGGTGAGCACAAATTAGTGTGCATAAGTTTGAGTGGCTCTGCAGCTTGGAGGCTTCTTTTTCTACAAAGCTTTTATTTGTGCCCCTGGACAGTGGTTATTTTCAGTATGAAAGAAGACAAGTCTCAGAGTCAGCAGTTGTGCTGGGCAGCAAAAGTTATCAGAAATTAAACTGTATACTAACTTTCTGAGCTTTATAGGCTGAGACATTTTATTGAACTTTTTGAATAAATATTTGTATAAACTGGTGAAGGTCAACTGCAAAGGCAATGTTATTATCTGGCTTAAAATTATTACCTGTAAAGTGTTGTTAATAAAAAGTTCTCATGTTCAGGCCTAGTTCTCTTAATGCTCATCATTAAAATACAGTTTATTAAAAGTGTTAGCAAATGTATGGTTCAAACATGATTTCATTATGCAGAAGTAATTTTCTTTAGTACAAAAAGAAGGGGAGAGCAATTGGCAGTATTTATTTATGAGAGCGTACGTGACCTCCATTCCAGCTATTTATGTCATACACTGGCATTTCATCTGTGTACTCCCAAAGTAGATCTGCTGTAAAAAGATGACCTCTGTCTTATTTATGGGCAGAACAGAGGTGACAATGGTCAAAATACTGAGATTCTGACTTCCTGACATTTTTATCAACCCCGGTAAAGCATTTCAGCTGGAAAATGCTGAAGCTGTCAACATGCAGTTTTTGGATATTGTGTTCATGTCAGATTTTCTGTAATTCAGCATTTGTAACTGTTGTTTTTACTTCTAAGGAGTCTCTTATACCACACGCAGTGCCTCAGACATTCCTGTACAAGCATGTAATTCTTCCGTTTAATTTTCAAGAATCTTTCTGTCTTCTCATTAAATGGTAGTTTCCTATCATCTCAGAAATTTCATGTCCTCTGTAGTTGTAGGAGGATATTTCAAGATCAGAAAATTATTTATTTTTATATGCTAAGTGGATTTGGGGGTTTGGAAATCAGATAGAATATATAACTCGATTTGTTTCTTATTGCTTTTAAATTTTTACTTCAGGTTGTTTGCAAATTAGTACTTTGACATTTTCATCACAAAATGACATACTAACCCTACCCCTTCAGCTGTGATGAAAAACATTATTAAGATTGCAATGTCAAGCTTTCAGAAGCTAGGGGGAAAAAAACGGCATCTTGTCTAAATTGTGCGTTCCTAACTTGGCCCTTACCTCAGTTGAAGGCATTACAATATTGCCTTTAATTATATGAAAAAGTCTATTTTTCCCTTGCCTTATTTAATACCCAAAACAGACCTGTTTTCTAGATTAATTAGAATCGTGTAATAAAGAAATGCTGGATTTTGTTGCAGAAGTTGGAAGATATTAGCAAACTCAGTTGGAGATTACAGGAAGAAAAATTATTGTCTATATTATGGCAGCTGAAGTTTGCCTTAAAGAGATGGATTCCTCTCTTTCATCTACTGCGGTATTTCTGGACAACTTACTGAAATCAAACTTTTCACAGGTGGTCACTAGTTTCCTTGTTGCTCAGGATCATTTGAAACGTTCTGAAGACTCAGAGCTGGACGCCAGGGCAATGGGAGCTGGGCTTTGAGCATGTAAAATGCTATGCAATGATTTCACAAACATGATGTCCAAAGTAAGCATGTAATTTTGACCTCAGTCTTTTTAAGCCTCTGTTTTAAGATGTTCTTCATCTCTCAGGATATTTGAAAGTAAATTATATTATGGCTTTCAAGGATAATAATAAATAGTGATGGGTAATTCCTGTCTTCAGAGCAGTGTTTGATCTATGCACAGTAAGGAAGCCACAGATACCCACTGAATGATGAGGACACAATAAATAGTTGCTCATTACATGAAAAGAATCCTCCTGCACTGCAGCACACAGGTGCTATGCAAACAAATGAAAAGTTAAAACACATTGAAAAAAAACATAAGAAAGCATACTGACAGCTACATAATCAGACTAGTAATATCTAAGATGGGAGTTCTTAGGCTATGGTATGTGTACCACTAGTGGTATGAAAACTATTTCAAAGTGATCTTCAAACAAAATCTGAGCATCTGAGCAGAAGAACATCTCCATGTGAGTTCCTCTTATCATGTTCTCACAGGAAAATGAGACAAAGGTCTGGAAGCATGCTTATGGTTTGGTACGTGGCACATTTCCACCACCATCACTAGTCTTGTAAAATGCAATTCTTTTCCCAGAGCAAACTAAAATGGTTACTCCAGGCTTAAATGGTGTCCTGTTAAGCAACAGTTCACACTACCTCAAGCAAAGTGCCATGTTATACACTTCCCTCCTCCAACTCTTATTTAGCAGGAAAGATTAAGTCAAATGGCACTGTGTCCTTCTAGGGATATCCTCAGGTGCACTTCACAAGCTTTTGCCAAGTAAGATAATGGAGACAGTGAGAACAAACAGGAGTAACTTGTTTTCTTGTGTAATTTTAAAGTAATTTGCTGACAGCTAAAGGATGGTATTAAATTCTATCCCAGGCATTCTAGTACATACAGTACAGCAGGTAGAGGCCTTTCCCATCTGCTACTCCTTAAACCTGCTCTGACTTTTCTTATACCTAGCTTTCATTCTCATCTGATTATAATTGCCTGGCATTCACAGTTTGTATTCCTCAAGCTTCTCATAGCTCCTTGCTCAGCACATCTGGGCTCCTTGTTCCAACCCAAGTTATCTCCGTCATTTCCTCAACCCAGTCTCCCCACCTGGCTGGCCCCTGAACCTCACCTTCTCCCATCTCAAGTTTTGTTCACACATTAGGGCTCTTCGTGACAAAGGCACAGCAGAATCTTCAGGGCTTTACTACTCGAATCTCCGTTTTCAGTAAGCAAATACTTCAAAGCAAGTTTTTCTGAAAGTTTGTATCTTGGCAAAAGCTGGATGTTTTCACCAGAATGTTTGCTACACTTTCCTGATTAAAAGTTCCTGTTACCATGAGGTTGCTGGATAGATACATACATTTAACAAATATATTTGAGTGTTTTATATCATTGTATGCTCTATAACTATGTAAGCAACCATAAATACATATGACTATGTAAACTAAAAGCCTAGATATAAGCTTAAGCAATTTTGCATGGGTGACATTATCTGAAAATGAAAATTTCTCGAATGGATTATACCCAACTAATGAATAAACTCATAATTAGTCATGCTGTCATTAGCTAATCATTTAAGTAGGTTAATTAATATGTGGCTGTGCATTTAAGAACCAGATTTGAACTTGAAAACATATTAAAGATATTATTGCAATCCTGTTTCACTTGAAATATTTATTCATCTGAGCATTTATTCAAACAGAAGCAAGTATCCACTTAACTACTAAAGAAACATAAATGTACAGTGATTTTTAGATCAATACAATGCATCGGAATTAATAGTACCAAGTGAGTCCTAGCCAATGTATAAAATCAACTTATTAGAAGAATAACTCACTTAGTATTTCCAACAGTATGGGAGGTGACAAGTAGCATTTCAAAGACATTCACAGCTGACAAAGGAAAAATATATTAATGCTTCCTGCTCAACAGAATGCAAAAGCAAATACATGGGTGTGCATGTTTGAATATATAGTTATAAATACACATACATGTGTATTAATTTGAATCTAATAGAGCAGTAGTATACAGTAATATGATTAATACAAGACAATGTAAAAATAATTTTTTTGGGCAATCAGTGCTAATGGATCTACTCTTATACTAAATAATCTATGCACTGCCGTTGACTAGTAGCATTATTAAAAACAGTATTCATTGTTATAATTTCAAAGCTAATACACTTAGGTAATAATAATTGATAATCTCTGGCTTACATAAGTAAGTAAGCTCTTCTGCTGTCTTTAAACATACACAAATGTTCAAAACTGAGCAATATATATTAATATATTGTATCTTGACAGACTCCCAAACAGACCTGCCTGTGAATTTACTGCACTTCAAGTACTTTCTAGTACTTACAGATGTGTGTGATTGCTTCACTTTGCTGCTGCTTTTGAGAGGAGAAGAAAAGGGAATTAGGGAAAGCCTGTTGAATATTTAGGAAAATATTCTGCTGCATAACTGAAGTAGCAGGAGATCCATAAAAGCAGTCCACAGAAATGCTCTGTGGTTTATCAGTCTGTAGTGGAGGTGAAAACTTCCCCATGATTAAATCACTGTTTACATTCCATTTCTGGTATTCATGCACAAACTGCAGCCTGTCAGCATACAGCATTTTCCACAGAGGATCCATAAAATAATGTGTTTGGTAAAGCCAGCTTAGGGCTGGGTAGGAAGGATAGCTTTCCCACGGCATGAAATAATTCACAGCAAGGCAATGCTCTACCTCCTTTTGATGCCCTCGCTTTCGTGACCTTCTATGTTGCCTGAAGTCTCCATTAACAAAGTCATTTAGATTTGATGGGTGGATACTCCAGTAGTTTCCTTTGCCATCCTCACATCTTCCCACCTTGATGAAACAATCATTTAGTGAAAGGTTGTGCCTTACACTGTTTCTCCAGCCTCGACCTTTGTTCCTATAGAAAGGAAAATTATCTTCTATATATTTGTAGATAGCAGCTAAATTCAGTTTATTTGTAGGGGAAGAAAGAATTGCCTTTGCAATTAAGGCTATGTAAGATAGGGGTGGTTTTTCGAGAAATCTTGTTTCATCCACAGTCACAGAAAGACCATTTTTGTCATCTGTGTGAGAGCTGGGAATTCGGAGTGGAATCCTGTGAACAAGTTTTCTTTCTTCTTCTCCTCCTACGGTATGGATGTCTGAACTTCCTTCATTGTTTTCAGAAAAGTCTTCACTCATTATAACAGCATGAAGCCTAGAATTTATTTTAAACATCCTGATATTTTACTGCAAGTAGCCAGTTGAATAATTGGTCCGCTGAATATAACCGGCAGGAGAAATGAAAGTTGGACTTTAAATGTGCTGCTCTCGTGTATCCAGATTCCTATTTTATACTCTGTTAAGTCAACATCCTTAACAATGAAAACTGAACTGCCTATGTTTACGAAAGTCAGGGTGCAAGTCCTAGCTGAATGAAAAAGAAATACAAAATAATTATACTATGTTAAGTATGAAGATAAACAGACCATGACGTTAGCCTCTCACTTCATTATAATCTGAGAAAACACCCTTCAGTGTTCCCCATTGAAACATAATGATTAATGAAAAATTGATGGCAGCTAGATAGAGTTGTGAAAGGATTAGACCCTCCAGTGATATGCAGAACAAATTGAAACCAACATGTTGGTTCCTGTGTTCTACACTTAGTCAAACATGTTGTATTTAGTACAACAAACATTTGTTTTACGCGCTAAAAGAAAGTACTGTGTGAAATGAAACTTGCTATCAAATTTTGTAGCTGCAGGGTACCTATTCTCAGTGAAATTAAGTTAAAGCACAAAACTCCCACAAATCGCTCCCCGTTTTTCTTATTAACTCTCTGAACATAATTGCGCAACTAGTTTTCATGCTGAGTATGCATGTGACTGGTCCTGCTGACCCAGGAAACCACTTGAGGGAGCAGGTACCTCTCAGGGGAAGTGAGCGCTGTGCTCTCTGACCCTCAAAGCATGAACTGTCACTTGAACTTTGACGTTGCCCTCAGCCTCCTGACATCTGACCCTGTTAAGGACAAGATACTCAGCTCATATGACTAGTCAAGGAAGGTAATTAAATATGTTCTAAAGCAAAATAAAACAAAATGGTAGAAACTTTGAAAGAAGATGTATTGTCTTCTTTTGGGTCACTTTTGATGTTCAAAATATGTATTCCCAAATGAGATCCATGTTTCGAGACATCAACAACAGCCTTGAAGATTCAGCCTTATGAGGCTGAAGTTGAGGCTTCAGGCTCTGATAGGTTCTGAAAATAACCCTTGGTTGCTTCCTTCAGATGCTAATTCTGGCAAAGAGAGAGATAGAGGAACTGGGGCACCAATTAAACTGATCACTTTCCCTCTGAGCTTGAAGTTCACATCCTGGCTGATCATCCTGATTGGGCACTTGCAAGCCTTTTCTCAGACTTTCAGATCCATCAGCCTATGTTTCAGTCGGTAACCACAATGTTTTTAGATCAGGAAACAAGACTCATAATGTAATGCTATAGTTTACATGGGTTATCCAGCATTTCTGTGTCAGGGCAGAATTGCCACCTACTTGCTTGTAAGATTTAATAGAGCACTTTTCCACTAACCATTGAGAATGGGATGTACGTGGTATTTTAACAGCCTTGGCTGTTTGGAAATCCTAGTGATGATATGATGAGCTACTAATGGTTTTTCCTGGGTCCGAAGTCTCAGCAATGACTTCTTTTGAAGGCATTCATTCGACCTGTTCTATCCCTACCAGAAATTCCCTGCCTGGCACATCCTAAAGTTATAATCATCTTTCCATTACTGATGGCTTTTCATAACTTTCTGATTACTAATTTACCCAGTTTGTTCTCCTCCTCTCTTATTTGCAGCTGAATGGTTGCTAGGTCATAGCAGAAATTATTGAGATTATCTCTGAAATGTGTGATCCGACACTCTAGACTATTTATTACAAATATTCCCATTTCTGTTGCTGCAACTGTAAGCAGGTCATGCCTAAAGGGGTTCCTACAATAATAACATCAAAAGTTTGATTTCAATTCAAAATACCGGCTTCGCTACAGATTATTAGGTTATTTCTACTGAGATTTGTGTTTCTATGGAATACTACAGTTGCAGACTGAAGAACAAATGCCGCTCACTGTGACAAGGACTATATATTCCTTCCCCAATATCTCCAATAAAGAAACACAGAATCAACCACATGTTCTTCTGTTTTAGTAGTGACTTTGTAAGTGGAGAGGATTTTAAAGAAGGACTAGGCACAGATACTAGACTTTGAGTGCCTACAAATACCCAAATTAAATCAAGAATAAGCAAAACCATCTTATTAAATTTTTTCAATTTTAAGGGCAGGTTTTCAGAAACTGAGGAAACTGAGGTTATTATAGGGAGTCAGACTGAAGAGTTCAGAAATTTAAATGTAGTAAATGCGCAAAAGTCGAAAGCATGAAACTTGAACTCAAATCCTAAGAAACAAAAATGTGTAGGAAAGGGCTCCATACTTGAACAGATGAACAATCCTTTCAGTAAATAAAGGAAGATTGTACAGGGAATGAAAGATAAAAGGGTGAGCAAAAGAGCTGCATTTGGAAGGGCTGAAAGCTCTGATCTCTGAGATAAAGTTGTTTTTTTTTTCAGATATGCCCTCAAGGAAAATATTCATCCCATACTTCTGGGCATCTTGCTTGTTCTTCCTTTCTCCACATTATTTCTGGAATTAACTTTTGTTTTCCTCTGAGTCCTATCTTTAAAGGTGAAAAGTGAAAATTTCTCTTTCCCCAAATCAAGGTTCCTTCTAAAAAATGTAAGGCAAATTTACCGTTTTATTCTTGTTCTTTGTGGGAATCTTCTCGTCACTGCCTGAAATGTCTGCACAGATTTCACATTAGAGGGAGAACCACCTTCACTGGCTCAATGTCCAGTTTTGTCTGCAAAGAAGAATCAGAGGCAGGGAAAGCATACTGTCTACTATACAGACTTTTTCCAACCCGGGGAAGCAGATTCTTCTTTAAATAACCACACACACCTTATTAAAGCAGCATTTTTGTTACTGCATTCTCTACAGTGCTGCTAAAACATTGGATGGTTAGAAATCTGAGATTTCCCACAAAACACCATAACAAAGAAGGGGCTAGCTTTATCAGCTGGACTAGTTAAATTGTTTATCATTTTGATTTGTCAATAAATGAAATGTTCTCCGAAGATGAATGGGCAAACCAGAGTATTTGGAAATTCTGTTGCAGTAATGTAACCTGTTCTGAATTTTCACTGTGCAAAGATTGTCTTTTCCTCTGTTAGTGTTTGGCTCTCTGTCATCAATTTAGATTGAAGAGAGTTTTGTCAGTGACTTAGCTGTGATTGTATGAATGAGGGCCATCCTCTTACAATAATTCTAATGTTTCTTTTTTTTATATTTACAAAGACTGCAATTTTTCTGCTTGGCACTGTGAAAACAACACAAATTTTAAAGAGTGAGATGGTTTCTACTCCAGGTCACAGAGCAGACCAGTTGCAGTCATAGGACAGTTTTGTAAAAAATTTCTGACAGCGAACACAATCTGTAACTAAGAGCAGAAAACAATTGAGGGCATCCTTTGTCCTCACTTAGCCTTTATTACTGATATTTAACTTCAATTATATGTAATTTGGAGAGAAAATCTTGCTTAAGTGAAATGCTATGCTTTCTTCCTTAGCTCTACATACTTTAAGAATGAATTGCTTTTTCAAAATACCTTTTGCAATATGCCAGCAATGTTTTTTTTGTAAAGGATATAACCTTTAAAATCTTTCTTCTACCTCTTGTTCAGCACTTTTGACCATTCAACAGTCAGCTAGGATAGTGTTCTCTGCAAGGAGAAAATGTTTTTATGCCTTATCCTAATAGATGTGTTTAATAGAACTGAAGTGAGTAATACATCTCATACTCTCAGCTGAAGAAGTGCAGTTGTCTAGAGCACTAGGGAATACACTGTTAGGAAGCCAAGTGGAACCAGATTTTATACTACTCATCTTTAGTCCATAATTGTTTTCCAGTTGACACAGAAAGGTATATTCTTTCTCCTTCCAGTTAAGGCCAAGAAAGATCAGCTGGTCAGTGCTAATAATAGATATGCCAAAAACATAGGCAGGTGCAAGTATTTTTTAATTAAAGGTCTATTATGGCTATTGCTTTTGTTGCTCTGCTGTGTGTTTAATTAAGTCCCAAGCCTGCTAACTCTGTGACGCTCTTCCCTGTAATGTTTACTATGCTGTTCAATAGAGAAGCTATCCCATATAGAACTGTCTTATTTTCTACACAGACTTCTTCAATTCTACCTGTTGTTTCCACTGTTACTTAAACAGTGTTTAAGAACACCTGGAAACCATTTGTCTTGATTCAACATTTCGGATTTTGGTGTGTTCAAAAACAGTAAGGAAGATGAGGCTTTGTGATTAGAGAAGAAGTGATTAGAGAAGTTGTTCCATTAGAATGTTCTAAAATTACCTGTTGCTGTTACAGTCTGAAAGGAAATAGTTACTCTGTTGTCTTACTTAGGTATTTTTTGGGCACCACTTTGCAAGATGCAGGGAACAAATTATATTATTTTTCATTACAATATTTTCACAGTGTTAATGCAAATTTTATAACTATGCTTGCTTTTGTGTAACTCTATATACACTTTTGATAAAATACTTGCATTGTCATGAAAAGTTTAACCCAATGCAAACTGTCCACGCAAGTCCTAAATCAGGTGGAGAACAGACATAAACCTCTACCCCTCTGCACTGAAGAAGATGAAGCTTGTGGATAGGAAATTACTTTCCACGTGAGTGTGGCCTTCCTCTGTTCTCAGCTATGTTTGTTGGTCTCCACCCTTATAACCAGTGATATTTCTCTCTTGTGTGAAGGCAGAATCTTTCCCTCTTTTACAGTGTTTATTTTTTATAAAACATTTTTCTGTTTCTTATTTTAACTGACCTTACTAAGTACACACTGCTGCTCTCACTACATAATGGCACAAGACTGAAGACTTCGTTGCTCAGTGGTAGCACTTGGGCTAAACTGCTAAATAATCCTTTGGTTCCCAGCTCCCATGTTTCTTTACATCCAGGACAGAAGTAAAGGATTTGAACTCAATGAATGGCAAGATGGCTACAGCTGCACAGAATAATCTGAGTCAACTAAAGTCACTGATATTACTTGAGTTAAAAAATAAATATTTGAATACATCTTTGTTTTCAGAACATCCTGCAGCCCTTGTCATGGCATGTAGTGATTTGATGGCTTGGGCAGCAATACTTGTTTTCATGGTTTTTCTTTTTCTGCTTTTCTCCTTCCATTTTTGACTAGAAAAGAACTCATTCTCAAAGCATGCCTTCCTTCCCCCCTTCCTTCCCCCAAGTGCAGTTGGTGGGCAGCCCTCCTCCTTCCTGCACCCCTTACCTCTGTGACCCACTAGAGTCCACTGGGGAAGTTACCTTCCCATTTGCATTTGTCTATGCAGCTGTTTGTAAAGAAACATACAGAATGAAAAAGGGGAAATGGCTTTTCACAGAAATAGGTGTAAACATCAGGGTAACAGTGTCAGAAATATCTTCTCCTTGTTTGCACAATTACTGCAGTAGTATTTCCTTAGATTATGCTGACAGAAGAAGTTGAGTTGCCATTAGAGCAGGAATGCTCATTTCCCAAACTGTACCTAATTCACACAGTACAAAGCCAAAACGTACATGCAGCAAATCAGCTCTGCAGCTACGTGCAGAGCAGTAAGCGGGAGTAGGCAGAAGTGATGCTTCTGGGATCCCACTGAGAAAAAGTCTGGACTCTTCTGTGGGGGGAGCTCTGGAGATCTCACTCCTTTCTTAGTCATGAATACATGGCTGGATAGCACTACCATCCATCATTAAACAAGAAATCTTGAGTGCTTTTACTGTTAGCCCTTGTTGAAAAATACAGCACTGTACTGTGCTGGTTCAAAATCAGTAATATCTCAGAAGCTTATGGGCTGTGGTAGTGGTTATGTAGCTTATGGTAGAAAGTTATTTTATAAATCTCTCCTTGTATGCTGTTGTCTCAAAGTATGATGGTGCTAGGGGGAGTATGAATGTTTTTACAATAGCAGGAGGGATGGCTATTGAGAGGTTAAGATGGAGAAGCATTGGCAAGACCTGAAGATGCTCTCATGATGTGGGAGGATGCCTCATCAGAAAAGGGGATTAATGGTAAGATGTGGTTTACCTTATTATCTGGTAATAGACATACCCAGGTCAGCTTTAAAGTTACCAGTGACACTGTAACAACAGGGGGAAGGATTCAAAGTGACCTGCAAGACCTGAGCCATTTGGGAATGTGAATGAAGACTTAGGTTTCTAGCCTGCGCTGAGATCTGTGATGATGCCACTAATGCTGTCAGTCTCTGATGTGGCTAATTCCAAGCAAGTCCTGTTATATTTATTAGCTCATACTGCACCATTAGCTTACAGGGTAGGCTTACCCTTTGAGACAGACACAGGGGAAACAAGAGAGGTTAAGCAATATGAAAGAAAATGTGACATGTTGAGTTCATGATCTCTGTCCCATAAAGACTGCTTCTTTCCATGCGTGGAATGCCACAAAAATAAAAGCCAAATGTTAACTGATTAAGTTGATTGAAAAGCCACAGTTTCATTTCATTTAATGGGAAGATGTCCTGCACAAAGTTTGAAAACCCTTTAAACAGTGTTTCTTTCTCCTGTTTATAGCTGTGTGGCACAGGGTTTGTGTTTCAGGGTTGGCTGCACACGTTAATTCTGCAGGTTGCTTTTCTCTTCATTTGGCTGGATGATGCTAAATGCAATCTAGCACTAGATGATTTCATAAACTAATTAGTGGCAAATTCAGTCATATTTACAATGGTGCATTATAAGTGCATCTCCAGTGTACTCACTTCCATGTTTTATAGCAATCCTGGTTCATTTAGATTTTGATGGCTAATCCTTAGCTAGAAAAAGCTGGCACAGTCCTAGGATCTGGCCCACTGAGTTAGCATGGTATAAAGCCAGGGCAGAATGTGACATTGCACTTTTATATCTGAAAACATTGTAAAAAAAAGGCCTTGAAAATATATGCAGGAATAGTTTACATACAGAAACTATTTACCTGATGAAGTATGCATCCTAATCAGAGATTAATAGCTCCTCATTTATGCAATGTGATGAATTTGTTGTGCAACATAAGTCAATCATCTAAAAATAGCTCCATTTGTGCAGTTTAACAATGCGAAGAAGTTAGTTTTTAAATACTATTTTTCTTCTTAGCCCATAAAGCCACATAAAAATAGGGAATACAATATTTGAAATATATTGTTGAAATTATAACACCTAATACTGTCAGATGAGGAACAGCCCAACATAGCTCACACACCATAGCATCTATTAATAGGCCTGACTCCCTTTTGCAATGTCAACTGTAACATGAATCCTTGTTTTAAATCACAGTGTCTCAAATATCAGCTGCTACTAGTTGTACAGCTCTTTTTCACTTTATATCAGAGAGCCCAATGGAGTCTTTTGAAGGACCTAGTCGGGTTAGCAGGGCTAACTTATTAGAAGTACCCACTGCAAACGATTTCTCTTCAGAGGATGAAGATGTTAAACCTGACATTAAACATCGTTTCTCTCCACTTCCCCGAAGGCGGAATTCTGCTTCTTCAGAGGAAGAGGAGCCAGATACCCCCACCAGCATTGCAAGAAAAGTTTCATTTGCTGATGCATTTGGGTTTGATCTTGTGTCTGTTAAAGAGTTTGATACCTGGGAAGTTCCAAATACAGGACAAAATGATGACACAGAAGATGAAGTTTTCTCTCAGGAGGAATATTTTTTCTCTCAGCAGTTTACGTTACCTGCTTCACAAGAAGAACTTTTGCAAAAAGTGCGAGAGCAGAAAGTAGCGTTGGAGTCAATCGTGTTCCTGCCTGGGATTACCTGCATGAACGGCATCATACGAGTCCTCAATGTATCCTTTGAAAAACTGGTGTATGTTCGAATGACACTGAATAACTGGCTCAGTTACTATGATACCCTTGCAGAGTTCATGCCTAATTCTTGTGGGAGTGAAACCGATCAGTTCTGCTTTAAGATTACTTTGGTGCCTCCTTACCAGAAAGATGGAGCTAAGGTGGAGTTCTGTATACGCTATGAGACATCAGTTGGTACCTTCTGGGCAAACAATGATGACAAAAACTACACACTGATTTGTCACAAGAAAGAAACTGCACCCAAGTTGGATGATAAACCACACAAGGAGGTTACTGATAGACATCTTAAAGGCTGCTTAAAGACGACACAAAGCAGGTGAGGTTACACCTTAACTTTTGGTCATTTGTAATATAGCTGGCTAATACTAATTGTGCTAGCTGGAGCAAAGACTGCCTGTGCTGTTTTCTTCTATTTTTTTTTTAAATGATAATTTAGACCAAGACTTGTTTTCAGTAAAGCTCTTGTATGCATCAACCAGTAGTTTTCTGCAGGCAGATTGGTTGGGATCACAGTTTTAATATATGGCATGCATGCCACTCATTTGAAAAGCAGTGTGAGGGTCTATAAATTATGGGTTGTGTACTGATCTTGATCTCTGTAGGATATAAATTGAGCTGACATCAGTGAGAGCTTTGCTCCAGACTGAGGTAGCCGTACAGTTAACACTTTACATCCACTTCCTTAGTAAGTCAACAAAAATTTAAAAGCAAAACAAATCCTGGGTTTTCACGTGGTTTATTTCATATTTCATTCTCTACATGCAATTATTAAAACAGATATGGCACTGGTGGGTCAGGAAGCTGATAACTCAAGGAAGGACTCTATTGCAATTAGAATAACTGGTACAAACTTTTCTGCAAGTGGTTGGGCTATCCTGCAAGTTGTATATTAGGGTAATAATTCCTTTTTCCTAACACTGGTTGATGTTTCTGTTTCACAACTGGTGAAATGAATAATGATTTGTAAGGCAGAATTGGTAATATATTAAAGAAAAAAGATATATAGAATTTATCTCATATATATTATTCTAATTAAATGTAGGCAAGTACTATGTTAATTATAGAGTAAAATGGCAGTGCTTAACTTATAACTTAACCCCACATAAAGAGAGACACTCAGGAATAGCAACTTTTGGCTTCCTGCTGTGTTTTTAACTCCTCTTCTTTCTGTAAGCTAAACAATGTTGCCTGCAAAAATTTAATCCTTAATTTTTTTCTCACCAAATTTTCTGTAAATCGGTTGTAGTTCTGCAGAACTGAATCTATATTTTTCCTGCAGTGTCCTTTGCAATACTTAGATCCCAGAACTGAATTCACTTTGAGTTTTGAGTTCCTATACTCTTTCCAAGTAAGGCAGTGCTGTTTGATTTCACTTGTGCTCTTCCACTGGACTGCACTGGTGGGGAAGGAGGAACAAAACTGCTGCAGTGTTGGGAGCTGAAGGAGAAGGGAGACAGCCAGGGCTTCCCCTGTGCAGAACCTTCCTTCCCAAAACCCAGTCTTACTGCGCTGAGAGCCTCTGCCAGCCCGAATTGCACATCAGCCCTGTGAGGAGAGGCATGCAATACGGCTTAAAGCCTGCATCAACACCACGGTGTAAGAGCAGCCCCAGGGCTAACCTGAGGCCCGATTCATAGCCAGTCCACAAAGCTCTCCTGATAAGTGTCTCTTGGGCTAGCTCTGGGGCCACCACGATGATGCTTCCATGGGGGAACATGCTGGTACGCCAGAGCAGAGGGAACGATGCCTTTACCTGCCGTGTGGTCAGATCCTGACATTTGTGCCTGGTTCTGTACGTCATATCTGTCCTTCAAGAAGTGTCACATGACCTCTTCCAGGTACATAAGATAGCCTGAGGTCCCCTGCAGAAGGGATGTGATATCAAATACCACCGGCATATGCAGGCAGTGTGATTTCAGCCTGAGTTCAGGTAGCCCACGTGGAGCAGATGATGGACATGGAGAGTTGAGTCTTAATCTGGGCTTCCACATGCTTTCAGGACTGACCTGCAAATTTAGATACAATTGGGCATCTGAGGTCGAATGAATCCTAAGAGTTTAATTCCCTGAAGTCTCCTGTTACATTCCTAGTGCTAGCATAAATTGTAGAAGCGTTTCTTCTGGGGGATCCCCTTTTACATGTATAAGCTAAATGTATTATATGTAAGTCAGACAGAGAGGTATTTTAAAAAATGGGAAAGGAGATAACATGTCTCCTCCTTAACATAAAATTACCTTATCTCTAATCAGAATGTAAAGTTGTCTCCCTCCATATCAGGCTGCTGGGGAATGTATATATGTGTGTGTCTGTGTGTATACATATATATGTATATATATATATATGTTCATATATACGCATACAGACATGCATATATGTGATATTAAAACCAAAGTGGTCAGATTCTGGTTTATATTAAGATCTGTTACACATTTGTGGCAAACAGTTAACTAACATGTACTTTCAAGACCCTCTTTAGTGGCAGAAGGATGTAGAGACCTAAACGCGAAAATGAACTGAAAGTATTTTTGGAATATGGTTTCAGTGGTCACCAAGGCTTCTGAAAGACAGTTCTGGCAGATTGTAATCCAGCACCAATTTTATGCTACAGGGACTTCATTGACTTCACAGGAGTTATAGCTTTCACCAGTGTAAATGAGGTCAGCACCAGGGCCTTTCATTTCAAAAGTACTAAGATGCCAACCTTCATTGCTCACTTGTTTTTCAAAGTGTCTTTGTACGTGTTGCCCCTTTGAGTGAGAAGGAACACCCTGCAGATATCTGCAAAAGTACCTCATTATTCTCCTTCAGACCCTCATTAAAACTCCTTTGCTTTGATGTCTAGAAAAATGTGCAAGAAAAACAAACCCCCCAAAACTGGCAAAGTGAGGCTGCTGGTGTGCTATGACTCCTCCATATCGTGTTGAAAAGTGCTACCTTTTCCCTACTCTCCTCCACTGGACCATCTCTCTCTCTTGCCTCTTGTTTTATTTTCAGATGGTAAACTCTGCAGCATTTATATATGTTGTGCTGGATATTTAGAGAACATTTAGCAAAGTGGGGGTCCTGGACCATAACTAGCTTGTCTTAGGAGCTGCAGCAATGCAAACAGATATACACAGAAGTAATAACTATTTTACCTATGGTTCACAAAACAAATACGCAGGTAAGGAATATCGCTATCCATGCCCATGAGCTGGACATCTTAAATTAAAGATTTCTTTATAGCAATCTGAATAGAAGGATATTTTAACAGGACACATATTTAGGCCCCTATTTCAAATTTAGAAACTTGTTATAACTTTTTTTGTAAAACCTTGGCTCTGAGATATTTATACTTTCTCTTAAAATATGCAATTTACCTCTTCAAGTTAAAAAATAGGACTGTTAAAGAATTATGTTTTTTCAAGCAGCGAGTCTGATCCACTCTAGGGCATACTTGTGTGGCTCATTAAACGTCATTAGTGAGGATTAGTAGTGTTAGTTAAGTGAAAGGAATAATATGCACTTTCAGAGGAAGTTACTAAGGAAACACAATATGACTGTATCATGTTACCCTTAAGAATAGGAGCCAGGACAAAGTTGTGTGAATGAGGGCAATGGGGTGGCTTCTGACACCATTATTAAAAAATAAAATAAAAATGGACTTAACCCTCAAAAGTTGCACCTGAAAGAAATGTCTAGATTTGGATATTCAGAACCACAAGACTTAAAATCCTGTCTATTCATTAAATGTTTTGTTTGCTTTTGATTCTATGTCTAGGCATGAACACATAGTCTTCTCTTAAAGTTTCATAAAGTATTTGCTTCTAACCTTTTTTTTCTGAGCTAATATTCTTTCCAACATAAATTTTAACAATTTTTGTGTTTTTCGAAAATCTTGAAAGGATTCACAGGGACAAAATATAGTTTGAAAAAATAACATTTGAATAAATTTGTTTATGTATTAGTCTATCTGGAAGTGTGCATTTAACTTACACATACTTATAAATATACTTTGAGGAAAAAAAATGTCTCCTAAAATTTAAAGACTGCCACAGGAAAAAGAGCTTCTGTCGGTAAACAACCCTGATTTCTGTCATCTATATACACAACCAAACATTCAGAAAAATGTAAATTAATGATATCAGCTCCACTCTTTTTTCTTTTTTTTTGACTCTCTTGCTTTGGGACATGGATAATGATTCTGAACACAAATTTCTCCTGGTCCTCAGGTTTGGACCACGTGATTTTGTTGTGGACCCCAACCTCCTGCATCGGTCTGATCAGACAGGGACTGGTTGTGTGTTGCATGAGGCAAACCCCTGTAGATCATGCTGCATGGCACAGGGAAAACGACCTGCAAACCATTTCCTCCATCACTGGTGAGGCTGCACCCCATTTCTGTGCTTGGTCCTGGTTTGCCATCTGTCAAGAGAGCAGCGGGAGCAAGAGCACAAGGAAAATGGCTGATAAGCATGAGAATTGTTTTACAAAAGGGTAAAATGTGTATTTAGACTCCTGTCCTCTGACAAGGAAGGAGGAGACTAGTATTTTTATCATAACTGTTAGAGTTATCCCTCTCTTACCTCTCTGAGCCCACAAGTGTATCACTCTGAACTGATGCTAGTCCTGTGCTTTTTTCCTATAATCACCAGACCGTACCTTTCTTTGAATGGCAGCACATCAATCCACTTCCCTCCTTGATGCCACTTTAAAACAGAACACAAAATAGGGCGATGTCTTGTACAAGAGCTGCTCTGTGTACAGTGCGTGATGAGAAGGAAGAGATTAAAAACCTCGAGTCTGCGGGCTGCATCAACAGCATAAATACTTAGTGGTCTTAAAGCAATTGCCAGTGAGGAAATTTCTACTGTACATGAGTACTCTCCTGTCTTCACCTGCTGTCTCATCCCCTTTCTGATAGAAGGCAAAGGAAGTAAGTTGCGAAAGATCCAGCCTGGCAGGACTGCGCTGTGCTCAGTCAGGCTTCCCCAGGCAGATGGCAGACCAGGGTCTACATTGCCTTGAGAAATGCAGTTCTGCATCAGCTCCTCTCAGCCTTTCCCACAAAACCATGATGTGACTAAAAAAATTAGTGTCTTCTGAGGAAGATGTTTGGAAATAGCTTCACATATACTTTGCTATGAGGAACAACTGTATTATTCCCAGCTGGTCTATTTAAATATGGCATTTAAATTATGTTCCTTTTTAATCCTCATTCTTTTGATTATTGCACATCATAATCGGAAAGGGAAAAGGAGAGCAGAAAAGGTGTTAAAACACACGTCTGCTTTGTGTACTGCTATTTAATCTCAAGGTTGTTTCTGGCACCTCAAGTCACAAGTTACACCTTGATCAGCATACAGATATGTGATTTGACTAAAGTTTATTACTATTATTAGGAAGTGACTGCAGCCACTGTTTTTACCAGGAGAGCAGCTGCTAGAGAAGCTATCCATTCACAGGGAGCCAGCTAAAAGCAGCACTCCTCTGCTGTTCAGTCTGACCTAGTATTCCCAGCCCTTCTCTTGCCTCCTGGTCATTGCCAGTCTTTGCCAGTTGTAGAGGTAGGTAGCACTGACACCAAAATAAGACCTCTCCAGGTACTTGAAGACAGTGATTATCAGGGACACAGAATAATTATTTAAGGTGGTCTAAAATATGTTATTCAGACAAGTAGGGTAAAAGCAAACTGTGGAACTGAAGCTGAGTGTTAGGACATGCTTCTCAATAGTGACTCGAGTTATCTTTTAAGGAAATTGCTGCAGCCTTACTCTCCAAAGTAATTTAAAATAAGTTAAGATAAACCACTTGAAAAATGTTCTACAGGGAACAATCCTACTTGGCCAGAAACTATGCTCAATGGTCTTTTTTCTATCTGTCTAATAATAATATTTCAAAATCTTGGCATACTTACTATTTGAATTATGAAATATGTTAAAGACCCTGAAGTCAGACATCGAAGTTAATGGCATAAGTCTTTGAATGCTATCACAGAAATGCTGAAGAAACAGGTGGAAATTACAGATGAGAATGTCATGCAAAGAGAAAATAGACACGTGCTGACCGTACTTGTGGTCTCCTAATTGGAGAATACCTGCAGACTGAAAAACTGTCTCATTTTTGCTTTTGGTGATTGTGAACTGTGCTACCCACATGCCATCCATTTATTGCATTGGAAATATTAAAATAAGCTTCTAAATTTTAAGAAACAACATATGAAAATAACACGCTTCTTTGCTGGCAATCTTAGCATAGTATTTACTCTGGATCTTACTAGTGTCAGTGGTTTCTCACTCACTTCCATGATCTGCCTTAGAACCTGCTCTCACCAACGTTACAGAACAGAAATTTGTGCTCTATTTTATGGGAAATATTGGTTGCTATAAAGCTTTTTCACTTGTTTGCATAAAACCATATAAAACTGGTGGTTTGTAATCTGAGTATCATTTCTCAACCAGATGATAAGGACTTGTAATTATACATGCATTGCTTGGCTTTACACTTGCAAGTTTTTTTTGCAGTTGCTACAATTTCATCAGTTTATTTAAATATGCCAGTACTGTAACACTATTACAACTGACTCTTAGAGCTCTTTAATGCAGCAACTGGCTTGATCCTGCAATAGGCACAATAAATTATTTAAGGAACATCAGGAGTCTCACTGAACTTTGTAGAACTTTGCATGTGTAAAACTATCCTTGAATGTTAATATTTACAGGACCAGAGCATATTTCTGCACTCTTTCAGATCACTGACTAAGGACCTTTGCACAAATAGAAATATATTGCTAAAGAAACTCCTATATTCCATTGTTCAATGACTCTTTTGTTTAGTGAGATATCTGTTTTGCAAATTGAACCAGGCTGGTAATGACCATTTCAATACTCCGTCTCCTGTCCACTGTTCAGGTATTACAGTTCGTAAATGTTCAGTTGGAAAAAATTGTTCCATTATGCTCACCTTGACTTGACTAAATGTTAGTCCTGAAAAGGTGTTTAAAGTCAGTGAAACATTAACTGAGAGCACTGGAGTCATATTTAATCAATGCATTCACTACCAGTGTCATTTGAGCTGTTTATTCTGATGATGAACTTTAAGCCATGATCCAGCCACACCACTGCAGCTCTGCAATTGAAGCAATTGATTCAGCTACAGTGTAAGTCCAGAGAACCAATTGCCCATCATATTTTTAAGATAAAATGTGTATTATCTTCTCAGTTACAAAAGGTAGAAAAACTGGTCCAAACAAATACTTTGCAAGTTAAATGCAGTCCCTGCCTTAGTGCAAAGGAAGAGATAACTTTTAAACACTGTGGGAGCATGTTAGGAGTGCCTCTTTGATCCCTGGGCCTTCAGTGACACACAAGAAAATATTAGTTGATATACCAAAGCGTAATGGGGGGCTTGGTTTTCTGACTGTCTCTCCACTCTCCTTCTGATCTGTGAAACCAGCTGATACTCTGATACTAAACCCAAAGATTTATTACTGCTGGTTACTAACAACAGTCCTAAAGAGCACTGAAGAGCACTGAGCTACACAATTGAATGTGAACTAGGTAAAGCTGGCAGGTTTTTCTTACATTGCATTTACGTTCTTCAAGTGGATTTGCATTTACATTTTGCTTTGATGCATAATAATTGTCCCTGCAATAATGTTTATGGCTGCTGGATGCTAAGCATACGATGTTCAAGCCTGCATCACTTCATATTGTGGTAGAGGGTTGGGGAGTTTGTCAGTCTTTCTCAATCCCCAGCTACTGCAGTAAATACGCACCAGCATCTCCTCGGTTATATTCCAGGTCTTCTTGACAGAAATATTGATATGTATCACACAGCTGCCTTCTTGCTGTGTGGTAGTAAGACAGCATGTGAAAAGAAAAATGTTATAAAAGTCTCTTCTTGTCATGATAACATCTGGGAATTTTATGCTCTTGAGGTACTTACTGAATTTACAATTGCTTTCCAAGATTTAGATCATAGTTGTCCTCTCTCAGGAATGACCGGCTAAGGCTTTTTGTGGTCACCCATTCTTTCTCCTCCTGAGGGCTAGTATCTGTGTCGTAGTCTCACCTGACACCCATCTATCTATCTACTGTCTCTCTAAGGCATCTGTCACTTTTCTGCGTACGTGCCTCAGCATACTGCAGTCAGCCTCTAGGAAACGACTCTCTGATGTGCCAGTAGGGGACTGCTCCTTCTCTTATTTTTTTTCCACACGAGATCCAGGGAAAGACCAGGTGCCACATAGGCTAAGGTCTTTTTCCTCTCCGATGTATCGAAAATAGGTGTAACTTGGGAGAAGTGCAAGGCCTGTTGATGGTACTTGGTTTACTCTCCTTCCATCTTTAAAAACAGTGGGAAAAAGAAGCGAGAGAACAGAGGGGCTCTACCTCCAACTCCTTTCTACACCACCGTTTTGATATTTGACCATGGGCCTTCCAGACAAAATATCAACCCAAGAAGTGTCTCCTCTGACCTCAGGCCAAGCTTAGCCCTTAGGAAACTTGACCCCTAACTCATCTTTTCCTCTTTTTCAGTAGCCTGGCCCTGGAGATAGGCATCCCAATAGTAAGGTGCTGCATTACTAATTCACAATGAAGCTGTTAACAGATCTTCTGACCTTGTCCAGGGAGGCCTTTCCTAAAGAATTTCCTTGCTTCTCAAATAGTTAGCCCATTCTGTCGAGAGATTTATGCAATTTTCTGACCAATCTGCATACAAAATGGCTGTGTAAAAAGATTTCTGAACTGGTTTCTTTTCAACATTGTTATGTGCATATCATAATAAGGTACAACAATCATGACTGAGCTATAAAAGGGTCTGATAAAAGTTGCAATCTTCTTGTTCATAGTTTCTGTAGCTTAATTGGAGACATAACTGACTTATTATGCATGGGTTTTTCTGCAGTTTTTGTACCTATAGTCAGGAGAATTGGGGATAGACAGGCCTATATTAAAGGTTTGAGCCTGGCACTGAATTGGTGTTGGGCTCCTGTCAGACTGTATGGAACTAAAATCTTCAAATGGACGAATATACATCTATATTTTTAAAAAAATTGTACGAATGTTTTGCCATTAAAACTCAAGGTCTTTTTTAATGAGCTAGAAAATAAAGACTAATTTCTTGGGACTGTGTTTGCTTTGAGGCTATGATTATTCTCATCCCAAACCAGGCCAATGCATTTTGTTCTGTGCCACCTATGTCCCTGCTTCAATCATAAACTAAGACTGAAAAATGAAAATATTAGTAATTGGAAAATATAATCCCCTGGATAGCACCAATCCAATAATCTTAATAAAAATAGGTTTATTACAAACATTGCCTGAACCCTACTGGGAATTATCTTTTCAGAAAAAAACACTCAAACTCCCTTACAGCTTCTCTCTTGATCAATTGTCCCCCTCGATACTATTAATCATCCTACTATATAACACTTATTGTGAGCATCTTTTTCCACTTTGCTTTCCAAACTTCCTTTCCAATTTCTCCTTGTTTAGAAGCTACTGACAGTCCTTTATTGTCCTTTTGCAGGCCTACCTTTTCTCCTCTTCTGGTGTCAGCCCCTTTTCTTAGATCAGATGACCAAAACTAAAGGGTATTTCATCAAGGTGGGGAAATATCACAGATAAATATTCTCTTCCTCAGATTTCAAACATTTAAGTAGAGGTTCTTTGTAGCTCTATTTTTGTGCACAATGATTGTGAAGGTTGCTAGACTGGCTCTCCTGATAATGCAGTCTTTTATTCACAGTGTATTTTCAAAATGGTCGCTGCAGTGCAAATCTCCATCGTGATGCCAGCGTGCAAATATCCTCACCTACCACTCTAACAACGAGTGGGTCACTCCGTCTCCATTCCTCTGTCCTCTGTGTCCTGACTATCAATAAGGGAGCTAATTAGTGTCAGTCCTGTTTGCTTGGTGACACCTATTTACTAAGAACTAGCCTGAGCCTTCTCTAACACCACTGGTAGTTGAAGGTCATATAAGAAAATCAGTCTTGCTTAGATTTGTAATAAGGGCTCTGATTTTATGTACAGCTTCATTCTAATAGGATCACTAGTAATAGCATAATATTTTAAAATATTATTCAGTAATCTCCACTTAATGTTCACACAGCTATTCATTTACGGCTGTTGATTTTCTTTGCAGTTTTTGCTTTAATTTCTAAATCTTTTCTTGTTTGGTCTCAATCAGTTTGGAATCTAACAATGTAATTTACATTATTGTTTTCTGCATTGTTTAAATTGAATTATTTTTCTGTTGTGCTTCTATTTTTTAAATACCTCCTGAAAAAAATTAAACATATAAACAGAAGGCAATGATACTGACACACAACATGCAATAGCAATGTCGTGGTTCAGGCACACATAATGTGACATCTCCACAAGGAGGGATCACTTGAAGCTGAAATGCTCTTAGGTAGGAATTGGTCATATTTTCAGGTAAAGCTATCTGGCAAGTAGAAATTTGAGTGTGTGCGTTAGGAGCCCAGAACTGAGGAACGGGGCTCGCTGAGCTTCAGTCGCCCTCTGCTTTGTTGTCAGCACGGACAGCAATGCCCCACGCCGCGCTCACACCGCGCTCGGCAGTTCCTTGGTCTGTCTGTAATTTGTGCAGCTGTTGGTTTCTGCTCTGCCTAAGGTCTAGTTCCCTGGACTCTGCCTCGAGTTTTCATAGGAGGCAATTATTTCAGCCCGAGGATGCAGCCAGCTGCCCAGGACCACAGCCCAGCCACCTCCTGAGCACTGCTCCCCAACACCTCCCTGAACTTCGGTCTGGTGCCATCGGTCGCCAACACAGCTGTGATGCCCCTACCTAGCATTAAGATCAGCTTCTCTTAACAGTATGTAAAAGCCTGAAAATGACTTAGAGCATTTCCCTGAAAGGTGGTACAGCTGAGTACTTAGTTTCCTTGCTACTTTGTTTCAAAGCCACTTTACTGCTTTATTTTTCCTCCCCACTAACGGATTTAGAACTTCAGAGCTCACACGTGCTGCAGTGTTGACACCGGCTGTCTTTTGCTGGTTGCCGTCTTTGTTCCACTGCTCACTTTGTCTTCTCCTTGCAAACCCTGAACAGACTCTCCCCAGTTCTGATTTTACATGCCCAGCACCTCTGCCTTCTTGGCCAGTCATAATTTTGTGTCCAGTTTAGTGCTCTCCCGAGGGTCTAATACTTGAATTTTATTTCATTGGGTTTTATCCCTATGTCCTATCTTAAAAGAGCAGAGGACCCTTTAATGTTCTCATGCAGCAATGTAACTTTTTTTTTGTATTTTCTTCATATCTACCATAGTCTATTACAACATGTCTTCTTGTAGGGTGCATGTCTTTTTTTATACGCCCTAATCTTCACATGCTTCAAATCTGGTTTGAATGATTGAAATTCTTTAGCAATCATAAAAAACCTTATTCTGTATTTAGATGATTCCTAAGAAAAAAATGTATTCCCTTAATTTCTAGCAAGTTCTTATCAATACCTTTATATACAAATTGTTATAAAGATAAGCTATTCTTATCTAATGGTTTCTAAGAGTTTAAGACTGTCTCAGCAGGAGCTGCTGAGGGATGAAACTTCTAATGATGATTTAAAGCAGTGAAGTGTGTAGGCAGAAACTAAAATAATTATTGCTGTAACCCTCTAAGCACTCTAAGTTCCTCAAGAGAAAATACTTTGTTCAGAACAGACCCTGAACAACAAAATGCTAAAAAAGTAAAATAATAAAAAAAAAACCAACCCTTGGAGCAGGATGGTAATTTAGAACTAGAATCAGTATTATGTGAGGATGTTCTCAACAACTGCTCACAAATGCATCAGACATCACAATTAAAAAGGAATAATAATTATGGCCCCATTCTAAAGTATGTAATATTCTATTCCATTCAATAAGCCACGAACACTTTAAAACCATCAATGTAATCCACAAACCTATATTTACAACATTAAACTGGATGTTCTGCCTTTTCAATAACTGTCATCTCATCTCTATTATTTTCACCTCAGACTCTAATTGTTTCTTTTATAGGAGCTAACCTGCCAGTGTCCTTGGCAGTACAGTTTATGGCTCATGCATTTACAGTAATTGTTTGGGCAATTTGCCACATAGTATAACAATCTTCACATCACAATCAGTTTTTATAATAAACAGCATTAGCTGTGAAAAATACAAGTGATGCATGATTCTTATGGTAGATAAAGGGCACTGAAGATGCCCTTTAGAAAAAAAAAGAAGGTGCTTAAGCCTTGAACTGCTTGAGAAAAATACTGATGTCACAATAGAGCTAATTAATTTGATGGTACAAACAAGAGGGGGAAAGGGCCTTGCATTCATTAGTATCACTTCCAAATGAGAGCATACTGTTCATAAAAATAATATTCTGCCTTTGTTTAGACAAAATGTGCAGGTAAACAAATTGGAAATAAGCGCCAGTTCTTGCAATAACAAGGATTTTGCTCCTTAGCTTTATCAAGGCTCTTTCTCCTCTTTAGCCACAGGGAGCTAAAAGCCTGGGTAGGTACAATTTGCAGGTAGACCTCTGGACGAGGTCAGATCCTGTTTCCCACCAGCCTGGCTGGCTCCACTGTGGCCAGTACTGCCAGGTGCTACTGGACACTGGAGCCTCCGTGCATCGTACTCGTCTACTCTTGGGAAGCTGAGCACTTGCTTAATGGCTTCTCTCCACAACCCATAGGTGGTTGCACATAACGATGCCTCACCACATGCAGCTCTGCTGAAGACATTTTGTGGTCTCTCGATTTTCAAGCACCCAGAAATAATAGATCAAGCATTGCTTGGTGGGGAGGCTGTTTGACACACCTCCAGCAGGCACAGTCTTCCGCATTAGAAATTATCCAGGGGAGAAATAAGGTATATGCCCACTTATGTTGGTGCACAGGCAGGTAATCCTCAGCATCCCTGTCATCTCCACACCACCAGACAGCCGTGGCTTGTGCTGAGGCACAGAGTAGCGAGGCCCCAGGAAGCACAAAGGTGGCTTCAAGCCAAGGTTGTATCTCTCATTCTCGAGCTAGGCTGTGAATTCTCTGGCAGCACCAGGGCTTGAGACTAATATTTATAGGGTGCTGGAATCACACGTGATAAGAAATCATGGAGTGGTTATATTATACGACTATAACTTCAATGGTTGATAACATGGACATCAATTTAAATCAGCAGAAGACTTGTCCCTATAGTGAGTTTTGGACTGAGTCTTATGGAGGCAAGGAATGAGTTTATCTTTACTTGTTAAATATTTCGTTCATATATTCAGTGAGGGAGATAGATAGAACAGAATTAACTACAAACACCCCTTAAGAAGAGAAATCAAAGTCTGCACTTTTGAGATCCACATCAGGATCCTTGACAGCTCCCGAACCCTTTTTGTGAGTTGTCGTACAAAGACAGAGAGGCCAGGACACGATTTGGATCTATATCCCAGAGGGTGGGTGAGATGTATCTTGAGTGGTAGTCTCACCATGGTAATGAGAACAGAATCAAGCTTATGTATTTAACATTTTTTTTTTAAATAGTAACAGCTTTTTTTTGTCTTCTTGTATTTTCTTCTCCCCATGAACTGGTTTTGCTAATATTTTCTCCCCTGTCCCACTGGTATTTTAAGACCAGTATAAATAGAATAATATTTTAAATGTAATTTTCCAGTAACCCAACTGTTTTGGGGGGTTGTGTTAGTAAAAAAATGGGTTGAATTCTTAGTCTGCTGTGTCTTACAAGCAATTTAATGGAACTTTAAAGCTCTGTTTAGAGCTTTACACATACACAGCCTTTCCTACTGCTTTCCAAAATTCCTTCTTCCTTAGAAATTTATTTTTGTTGTATGTTCATGGGTTTTGAATGACATTACATACAATAATACTGAAGTTTGGAATTACATGTGGAAAATCCTTTAAATTTTTTAAATGCGTGTAGTTATTTCCCTTTCTACTTCCTTTGATAGGGCATCTGCTGCTAATGATACAAAAATAACCAAACCAAACTACCAGCCCTTCCCTCCCCGTGTGCCTCTCCTCTCCTCAGCTTCGTGGGGTTACAGTTCTTTGCAGGATGCCTGTTTGGCTCCAGTGACATCTCAAACTTGAGCACTTACTTACCTGCACTAATTTACTTTTTGCTCTTCTGCTTCTCAGTAAAACATTGCTGACACATTTAACTACTTCTTTTCAAGGAGCTCATACATTGTTTACATTCCAGTGGCATCATTCTTCAGCAAGGCCGGCTATTTTCGGCACTAGATCCAAAAGCACTAGCTGTATTGAAGGTTGCTGCTGTATTAGGCTCCTTTTAGGTTTAGAAATCTGACCTGAAATTAAAATAGAATTACTGTTTGGTTAGCAGCTTCAATCTTGCCAGCTCCTTTCATGAGGACATTTTAGCTTCACTTCAACTTCACGGCAGAAGAGGATTGTTTTGATTTTGAACACACCTTGAAGTAAAAACCAGAAGCATGAAAGATTCTGTGAGAGCCTAAGCCCATCTGGGTTTTTAAATAAAATAGTATTGAAATTTTTTTTCCCTCTTACATGTTTGTTACTAAATATTTGAGAAATATATTCTTTAGATACTTTAACATCCCCATACCTCTTTAAATTTCAGACTACATAATATATTCCCACATTTTCTTTTAAATATGAGACAGTATAAAATTGTTCAGGTTGCATTAATTTCAAGAGTTTTACAGGTGCGTTTTCATCTTTCCATACTCTGTAATCCAACAATTTTAGCCTTCTCCCATATTCTGTAAAATAAATATCTTGTGATTTAGGTAAGATCTAGCATAAGTGGGTAGAAGACAGAACAACGTGAACGGTGTTGCAGGTTATACAAACATACAGATGCAAATTCTGCCAAATATTGGTGTGTTAATTAAAACCACGACAAGCTATAACAACATCACCCATTATGAAGAGATTAGTAGCTCCTGGCTATAGTCCCAAACCTATTTCAGACCAGACCAAAGCGCCTGAAATAAGTGCTCCTGAAAGCATAACTGTCAGGGCGTATAGCTGCATAGGAGCATTTGAAATAGGGCTGGACTGAGACTATGGGACCATGAAGTCTTATCCCTTGAGAAATGTGTTGCATAATCTTGTTCACAAAAATATATCCGTGTTTCCATACCGAGACCTTCTCAGTTTCTTGCGCCCGGTACTTGCACTGAAAAATTACAGGATATACTTTTCTAATGATTACAGATCTTCTTTTAAGTTTCCACAGCAAATATTTTGTGAAGTCTTTCTATTACTACATTAACAGAGTCTTGTTGCTTAATATCTTTTCTACCTTCTCAGTATTTACCCCTTTGCTATATTAATAGAGGGCATTTATTTCTCCTCTCAGACTTTGTTTTGCTGGGCTGAAAATAGAAATACGCAATTTGCCTCCTTGGTTGATGTAGATTTGTCATCCTGCCAGTCTTTTTGTAGCCTTCTTCTGCACTTGTTCCAGTTTGAATTAATCCTTCTTTAACATTGTATACAAATGTTCTAGAGGAGTTCTTACTAGTTCCTGGTGCCACAACATGAGTATTTCTTAGAAGTCTTTCATTACTGGGAATACCTTCTACAACACATTACTGCAGAACTCCTTTTTCCTTGTTGCCACGGCCATCTCACATTGGTGGCTTGAAAATGTTTTCTGCCAAAAACAAACTCAGATTTTTCTTGTTCACCTGTTTCTTCCAATTTCTGAGCCCCCATTTTGTGGCAGGTACCCTTTCTAATCCCTAAATGTATAACCTGGCACTTTATAATTTTGAATTTCATCCCTTAACTATTATTCTGATCCTCCAGGCCACCCATTTCTTTCAATCCTCCTCTGTGTTGGTGAAGTCTCCCAACTTCCTATCATCTGCCATGAATTTAATTTAACTTTGACTTTTTGTGCCTTGGTCTGTAATAACATGACTGAGTAAGTCTGATCACATGACCGGTCCTCTCCAATTCCCTGGCGGAGTCTGCCAGCTCTGCGCAGCCAAGCTCATGGGGCCCCACTTGGCACCGAGCCCCTCTCCCACCGCCCAGCTCTTATACTCATCTCCCTCTTCTCCAGTTTAATTAATAAATTTCCCATGTGGCTGCACAACAAATGCTTTAATGAAGTCCAGATAGATTAGGCAACTGATTTTTAGACAAGGGAAATATAGTAATCTTATCAAAGACAGATATTATCATGTGAGTCTGGCATTTTTATGCCATTCTCCATTTATCTCCATTTATTGTCTCGTTTAAGTTTTGTCCTAAATCTATTGTGAAAACTTTTTGAAGACACCTGTGCCTGTAGTTGCCCTGACACTACTTCTCTTTTTCCTAAATATAGATACTACTTCTCCTACTCTTCTGATACTGTTACAGTAGTATCAGGACCAATTTGATAGATTTGAATAGCAAAGGTTTTAAACCAATGTGTGATTTCCTCTGTTGGCTCTCAGTATTTTGGGTTGGAGATTATCTGTTCCTCTTAATTGGAGCATATTTAAACACCAAGTTCTGCTCTCATACTGAATGAAATAATATCATTTTCTAAATCTCTGCTCCTATCAGTTATGCCCTGTAAGATCTCTGTTCCTGTAAGATCCTTCCCCACTACAAGCACTGTGGTAGAAAAAATTATGAGAAGTCTTGTGATTATGGGGTTATACATAGATTATCTGAAATTTTGATCAAACCTCACTTACAAAAAAAAATCCCATTTAACTTAAAAAGACTAATTCCAAAGCCTTGACATGTCTTACTTTATCCCAACACTTTCTGAAGTCAAAGCAGTATTGTTTATTAGCTAACTATTTTTTTTTCCTTATCACTTATATGTTGTCTATCTACTTCTCACATCTTTATGGTTCAAGTTTAACATTTTTTCTCTGTCTTGGATGCCAATTCCACATAACTTTGGGACTTCTGAACTCCTTTGCATAATGTCCATCAACTTTTCAGTCTTCTCAGTCCTACTACCTAGTCCCTGAAGTTCCCATTTGTTCTTTCTAAATGCAAAATATAGTGATAACCTGTTTTCATTCCTGCTTTCTTGTTATCACTCAGTCCAAGTGAATGATAGTTCCATCAAGAATGAATCATATGAGCATAAGTATTTTTTTTTTAAGCTGGTAGAAATTCTTAAGTTCCTTATGTATTTTATGAAGTTGTGCCCCATTCAGCTGAAGGAGAAAAAGCATCTGAGCTTCTGCAGGTATACAGGTATTCAAGTTAGAGGGGAACTGCATCAGCTGATATCGTGGATTTTTCTAGCTCACGTTGTCAGAATGCCTGAATCACTTAAAAATAAAACTAAATATTTTTAAACAGAACACAGATTCTTTGACTCTCACTACACAGTGTAGGCACATTTAGACCACCCTCCACAACACAGTAAGATAGCTAATTTAGAAGATAAAAGCTTAATTAATATTACAATTGAAAAATCTGCTCATGGAATTCTGATAGTGAGCTAGGAAAATTTCAGAGAAATATGGAGAAAAACCTGTCAGTTAAAAAACTTACTAACTAGACAAACAACTTCTAATTGCCACTGTTTGATGAAGGGGGAAATTTTGTTGGCTTTGGGAAGTATTTGTCTTTAGGGTGTACGTATATGTTTGAGATAGTTCTGTAGTTGTATGCACCCATAGTCTCAGGATCTTCGTATCACTTAGATTGAAGTAGTGCTGTTATATGACTATTGTTTTGTGCTCCTTGTGATCCTCAAGGACTGCAGTATCAATATCCTCAATTTAGGTTAATTTTAGATTTCCCACTAGAATAATTGTATGGGGACAGATATTTCTGATGTAGAAGTAAAATAAGGAAAATAGCTGTTACACTGACTTTCTCTGTACTCAGGTATTTGCAGGACAGGTGTGCACAAATTATGGGCTGTAAACCATCAATCTTTATAAAATTCAGTGCAACATGCAAGCAGTTATGTTACAAGCCCTGCAGTGTGGATCCAGGCTGTGAGGCTGTATTATCATTGCTATTTACTACTTATGTTGCAGTTGTGAAAAGAAACTTGGCCGACCAGGGCTCCAGATGCTACTAGAACAAGAGTTGAGGACAAATTCAACTCTAATCACAACAAAAGTAAAATTAAGGGGCTCAGGTCACACACTATGTGTTACAGCCCCAGCTATTAAAACTCAATAGCTCTGTTCCAGTTTGAGTTTAGAGTTACAAGGTGAGATTCACTCAGCTAATTTCAGTTATCTAAAACTTATGGTTCCAGCCTAAGGCAGTGGCTGTAGGTTCCCTTTATGGTCAGTGTCTTCCAGAGGCAAAGCTCCTTTGAAGCATGTGTCACTCCATCTCACTCATGATGTCCATGATAGAGGGAACAAATCTCCCTTTGGAAGTGTTAATCTCTCACTACTCATGATAGGGATCATGTACATGACTGCCTGAACATAGGTGCTTGGAAAACTAAGGCTAGGTAAGGTAAACCTCATCCTGGCACATGCCCATAAGCATTCAGCTTGAAGCAGCTTTATACTTGTTCATTTAAAGGTTCAGAAAATAGGTACTCCTCCTTAGCATGCTTATTCAAAGGCCATGTCTATATTTTACACTGAAAAGCTGTTAATCAAAACCAAAAATAATCACTGGATTAGGAACACAGGGAACAAGAGACAGAATCCAGTTTCTCTTTTCTCCAAGGAGTAAAGAGTAAGCTAAAGAGTAAGGATCCTGCTTGTACATTCAACTTCAAGGGCAGTAGGCAAATCTGCCCTCCAGTTTCTCCCCAAATGGTCTGAATCCTGGTAATTTGGGTATTTTTGGATGTGTGTGCAGTGAGGTTTTTAATCTCATCAGGGTGCGATAGAAGCTAAAGTGCCACTGCATCTTGGATGCGAGCTCTGGCTGCCAGTAGACTGTTATGTTAGATGTGGGCATGAACATCTCTTCTTCTTCTGGGAATGCTTCTTGAAAGAAAAAAGTATGTCAAATTCCATTCCTATGAGAAGTAGATGAGGGCCCTTTCTAGCAGCAAAGGATGCCATCCTTGCTTCCTGAGAGTTGCAGCCACATGGCTGAACGCTGCAGGTAGCCAGCTACATTCAAAGCAAAGCTTTGAGACACTCTTTTTTTCCCCACTGGATAACAGTAGAAGGTTCCCTGCTGTGTCCATGTTGTTTTGGGATCATTATTTTGGGGGGACTGACTCAGCTCATGCGTTATACATGTCTTGGCTCCTAATTCGGGGCTTTTGCAGAGACTCTGTTAGCACCTAAATGCTTTAATGCATCGGTCTCATGGTTAAGCCCCAACCTACACTGTGTCTAGGCTTATGGAAGCAGGTAGGTGCAAAAGGTGCAAAAGCGCAGAAGAAAATTGGGAACTAGACGTAACACTAAGACAAGCATTTGAACAGTAAAGAAAAAAAAGAATAATGATGTATAAATAATAAGCAGTAACGATTTACGTTAAAAACTCCACAGATCTACTGGAAATAAGGGCCTGGATCTGCCAGCCTTTTCAGGATGAAATGTAGGTTATAGCAACTGCTGGCAGGGGAAAGTACAACTTGGTGTGAGCAGGAGAGTGAGAAACGTGTGGAAGCTATGCATGTACTGGAATTCGAGAGTGACATGACATTCATATGGATAGCTAGAATATTCAGCATTATTGCAATTAATGGTGAAAAAGAACTGTTGAGAGGGTGTTAAAACTTGTGCTTCAAGGACAGCTTCTAACAACAAAAGGCCAAGAGGAAATTTAATAGGGCAATGCAAATTACCCCAAGTATTTTCCTACAAGAACTTTACATCTTCCCCTGAAGTATCTGATGCTGGCCAGCGTCAGAGATCAGATGCTAGACTCGCAGGATCTTCTATCTGCTTTAGTCTGGCGATCCCTATAAAGTCTGGATTTTAAAAAGTTGGTGACAATCAATGTCTAGGTTCTTTTAACAGAGTATAAATTTAGCATCCCCCTTCTGAATTAAGCATTTAGGTGGCAGAGTTAATGTTATATCAATTCAAATGAAAGACACTAGGAGAAAATAGAAGGGGAAAAGATTAATATTTGAAAATTAGAAAGTAATTTTCAGTAACAGAGGTGGACGCCTGGTTGAAAAATTCATAAATTAAGACCTACAGAAAAAAATTGCTCCTCATAGAGAAGTCATTAGGAGTGATATAATCATTTACATTTTACATAAGTGACATTCTTTTTACATTTTTTTTTCCTTTTTCCACTAAAGGTTACATCCCTATAAGCACACAATTCAAACTGCTATCACTTTGCATTGATATTGATGAGGACTGAAGGCACTCAGCGTCTCTCTGTAGGTGTTTGTCGTGCTGGACCTGGCCTTTGTTTTCACAGCCAGCGAAGCAACAGTAAAAATTGCACCAGCTGCAGGGAAGCAGAATTCATTCCTGTCGGCCAGGCATAGCTTAGCAACAGGATTTGTACTGTATGCACACAGGGAGAATCTTTTGATTTATTTCAGGTAACAAAGATGTCTTTTTTCCAAAGATCTCTGTATACATACAAATATTTGAAAAATATAAGCAAGAGAGAGGCCCAGTCCCCTGAACACATATATCCTTCCAGACCCTTGCCTGACCCCAAAGTTACGCTCTCCTGTCACTGACCCATCTAATCACCTTTGTGCTGCTTTCTCAGAAAAGTCTTGGGAAAACCCATCAGCTTTGCAATGTAATCTGAAGGTCAACACATTTTCATTTTCTTGGCCAATTCTTTCTTTGACCATGGCTTAATAACAGGTCACTCAAAAAAAGCTACATTTTATAAAGCCGTTGTTTTCAGAATTTCAAACAACATTCAAAATTTTGTGTAATTAACTAGCGGTCTTTATAGCTGAGTCTAAGAGGAATTAGAACAATAATTTTTGCAGAATAACACAGGAAGTTTCTTTTTGTTTCACAGCAAAGAAGAAATATTGGCAACGTCTGACGATGACACATGGAATAATTCAAGGACTTCAGGTACAACACCCGGTTTAGTTAGTTCTTCCTTACTGCACATGTTAATTAAAAAATAGTGTAACAAACAACCTCACGGAAATTATTCAAGTATGTTTTTGTTAACTCTTCAGACATAAACATCCCAGAGATTGTTTATTCACAAGCAGAAGACAAAGACACCAAACCAGATGATGAAAATATAAAAGATAAAAATGCAGAGTACAACCAGGGTGATCATGAAGATGATGAAAAAGAATTGGAGTTGCTGGTAAGTGTTATACAATTATATCTACAGTATTAAATGATATGAATCCATTTACGCTTCAAAGCTGGTGAAATGCCCCCTTTTAACAGAGCTGACTGATGTACTAATTTACAAATGTAAAGCCTTCGTCTGTACTTTCGTTGAATCTCTAACTGATTCAACAATAGAAGGTGCTTTGATTTCAGTACAGTGCATCAACTTTTTCTGGTCTTAAATTAATGACTTTTCCCTTTTACTTCTTTACCAGAGGCTCTAAATGACAGTTTGAAGGAATTACAAGAGTAGCATTTCAAAAATCTCTCCTCCTAGTCTCTAGGTTGGGAATATTCTTAAATAAATGATTTGTATTTGGTAAAATTCTTATATTTATGGCACTGTTTGCTCTTGGGCTTTTTCAAAGGATAACTATGTAACATGCTATATGAGCAAAATAAATATATATATGTTTATATTAGCAGATTTTTCTATATCAGTATTTGACATTAAATTTTTTGTAATAAATTTCACACTCAGTGAACATTCAATGTATTTGGATTTGTGTGTGTGCATGTGTGTGTGTGGTTTGGCTTGCATTTTTCAGTATGAAAGTAAAAATGGCAATAAATGAGACACAGCAATCTATTATTCTCAGTGTCTGTTCTCAGCTCATATCATTTGGGTGCACAGATTCATAATAATAGATTATAATAGCTATCACCTGTGAAAATGTGAATGCTGAATCAGACAGGATAGGAAGATGAGAACAATTTTTTTTTTTTTCTTATTGATCGAGAGAGAATAAATTCCTCTTATTTGAATATAAATTTTTCTTGTCTTTTACTTAAAAAAGTTGAAAATTGTTGCCTATTGTGGGATCTTTCACTGCCTGAAAGTCAATGTCTCCTTTTTTTTTTTATGGTGAAACATGAAAAGGAGGACCTTTAAAAATCCCTTGTTGTTCTCAGTCCACAGTGTTACAAAAAGCAGGATCAAATATAACAGTTTGTTTATCAATTGCCAGGATTGTCCGTACAATAAATGAAGAGGGAGCTATAATTTAGATGTTAATTTGCACTATGCATTCTTTAATGAATTAAACAATGAAGGCTTATAATAGATGGAAATACAACCAAATCTTTGAAACGCACAGGCATTGGCTCACAAGACAGCTGTGCAGTTGACAAGTAACATGAGCCTTATGTGAGAAGAAGGGGAAATCGTAAGATTTGCATATAATTATTGAGATCATGCAAATGTCAGTTATGAGGAGGGGAAAAAAACACAGGCATCTCACTGTTAAATCCTGACAGTTGGCATCACCGAAGAACTCAAATACACTTGAGCACTGGTTGGCAGAGGGTCATTAAAACAGAATTTGCAGAGACATTAGCTCCCTCACTTTTCTTTGAGTGACGTTTTACTATTAATAGTTTGCAGAGGCTTTGCAGAAAACATATTAATAAGAGAAACTGTAATGGGGGTATCTAGAGCAAGTGCAAATGCATAAAGGGGTGCCCAAGAAGCTAGCCTCTAATTGATCAGCTGGTGCTATCACTGTGACTATGCTAAAGTGAGAAGAGAGTGCAATGACAAGCAGGCATAACTGAATAATACAATATGATATTTGGGAGCTAGGAGGGAGAGTGATTAGTTTCTGGCCTTTTACTTGGCTAATCTAATTTCCAACTCATGTCTTACCAGATTGTCTAAAAACAGTCTGGTTTGAAGCCTGTAAAATGGTCCCTGAGAGAAATGAAGCACAGATAATCCTTACAGTATTTGTCAGTGTGAAATGTGTCTTTGTTTTACTGGACAATACTGTACATTACCAGGCTTTGATGTACTGTATCAACGCACTCATTTAAGCACCAGTCCTCCCCCCTTGCCCCACGCCTCCCTCTCTCCAAACCTAGAACCGAATGTATAGAGAATGAATTAGCCTCCCTTAAAGGGAATATTCTCTTCAGATTTAATTTGTATAAAATGCACTAGCAGCTTACTGAACTCATGAATAAAGAGAGAGAGTTCTGAATGCTATTTTATTTCCTGCTTCTTTCAGCACCACCATAAAGCTCATTACCTATGTTAAAAAAAATACACACAATGCAAATTTTGCAAATGGTTTGGAACACGTTTCTATAAAAGCTTTGTTACTGAAGACAAAACTTCCCATAAAGAAATCCTGCCTCCTCTATTTGCCATATTTTTGCAAAGTGCTTTTTGATCATTCTTTTCTATTCTATTGTTTCAGCTAAATCAGCACTTCACAGAAGCTAGAGGTACTTCTTCCAGAGATGAAAGGAATCTATACACAACAGAACCAGTTAATTTTCCAAGTGAAACTGAAAGATTGGAGAAAAAGCTAACCTGTGTAGAAAGAAGCAGTGACTTGCTAAGGCACCCTGTGCCTGTCTGTTCTTCATCTGAAAACACTTCACAAGAGATAGGAGGAGAATTAAAAGATAAAATTAAGTATTCCCTAAGAGATTATTATAGTCAGCCATCAGGGAAGGACGTCGCTGCTGGCTCGGTAAACAGTGGTGAGTGGTCTTTGGAACATACTGGTACCAGTGAAAGCCTTTTATCGGCAAAACATTTTCCTGGGAGAAAGCAGAATGAGGCTATCGATATTACGGCTACTGTCTCAAGCCAACAAAGAGAGAGCCACACAGATATTTCGAAAGGTGAAACAGATAGCGCCTCGGGAAGTAAGATGACGGAGAGGTTATTCATCAGTGAGGATGCTGCTGATACCTTGAAAGCAGCCTGTGAAACGAGACCAGAAACCATTTCTCCAGAGTATGATGAATCCATGCAATTAAATGCATGCATAGCAGGAACGCTGGATGGCAATGCTAATCCAGCTCCAGAGCACCAGGCGCCGCAAATGTCTCATCAAACTCTGGATTCATTGTTGTCAGATGCTGACAAAAATGAAGGAAAAATCAAGATGATTGAAAGCAAAGTTCAGGTACATTTAAGAGGAGATTTATATGCCGACACTTTTGCACATGCTGATGTCTCAATAGATTCCACAAAAAGCCAATATACGCAAAAAGAAGGAGTTGGTGAAATGTCAGGAAAGAACTATAACACTGATGCAGGGAAGGAGAAGAAAGTCATCGAGGTAGCAGACTTAGCACTAATCGGCGAGGAGGAGGCACCCAAGCCTTTCAAGTCACATAGAAAACACGCCGCCAAGGTGTTGAACACAACGCCTCTGTCAGCCGAAGACAACAAACAGGCGCCCAGGCCCACACTGGGAGATCCCCCGTCATCCTCTCTGGGGGATGAAAGGAGAGCTGAAGACACTTGGGAACACAGAGGATTCACAAGGTTAAAAGACAGAGGAAAGTCAGACAACACAAACAAAGGAAGACTGATAGGAAAGGAAAGCAAAGCAAACCCTGCAGAGCAGAGGTGGCAAGATGGTAGCGATGTTCGGTGGGGAGCAAGGGGGAACACAGGTCCTCGGAGTACGGCTTCCACAAAGGAGCTGTTTACCTGCCAGGAGGCAGAGAGCTGTGAAAAGTCTTGTGTCTCTGAGCAGGGTATTACAAAGGAAGCAGAGGCAGGTACAGCTTATATAATTAAAACAACATCAGAAAGTGCTCCAGAAAAATTGTCTGTCAGTGCAAAAGCAGTAATTGCTAAGCTACCTCAAGAGGCTGCACTAAGTGACAGGCCCACAGAGGAAAAGGAAACAGTGTTTGATACACACGAAGGGAGAAATGATGGTTCACATTATGCTCTTTGTCAAGTCAACACAGTGGGTGTATTATATGACACTGAATTTGAAAAGGAATCAGT